>NC_091943.1:27398547-27757297 GCF_041260155.1 Ptychodera flava
CCTAATGGTACCCATATTAGCACTACTATCTCTAAGTATAGGTCAAAGCAGAGAGGGGAAGTTCAAACTGCATGTCAAACATAATTATGCAAAAATAAACAAAAATGAACAATAAATAATTACATATTCATGAGGTATTTAAATGGGAATGTCCAGTGTGTCAAAATAGGCAGCAGGATTGCTGAACAAAACCCTCTCCTATGTTGGCCTAACTTCTCACACTAAGTCTGATATTAGGTTGGACACACAATATTCTAATGTATTTTCAGATTTCCTGTTCTCACTTGCTCATCTATTTTTGTCAAATGCATATCACCAATGGGGTAAACAGCCAAGAAGTGACCAATCTTGCACATCAGAGAACAATTCACACCAATTTTCCTCAATAATTTTCGGAGTTTTGAGCCACATTTCTCATTTTTTCACTGAGTTGTTGATATTGAGTGAATACGAATGAAATAAGTTCAATATCGCTATGTCTAAGTGTGAACTAACCATTGTAACTTATTCACTAGATTTCTTGAAATCCTTAGTATAAGAGTTCAACAAGAGTTGCTTCATTATCCCAAAGCCCTATCAAATTAAATGTCAAGGGCTCCAGCCTCAAGCTGTGGCGATAATCACAGAGAAAATACATGAATCATTTGTCCATAAATTTCTATTGTCAGTGGCCGATGACACATACCAGAAGCTACCTTGAACAGCAAAGCAGAAGCCATAATCAGCGCTTTTCTCATGATAAGGTTTCACACGTACGCACTGAAAAGAGTTTGGTGCCATAAGTGATATGGTAAACAAACAACTGACTTCTGATAAACAAACATCTTTCGGTTTTTTTCAAAGAGAGAAGAAGTCAAATGGTATAAAAATTTGAAAGATAACATATTATGGAATTAGTACTTACAATACACATTTTTCTTGTTTTCTGTGAAAGGAAAGAAAAGGACAGATATCAGTGTTATAAATTCTGAGTAATTTGCAGTTAAATTTGTCAGTACATGTAATTTTATCATCAAACGTTTTCTTCTAGAACATACTTTGGTAAATGTTGATCAATCTACACAACTTATAAAATTTCTTGCAAAAGTTGTAAAAAGACTGAAGTATCAAATGAGTAATCATTGATATTGTCTTTCTCTGATAGGTTTCTCACAACCACATAAATTATAAAGGATAAAACGCGAGCAATGATGTCAAATATTTTCTTGAGTTTTAAAACAGAAATGGTTAATGAGTGGGAAATAATCTGGCGGTTTCAATTTGCTGAGTTATAAAGATAAATTGCTCATAGACCAGCAAAAGGCCACTGTAATTTTTAAGATAATGATAGCATATGAACAGACTAGATAATAAAATTTCATTCCAAAAGTCATTTTTGACCATCTACCTCTGCAGACATCTTTGAAAGATGAACAGCAATTCACTGTCACAGATAATGCAACCGCTTGCATAAGATCGGAGGAGTTTCCAAGTTCCAAAATATCATTTTTTTTATAAGTAACATTTATTCCACAATCGACATGGAATGTCAAGTCTACATCACTTTAAACATGTATAGAGCACACAAACATACTCTCCAGATATTTCCAGATTGATCATCTGGTGCACGCCCTCACTGGCAAGAGAGGCCTTCTTTGTTCTTTACAGGACAAAGAGTATATGTTTGTATTAGTTTGCCATTGAGGGCGCTACAAAGAAAAATACCATCAGTGGCACCACACTCTTTACACTGTCACTTTGTTGGAATAAATTATCGTTTTGAAAAATCATTACACAGTGATGAAAATAATGTTAACATCTTGCTCCATAATATAACTGCACAGAATTCCACTATAGAACAAAGATGCCATTGCTGACCAATGAAATTGAGAAAGCTTTAAATGATCAGGCGACAGATACTGCCGTCTGCAGTTATGATTTTTCCACTGTGTTGTTGATACTTTCAAAGAGAAGATATCCTCAGCAGGTTGTGCAATGAAATGAGATCAAGACCACGATGAAATGCAATGCTATTTGTCTTCATGGATGAAGCTTCTTATGTGTAAGATGATGTACAAAGTTGATTTTATGGGTAAATATTCAAGTCTTGTGAGACCTGAAGGTAAAATATGACCTCAACCTCAACAAAGTCCTTCTCACGGTTAAATTGCGCTAGGGAGACTTTCAATTTCACTTAGTCTGTTATTTGGAACATTCCTCTGTAAATCTGTTTGCTTCACTTATTCACAGTTAATTTGGGCATAACTAACTTTTCATGTCCATAGCAGACAAATCAAAGTAAAACTTTTGAATAAATTTTAACTTTGCTTCAAAACGAATTAAATGGACACGAAATTTGTGCTAAAGATTTTCCCATTTGGTTTGGCTGGAGAAAATTTGAAGATTAGAAGAAATTTGAAAAAGCTGACAAAAATTTTCCAAGTAACTTACCATGGGAGGAACTTGGCCTTTGAAATTTCTCCTGTAGCCTGCCCACACTGGTTTCTTTCCATACTTCTCTGTGTAGTCTGAAACAGAGCAAACATGGTCATGACGGGTGTGGATCTTGAAAACAGAACAAATGACAACACAGTCTCATTACAAGACTCAAACACTATGCATTAACATTGCTATTGGTTTTTACTGAAAACTTAAATGACAGTGCAGTTTCAAAATTAATAGCCCCTTTCCTGCCAAGTTCATATTTCACTATCAGGTCAAGTTGGTTAATACTAGTAAGGCAAAACATGTCCCACATGGTGCATTTTAACAAAGACTTGAAGATTTGAATGTCTCTTCAGACAGAGATACTGTAAACATGATTTTTACAGACTACAGCTGCTATAACATACCAACAAGACAAGTGGTTGAAAATACATACGGTTTTGGCTCAATACCGCTGTTCACTGACTTGGCAGATGGGGAAGTGATACTTTCTGGCAGGTAAAGGGATATACTTTTAGAGTCCAAAAACTACAATTTTTTTTTTATATTTTGGACCGAAAAATAAACATGGAGTCTGGGTGCACTGACGATGTTTGGACCACCTGTAATGAATGCTAATTTTCGATTTTTGAAAAACTAAGATGGTGAAAAGTTTTCTGACACCAAGAGCTTTAAAATGAACCCCAACAAGTGGTATATCAGAGAAGAATTGTAAAAGTTGGAGAGTCCAAATATCTGTCCCTGAGGCGTGTTGTACCTTAAGAGATTTATCAAGGTTTACTTCCAATGATAAACACAGAGTGCACTGAACAAAAGAAAATTAAAACAACAGTAGAAAAGAGGTAACAGAAATCTTCTTTCACTCAGAAAGTCTCCAGCATTCATCTGCCTTTGTACAATATCACATTCATTACTGACACTGTGATTTCAAAATCACTCTAACATTGTTGCCGTAAATGTATTCGTCTATACTTCAGATCAGTAATCATGATGCCATTCATAACTCCAATGTTTATAGGAAGTGGGTGTACACACACAAATCTTTCTGATGTTCAGAGAATATCTAGGAATTTGACCATGCACCAACCACTCACATTTTACCCCTGGGAAGAATATATGCACACTGTCAAGAATTGATAAAACAAAGCTACCTCCTGAGAAAAATGCGCACGATCATTAAGATGATACAAAACTTACTCTCACTGGCTCTAATTTATATCTGTTTTAGCAATAAAAGCTGTGAAGTTGTTGACATGTATGGTACACCTAACACAACCAAGGAGTCACATAAAAACACCGGGAAAATTCACATTCTGCCATTTCAGCAGTGTTCCCTACACAACTACCATACTGTTTTATTTGGTAGCTGCCTAAAACAATAAACTCAATTGCAGTGTTGGTCAGTCAACACGAAAATGTTAGTTTATCACTAAGCGCTTGAATAACTTCATCAAGTAGGCATATAAAATGTCCAGGTATATATGAAGCTGTATATGGACAGTAATACTCTGGAGTGCACACCATATTATTTGTACATTCAACTTTAGCAATATAAACATTTCTTATTACGTTTAAGCAAAGTTCGACATTCACGCTGGCCCACTATCCCGAGTCTAGTAACTTTTTTTAAGGACTAGTAAAATTATTTTGTTGCAAGTCCGACAGAATAGTGACTTTTCGATAAGTAGCTTTTGGTTTAAACTGCAAATAAACACGATCTACTGATCGTCAGCAACTTCGAAGTGCGCGGCCATTGAAAAACTACTGTGCCGGTGTTTTCACGCAGATAGTGTACATGGCCGGTGGCAATGCCGGTGGCGCTGTATGGGGTGCGCACTATGCAATGCGCATAGTTCAATGGCGTCGTCCATTCCGTTTGCTCGCAACTACTCGCACGATCTATTTTCAGCTCTGATTTTTTACTAATGATGGAACGTTTTTTGGTTGGCTATACTCCCCCGGCTGTCAAAAAGGCACGATCTACAGTAGCAGTGCTACGATGATAACGTCCGGGTATGTAAATTTCAGGAGGCTTGGAAAACAAAATACACTTGGCTGTCCTATTTTGTCAGTAATGGTAAGGGGAAAATGTACTGCGAGGTGTGTCGAAAATTTGACGCTGTGGGCACCTTTGTGACGGGATGTTCGAATTTTAAACTAGATTCTGTTAAGGCACATGCCATCTCAGTTACTCATAGCAGGAATGTTGGTAAGCTGGAAGCCAAGCAGGCGAAACCTGGCGAGACTCGGGCCGATAAAATTATTCTATCTTTGAATAAAGAGGTTGTCAGCAGACTGGTTGTTCTCTTCAAAACGTCACATGCTCTCGCTAAACATGGCAGACCATTTTCCGATTTTCCTTGGTTGTGTGACTTAGATGAAGCAAAAGGTTTGAATGTCGGGTCTACGTATAGAAATGACAAAAGGGCACGATAATTTGTTTCTGCTATAGCCGATTGTGAGCGCAGCAAACTATCTTCTATGATTAATTACAGACTTAACCATGCACAGAAAGCATATGCAATGTTTCAGCAAATTTCTATGTCTGATGACTAGTGAACAGTACTGTGGAAACCACAGTTCTACCATGTTTGACATTGACTTTCTTCAGTGGCTAGGATACTAGTCAGCTACAGTTGACTCCTAAATGTAAATGATATGTTTCTGTAAGTGCTGAGAGTTTTGCTTTAATGTGAAATAAAACATTTTTCGAACAACAAGTTATTGCCTAGTTATGTCATGAGACTTTCAGACGGGACTACAAAATCTTTTGCAGGACCACTGAATTGAACATTTTACTGGTCCTGCAGGATAGTGATCATTTTACACTAATGTCGAACCCTGTTGAGTACAAACAAATACAAAACAAACAAATACAAAATCAAGCAAATATTGAAAAAGCTACCTAATGGCTGATATAGCTCCGCTGTGTTTATGTACAGTGTAACTATTTTTGACACACATTGATGAAGAACATGAAAATCTTTGATAGCTCATTTCAGTGGCCAGAAAAAAGTGGCAAAATAAGCTGCAAAAATACACAATTGAAGATTTCATCATAAGGCACAAAGTAAGTTCATAATAAGGCCAAAGTAAGTAAATTCTTTGTTTTGCGTCCGCGCGCGCCTAGGTTTTTGGAGATTTTTCGGAAAAAAAACACAAACTTTCCTTTCAAAATTTCGCCGTTGGTGACGCCATTTTGTCGCAAAAAAACAGTCGTGTCTTTAACTTTGCGATGAAATACTCCTTTACGGCAGTCAGATTTCACTTACAGACCGTGCGGTGACGTAAAACAGTACTCTATACACATTTACCCCTGTCGATCCTCTCTGCCTCACGCCGGGGCCTCACGTTCTCGCTGTCTGTTGTGGCTTTGCCTGTTGTGGCTTTGCCGTCACGATAAAAAATGGATGAAAGCAGGGAAATAATCGAAGTTAAAAACAGGAAACCTTTGCACGGTAACTTGAAGGCATGGTCATTGCGAGCATTCGGGACTTGAACAGAGAGAGATTAAGTCGGCCGTTTAGACTTGGGTACCACGACACGGAGAATATGGCAGACGGAAAAATCGGAAAGTGTTGAAGCCTATCCTAGTTTATCGGTCTTCCAGGTTTGCCAAAAATTTGGTTCATTCGTCCATTTTAACTTGAAACAAAAAACAAACCAGTGATCAGGCCTATAAACGAAAGGCCTTTACGTACTTTTTTGTTCAGTTTGGGTAAGGGAAAGTATATTAGAATCCCTCTGTGAAAGTTCAAACTTGTAGTAGGCGGTCGTAGCTGCTCTTGAAGGAGGTCACACTTTCTGCATTAATGACATCGGCTGGTAATTTATTTCAAATGTCCACAACTCTTGCTGAAAAAAGAACTTCCTTGTGTTAAGTCGAACGGTCAGTTTATGAAGTTTGGGACAGTGTCCTTGAGTTCTCGAGTCTGCTGCTAACTCAAGTGAAAGGTTACAGTGGTCATGGCCTTTGATAACTTTCTAGAGTTGAATCATGTCGCCGCGAATTCTTCTTTGTTCAAGTTCAATTAAATCAAGCTGTTTAAGTCTATTTTGATAATTGTAGTGTTGGAGTTTAGGTATTATTTGCCGTGCTAAGATTTTTATGTCCTTTTGTAGCCATGGTGACCGAACTTGTACTGCATATTTAAGCGGTGTGGTCTCACAAGTTGCTTGTAAAGACGAAGAATGACATTTTTTTGATTTGATCGACAATGATCATTTGATGAGATCAAGCATTCTGTTTGCTTTATTGCAAACTTATCACATTTGCTTGAAGTTTTAAGGTAGAATGAAGTAGGACGCCCAAGTCATTTTCTTCATTGTACGTCCCAGTGAAATATTGTTCATTGAGTATTTATGAAGGGGTGTTTGTAGCCAATATGCGTTCGCCAGTGTTCACTCATTGTTTGTAGCTTGTCCAAACCAGCTTGTAGAATTTCAGGATCAATACAATTTCGCAAGGGTTATATGTCTTGGTATTGTCAGTAAATTTTTGAGTTCAGAACTAATTTCACCGTCAGTATGATTGATGTAGATTAGAAAGAGTAATGGTCAAAGAACTGAACCCTGTGGGACACCACTTGTGACGTATTCTCCATTCAGATGATGCTCCATTTATGACTACTCGTCTTTTATATTTGTCAATCAAGCTTTGACCCACTGTTGAATATTTCCATTTATGCCATGATACTCCATCTTTTCAATCAATCTGGGGTGTGGTACTTTGAAAGTGCAAGGAATATAGATGTGAAGCGTCCAACTAAATTTGGGTCTGATGAGTCTGTGTGTGGAGACTGACAATTGCGAAATGATTTCTTTTATTTGATGGAAAGGAAAGGTGTTGGTTTTACGGATGGTCCCAGGGAAGCTACAGGAAATGCTTTTGTCATTATATCACCAATGTCTTGTTCTCTCTGATGCCCCATCTTTCTAAAATTGAATGCAGAGGCTACAAGTTACCCAATCTGTTTGGTGTTTTCTTTCAAAACAGACACCCATCAGCATAAACATTACAAGAAACTTGAAAGAAACGTACAAGAACTTGAGGACAAAAGACTGCTACTGTATACTGTTATAGTGTACCCATTCCTCAAACTGTCCATATTTAAGTAATTTGATGAGGCTGTCAAGTTGCTGTGCAATGGTATTGACATGTGGACACTTTGAATGCACAAGAAAGAAATCTAAAACTAATAAAAGAAAAGCAAACGTCAAAATACTTTTGATCCATTTGTCATGAAAATGCATACAGTGATCATACAGTGTGTCACACTGTGACAGGAGTATTCATGTTGTTTGAGAAAAATTGTCCAATAAAGGCAAACAGATTTTGTGTTAAATTTTCTGTGTGTGTTTTTTAACCGCTTACCCGCGCGTACCTTTTAGGATTTTGAGTGGACGCAAAACAAAGAATTACTACTTTGGCCTAATTTGAATATATCACATTGGATCATCCCTAAGAACATGTCAACCAAAGCTATCTGATGAGTAGTTTTTGAGAATGAACTTTTCTGACCAAAGCTATCTGCCAAGCCAGTAAACAGTGGTATTGAGCCACAACCATGTGTATTTTCACCCACTTGGCTTGGTATTTTATAGCAGCTTTAGCCTGTAAAAAATCATGTTTACAGTATCTCTGTTTTCAGGGATCTTCAAATCTTCAAGTCTTAGTTAAAATGCACCATGTTTTGCTTCACTAGTTTTAACCAACTTGACCTAATGGTGAAATATGAACTTGGCAGGAAAAGGATTAATGCAAATTTCAGTTTCTTGTTCTATTCTCCAAAACATGAAGAGATCACAGTATCCAGCTTGCCAACTCAGCATGTACCTGTGAAGACTGCATTGTTATTGTTAGCAAATTACAAGTAATTCTGGTCTGGACTAGAATTCAAATTTAAACAGCTTGTATGTACATGTGAAGACTGCATTGTTATTGTTGAAAAATTAACTCTAGTCCAGACTAGGATTCAATGTTAACAATAACAGTACATTAACCCGTATAGACGCTGTGATGACAATCTACGTAAACAAGGACTTGACATTAACATTCAAAACAAAATTGGTGAAAAAAATAACCAAAAGTTACAGCTGTTGGTCCTTTCAGGTAGTATGCGCCCCGAATACGAAAGACTTTTAACTTTTGCTCAAACTTTACATGATGAAACAGTCAACCGTTTTCTTACCAAATTGAGAATAAAACTCAGGGGTAACCATGCAAAGTTTTGTACTAGAGAAATAAATTACCAAACGCTTACTGATACTTGAAATTCAAAATGGCCGCCATTCCTGTTAACTCTATGGGGAAAATTAAAATTTTTGATTTTCCAAAAACTAAGACGGTGAAATTTTTTCTGACTAGAAGTGCTTTAAAATGAACCCAAACACATGGTAGACAACAAAAGTATAGAAAAAAAAATTGTCTGAATATTCTCCCTAAGGCATATTCTACCTTACTTGCAATATGCTGATTACTATCCATGTACACCATTTTTTTGATAACATGATAGAAATTGATTTCCCTTACCTTCCGATCTCATGTATTGAATTCCTGTTTGAATTTCCTCTTCTGAAAAAGCGTACTTCCAGGTTTTATACGCTGGTGGTTTGATTGGCTTATCCACATCATCATCCTCATCATCTTGAAAGAGTCTTGGTGTCAAGGACAGAAACCTCTGTTGTTTACTCAGAATAACCTATATGGAGAACAAAAGTCAGCTCAGTTGTTACAGTCCTCCATCCAAAGGGAGCGAAGGATTAAACCACAGCCCGTGTGGTTTTTTTTAATGCTAACTTTGCTATCCAAAACCCTCAGACCCTAAATAGGATTCAAAATTAAACACACATGAACATCCTTTTTTGAGACTAAAAACCATCAGTTTTTCAATTTCAACCAATGAAATTTTACTGGCTCTTCTGAATCTCAAGATTTTGAAGATGAAGGACTAGGAAAATTTGAGAGAAACCTTGCCAGCACTCGGAATTTGCCATCACTGTAATGAAATATAAATCTTATGTATAACATATTAGCAATGTTTCACAGTTCAGAACAAACTTTCAAAGGGATTTTTGCTAGAATATTGAAAACTTAAAACTTATATTACGAAGATGAAAACTTTTTGATTGGAGCGCATAAATTTTTCTGGCTGTCAACATGCTTTGCAACACAATTATTTCACACCCTACATCCATATTGCTGCAGTACAGTAGTTTCAAAGTTTTTCCTTGTTAAACGGCAGTAATTTGGAGAGATACCTGGGTTCTTGACCAGGTAGGTGCAAAGTTGGATAATAAGAAGGAACCAGATATGAACTGAATATGCTCACGTGTTTTACAACAGGTTCATTAATAGTAGTACGCTTCACAGAACAATAAGATATATGTTATCACTAAATGAAGCAGGTTTTTTTCAACATCGCACAGTACTCTCAGATTTTAATCACTAATTACAAAACTTTATTTAATATGCAAATGAGCTGTGAATTGACTTGAACTAGATCAATGCTTCATGGGACAATTACATATCGTTCAGATCAACATTTGTAGCACGTTTAATTTAATTTAATTTAATGCAATAATTTTAGAGTAATGTCACTAATTACAAAGTTCATTAAATATGCAAATAATCCCTATATTAACTTGACACTGTTCAATGATTTCATAGCACAATTAAATATTTATCAAATCAAGATCTGTAGCACGTTTCACAAAATTTGGTGCCGTAATTTCAGAGTTATATACCTAATTACAAAGTTTATTAAATATGCAAATGAACCCTTAATTAACTTTACACTACTAAATGCTTTACAACACAATAGATATCTGTCAGATCAGTATATGTAGCAGTTTTCATCACATTTGATGCAGTTATTTCGGAGTTATATGACTACTTATAAAACTTCATGAAATATGCAAATGAGCTAATTATTAACTTGACACTGTTCAATGCTTCTCAGTACAATTGATATTTATCAGATCAACATCTGTAGCAAGTTTCATCAAATTTAACGCTGTAATTTGGAGTAATATCACTAATTACAAAGTTCATTAAATATGCAAATAAACCTTAATTAACTTCACACAAGTAAATGCTCTACACCACAATTAGATATCTGTCGGATCAGTATCTGCAGCAGATTTCATAACATTTGGTGCAGTTATTTTGGAGTTATATCACTAATTACAAAACTTCATAAAATATGCAAATGACCTATTTGTTAACTTGACACTGCCAAATGCTTCTCAGTACAATTAGATATTTATCAAAACAATATCTGTACCCAATTTCAAAGACTTGGGTGCTGTAATTTCAGAGTTATATACCTAATTACAAAGTTCATTAAATATGCAAATGAACCCTTAATTAATTTCACACTACTGAATGCTTTACACTACAGTTAGATATCAGTCGGATCAGTATCTGCAGCAGATTTCATCACATTTGGTGAAGTTATATCGAAGTTATATGACTAATTACAAAACTTCATAAAATATGCAAATGACCTATTTATTAACTTGACACTGTCCAATGCTTCTAAGTATAATTAGATATATATCAGATCAATATTTGTTGCAAGTATCATCAAGTTTGATGCAGGAATTTCAGAGTTATCTCACTAATAACAAAAGTTCATTAAATATGCAAATGAGAAGGCAATTGACATGACACTCACAGTATCATCATAATGTTCTGAGATTGTCATCTGTGAAAAGTTTCATGAATTTTGTGCAGTATTTCTTGATATATGTCTACACTGTCATTACCGTCTCCATAGGGAAACCATTGTACGGAAAAAAAACGATATTGCATAACTTCATTAATATGCAAGCCACACAACCAAAATCTAATCAGTTCTTGCAAGTAGCATATGGTACCTGTGTACCAAATCTGACTTGAATCCGTTCAGGCGTTTTTGAGTTATCGTGTAAACAGACAGACAGACAGACAGACAGACAGACACACAACACACACACACACACACACACACACACACACACACACACACACACACGGACAGACAGACAGACATCGCTATGACAATAGCCCACGTGTTTACACACGTGAGCTAAAAACGACAAGGAAGGAAGGCAATCATTCACAGAATAAAGGTTCCCTGGTGTCCGAAGGGTATCATGTTTGACTAATGTCCTTTTGCATAGGAACACTCTGTAGGTCTGGTTTTGATAGCTCTGTGCAGCAGGGCTGTGTGCTACTGCCTATAGCTGGTAACAGACAGCCCTGCCATGCAGAATTATGGTTCTGATATCCAACAAAAAACCCAAGGTAGCTGCACAATTGTAGCTCTACAGTGAGGCGGTTGGTGAGTTTTTTTGGGGTTTTAGCGACCTCGCTCACCAGTAGCTACAACGCTGAAGGCCCTGTAGTGTTCAAAATAAGTGTGTCACACATGACACGGCATTTTGATGTGAAATCCCACATATTTATGCATTTGTCGTTAATGGGGTTTGGTAATTGTTCGAACACGTCGATTGCGTTCCAAAAACATTTCTTGGAGCCGCCATTACCAAGAACAAATACTAAACCCCATACACGACAAGGTTAAGTGTAGTATAGTGTTTAGTCTTCAGTAGTGATAAATCAGTACAACCAAATGCAGTAAATATATGGGATTTCACATCAAAATGCCCCGTCATGTGCGACGAGCTTATTTTGAAGGCTACAGGGCCTTCAGCATTGTAGCTCTACGGGTGAGCGAGGTCGCAAAAACCAAAACTCACCGACCATCTCATCGTAGAGCTACAGTTTTGCAGCTAAACCCAAGGCAAAACCTTAAGCTACTGGGATGTTCCAGTAAATAATTATTCAGATGTCGGGAACCTTCACACCTTTCCACCTGGTTGCCTGTGTGGGATACCAATGAGACTTCTGTGTACATTAATAGGATGTTCTTGTGGTGAAGAGGTGCTATGTTTAGCCAGGCGCTCTTGGGCTGGATAGTCTACTTGACCGATCAATTGTCTGCTCGATCTATCGATGGTGTACTCTTTGCTCTGCCCTGCACTGCATCTAACTAACTCAAGAGTATACAATTGATAGATCTAGCAGACAATCGATCGATCAAGCAGACTACCCGGCCCACGAGCGCCTGTGGCCTGAGCATGCATAATCCCGCCACGACATGGTATCTAACTCTTGCCTTCAGCTGAAATTCAGAACTACTGCAGTCCCTAAACATACCTGTGCTTGTTTTCACTCTACATTTTAGTGGAGTTAGGTAGATTCCTCCAATCGTCAACTTACTTTGAGATCGGTGAAGCTGTACATGTGCACCCGTGCAGGCTAGTCGCCTAGTCTTGCGTACGATGCATTGTACGACCTCCCATCACAGGCCGGCTAGCCGTACTACGCTAGGAACAAACAGCATCGTATGTACGCAGGGCTAGCTTGCCGCGATGGACAAGTGAACACATCAATCGCTTTGGACGAAGGGACAATGTGCAAGTTAAATGGGTACAATTGGCTTCGATTCATCTTAATGAATCTTAATCTTTATTAAAACTTACAGGAACATTTCTTGACATTTCGTTTGTCGGCACCCGCGACAAATTGACTATAGTGACACATGCTCTCCAGCAGACCGCGTATCTTCTCATGAGCGCTGCCATTTTTCAAATTACCCATGATGCATTAAGTCTCGTACTTTACGCGTATTAGAAAACTAATTTTTCTTTAGCAATGAAGAGTTTGACACCCTCTTGCAAGAATAAATATTTAATTTTTTGGGGGGAAAAGACCATAGAAAATGTGAATGTGTTGTGAAATAATAAGGGTTAAATGGATTATGGCTATTAGTCACGTGACGCACCAAAACTCCTTATCACCTTTAAAATTAACCAATGTGAAATCACTTTTAATGTCGTCCCTCTGCTATTTCATGAGAAAAACAACACCAAAATTGTAAGGGTCATACATTTCTAACGTCTTCGTTTCAAAGTAAAGCGTTAAATTACTATGAGCGTATGTGATCTGACTTCGATAGGCGGGAAAGTGTTGAAATTTACGTCATGCTAGGGGTACTTTAAATCCGTCACCAAGGTGCGTATAAGAATGACGTCAGATGAGTCATCACATTAAAATTTGGAGAGGTGAGGAGAATGTCGCCATTTCTGAGCTCTCAATTTTGATGCTTTTTACCAAGAATTCAACCCCTTGTAGCGGTTCGTATACATTTAATTTTGACCAAAACCATGACATGTGTACTTAACACAGCTTCTTTCGCTTTCAGATGCAGAAAATGGTGTGAATTATCCAGTGAAATTATGGGACGGAAGAGCTGGGGTGTGGCAGCGTGTTTGACGATGTAGGCAACCAAAATTCCAGGCTTTTACACGACCTTATTCATTCGCTACAAGGCTCTGAAATTTTCATAAACGCAACATATCCAAATACATATTACATTTCAAAGCTTATACTATATATGTTGTGTGTAAAATTGGCAGAAGTCCGACAATAACAGAGGCTGTATTATAAAGTGTAAGTGTGCATAAATTTTGGCCCAGCCAATGTCGTTGGCGATAAAACGACAGAATGGATGGGGCAGAATGCAATCTTTCTCTCTATTTCCTTCATTTCTGTGACCTTTATAGATGATATTACAGAATTTCATGTACAATGGAGCATTGGTGTATGTAATTCGTGGTAAAATGTAATATGAATATATAATTAGTTGAAAGGCAATCTGGCATAAAGATTGTCGCGCGCGTAGTGCACAAACAAAAATTTGCATATCAATCGTACGATCGAACGTCACGTGCGAAAATAATGTATGCATAGCGTGAATTTCCATATGGCGCGAAAAATTTGCATAACAATATACCATGAATTGAACCGCTGTGGCTGAGATAAAGCCAGTACTAGGGAAAATGTATAGGACATTTCATTTTATAGGACAAGTAGAGAAGAAATGAGCAGTGTGACATAAATGTTATTAGAAAGGGGACAATTTTCTTTTAAAAAAGATTTGTATCGGGGTGGCTTCCTCCCTGTGGCTAAATTACACTGGGCATATCAATGTAATTCAGTGAGGTAAATGCTGGTCTTGTACCATGGGCTGTATGTCCATGCTTACACCCGTGTAACATGTGGAAGTTAAAATTCTAGGAAACAAGATGTCGTGTGATTCGCTGAAATTTATCCATGTTCAACGTGTCAATGATGAAATATATTTTTGATGAATGAAATTCATATGGTGGAACCAGAGACAAAAATTTTGATATCTCAATGATTGACTCCATATTTGCCATTTTATGAAGGGTACTTTGTTGTGCCCTATGGCTAGTAAATACAAAGGTGTGACTAATAAAAAACAAAAAAACTACTGGTCCAGTCTACTAGCTTGTTGAAATGATATTGCTATTTAACCCTCTGAGTGCTGTAATTTCTCCCACCAAAATTTTAATGCCACATTTTACCAATTGTATGAATTTTTCTATATTTGTTTTGATAATTTTAGAGCAAATGGACATCACATTTAATTAAGTACAGTTCTCAAAATTTTGGCCAAAATCTGAAAAAAATTTTGACTGAGGTATAATTTGTAAAGGTGACAAAAATTGACTTTGGCGCTCAAAAGGGTTAAGATAATCATGCATAGAGGCAGGCAAGTGTTAGATGTTTCTCCCTTGAAGAGTCCTGAGACAAAAATAGGGAATTTGCAATTTCATCAAATACACTAGTATGATTTTGTAAATTGCTGACAGATCCATGTTCGGAAATATCCTCATGCAGCAGATCATGCCAAAGTATCATCTGAAGGAAAATATTGAATCTCTGAATTGTTTGGCAAAAAGGCACAGCCACATTGAATTTTTTGTTACTATCACATATTGGAGGTTTGCAGTTTCACGTGTGACCTTACATAGATATGTTGGCAAGTTTTAAAAATTGCTGAGTCGTTACATATACTGGGTTTTTCTAGAAAACTTCATGGCATTGCCACAGAATAAAAGTAAGCAATTAATGGTGGCCAACAGCTACCCATCAAACTTCAGAGTAAAAAATTGGTGAAGGAATTGTGAGAGTGTGCAAGTGGCAATGATAAGTAGTTTTCCCAGACAAAAATTCATATTCAGTCTTGCCCTGATATGCTTGGTCAGAGATCTGATGAATGAAAATAATAGGTGGTAGGCCGTGCAATGTCTGTGGGTGGGTGAGCACATTTACACTGATAATAGTTGGGCAAGTCGTGCTGGGCTAAAAAAGGGAAGGCCATAATAAATTAGCTAGATGAGTGTACAAAGATCTAATGGGGAGGCTTGTCAAGTCTTTCACATGTTGAAAAAGCAAAGTTTTTCAGTTTCCCTTCATGCAGAAACAATAAGTAGCACCATGGCTCCATTGTATGTTTTCACAAGCAAGATCATAAATTTCAAGAACAAAAATGGTTTTTTTGCAAAACCAGTTTTCATCGGTTAACTGTACAGCATACGTCAGAATTATTGTATGTTGATAATTTTGGTATTTCCCACCAAATTTTTTTACATTTAGTGGTGAAGTTGAAGTATTTCAGCCACTAATGCAAGGTCAAAATATATCACTTTGTGAAAGCTCAAATGTGTTTGGGAATAGTGTTTTTTGACCTAAATGCTATTTCTCACAGCAGATGACTAGAATGTCCAACGCCACAAACAAAAAGTTGACAAATGAAATTGATGGACTTGCTTGTACCTTTGATATTCTGTGAAATATATCCATATGAATTTCTCATTTTACAAGGACACAACCATGGTAAAATTTGTGCTTGCCGTAATGTCATGGCTTTGAAGGCGTTGTGTTGTATGTGTATGTTGTTACGTGCAGAGAAAACGAACAAAGGGTGAACTCAGCAGTTAACGTTTAAACAAAATTTATTACAAAATAAAACTAATTGCTAAGTCAGGGATAGAGTACAAGCTTTAAAAGTGTACAGACTACTTATCTCAGCTGGGACGGCAAGCTCCAGTCTCAGAGTTGTAACAGTCAGTCGGATGAATGAACAGTCCTTTGGCTTGCAGGCTTGAAGCTGCACAAAGTCCACAGTATAAATCCAGCGTTGACAGTGAAGGTCTTGAAAAGTCTTGAGAATGACTACTGCTGGAGTTTAGTAACACACAAGAGACACGATCCCCAAAAGTCTGACTGGAAGCTGAGCACGTCCCTTTTATAAAGGCATATAAGAACAATCTAGAACTTTTATTGACATGCTAATTACTGTTCTAAAATTATCTCCCTTACACAACTAATCAACTTTCCAGAACATTCCAAACATGACTAATTGAATTCAAGGTTGTGAGGTCATCAAGGGCAGTGACCTTGAGAATGTTCTAGACTAATTGAACTCAGGTCATGATGAGTGTGGGGGAAATGACCTACATAACACACCCCCTCTTCAAAAAAAGAAAATTTTTCAAAGAAAAATCTTTCTTTTACAAATGTAATCTTGAAAAAGATTTAAGTACTCAAATTTTTTTTACTCTAAAGTAAAATTTCTTGAAAGTGAACAACAATAAACTCTAAATACGAGAGAGACAGTCTGCAATTAAATTGTCTCTGCCTTTGATATGTCTAATGTCAAGATTAAACTCCTGTAACATTAAACTCCATCTTAGCAATCTCTGATTTTTGCCTTTAAATTTCTGCAGAAAAACAAGAGGGTTGTGATCAATATAAACCACTATTGGCTGATTTGAAGAAGTAACATAAACTTCAAAATGCTGTAAAGCTAATATCAAAGATAAACACTCTTTTTCAATTGTAGAGTAGTTTCTCTGGGATTTGTTAAATTTGCTAAATTTGTTAAAAATAGCAAACAGGATGATCTGTCCCATGACTATCCTCTTGCAATTGGATATTGGAAAACTCGAAATGGCACTGATTTGGCATAAAGTATGGATTGCAAAGTCCAGTTATTTTATTGAGTTCGATAAAGTCATTGTTCGGCAAATACATGGCTTCCTCTTGGAGATATTCCGCTTTCGCAGGATTCAGTCTGTCTGGATGTTGTTCCACTGGATTACTGTCGCAGACATCTTCGTTGTGATAGATGATGTTTGTCCTCGTTGGAACATCTTGAAACAAATGTTCATGGATTGGTTCTTTCAGCTGTTGTTGTTGTTCTGGCTGGAGGTGTGCCAACTTTGTAGACTCCAGCTTCTCCAGGATTTCTGAGTTCTGAAGCTTGACCGAGCCCAGCTTTGAGTTTAGAGTATTTTCACTCAAGTCAGTTTCAGTATCACTATCTTCATAATGGTTTGAACTGACTGCACTGACAGGCTGAGTTATAGTAGGATTATCCCTATCCAAATATGGCTTAAGCATATTTATGTGACATAGCTGTTTTTGTTTTCGCCTGTCAGGTGTTATTATGATGTAATTTAAATCACTCAATTTCTTATCAATTAGGTATGGCCCAAAGTAACGAGCATGGAGTGGTTTGCCAGGAATTGGAAGTAGAACAAGAACTTTTTGACCTGGTTCAAACTTCCGTTTTGAGGTGCTTTTATCATATTTGATTTTCATTGACTGCTGAGATGACTCAAGATTTTCTCTGGCTAATTCACATGCTTTAGAGAGCTTTGTACGAAAATCTGAGACATATTGCAAAATATTCAGACAATCATCATCGTCTGATAGGAATTTCTCTTTAACGAGCTTAAGTGGGCCACGGACTGTATGTCCAAATACAAGCTCAAATGGGCTAAAACCAAGAGACTCTTGAATTGACTCTCTAACAGCAAAGAGCAGAAAATGAATTCCTTCATCCCACTGCTTCTCTGTGTCAAAACAGTAGGTCCTAATCATGTTTTTCAAAGTTTGATGAAATCGCTCAAGAGCACCCTGACTTTCTGGATGATAGGCGGATGACCTATACTGTTTAATGCCTAGCTGATCCATTACTTGTTGAAAAATACCAGACATAAAGTTGGAGCCTTGATCGGACTGGACACATTTAGGGAGGCCGAATAAAGTGAAAAATTTGACTAAAGCTCTCACTATAGTCTTTGTCTTTATATTTCTCAGTGGTATGGCTTCTGGGAACCGAGTAGATGTACACATAATTGTCAACATGTACTCATTTCCTGATCTTGTTTTTTGGTAGGGGCCCAACACAGTCTATTAGTATCCTACTAAATGGTTCTTGAAATGCAGGAATTGGCTGTAAAGGGGCCTTTGGAATGGTCTGATTTGGCTTTCCTACCATTTGACATGTGTGACAAGTTTTACAGAAATGTGCTACATCCTGCCTGAGATTAGGCCAATAAAAGTGACTGAGAATTTTGTGATAAGTTTTCCTGACCCCTAAGTGACCAGCCCAGGGGTTTCATGGGCCAGGCGCAATATTTCAGCACGATAGGGCTTTGGAACCACAATTTGATGTTTATATAGCCCAATCGTCATCAACCAAAACATCTGGAGGTCTCCATTTACGCATGAGAATACCAGATTTTGTATAATAGGAAACAGAGCTATCTGAAGTTTTACCTTCATCATCTACCCTGTCAAACAAAGACAAAATATCTGGGTCTTTGTGTTGTTCTGCAATGAGATTTGATCTAGAAAATGTCTGACTTTGGTCAGCAGAAGTTTTACTGGAAGTTTCAAATCCACGAGGGATAACGGAATGATCCGTGTCAAACACCTGACTGAGAAAGGTGTCATTTAAGTCAACATCTGTGACATTATTTTTGAGAGTATTTTGATTCTCGGAAGTTTTCTTTGACATGGCTCGAGTAATGGCACATGAAGGAAATAAATCGGGTATCTCTTGTTCAATTGGCTCTGGATCCTGATCTAAACTAGGATTATCAGTCACAAGTGGATTAGTAATGACCTTGTCCCCAGCAAGGTCGTTTCCAAGAAGAAGGTGAATCCCTTCAAAAGGCAAAAAAGGCCTAATACCTAAAGCCACAGGTCCAGAAACAAAGTCCGAAGACAAATAGACATTATGGAGAGGAACAGGAATGTAGTCATTACAATCTACCCCCTTAATAAGAACTTTAGAACCTGAAAATGACTTTTCAGAAAACGGCAGGGTATCTGCCAACAAAAGAGACTGGGAAGCCCGGTATCTCTTAAAATTTTGACAGGGGTAGCAGAAGAAAAATCACTAGAAAGTGATATAAAACCATCATGAATAAATGGTTCGAAAATACCCATAATGCTATCTTGAGAAGAATTGACCTTGACCTCATTAATTGGGGATGAGAGGGGTTTAACCTCAGAAAATGTGTTGCACACATTATTAGACTCTAATTGAGTTGATGAAGAAATAAAGCCGGTGGCTTAGATCCACTTTGACCACTTTGACCTTCACGTTTTCTTTTCAATTTGAAACACTCTGACATTAAATGGCCGTCTTTCTTGCAATAATTACAAGAAAGTGTACCGAACTGTTTGTCAGAAGGAGATTGAGACTTGGGATCTGATGATGTGGAAGTGTTACTTGAACTTTGTGAACTGTTGTCATTTGATTTTCTACTCTCCTTTGAAAAATTCTTGGATGAAAAGGAGGAGTTAAATTTACCTGCATTGTTTCTGTATGAAAAGGACTGGGATGGTTTGCTGAGAAATGAAGATTTATGGGTCAATGAATAATCATCGGCCAAACGTGCAGCAACCTCCAATGTATCTGCCTTTTGTTCATTGATAAACGTCTTGATGTCACTCCGGATGCACCTTTTAAATTCCTCAATCAAAACAAGCTGTCGTAATTTGTCATAATTCTGACGATGACCTTTTCAGAAGAACACCAACGATCAAACAGTTGTTCTTTTGTTCGAGCAAATTCAACATAAGTTTGATCCTTCACCTTCTCACAATCCCTAAATTTCTGACGGTAAGCTTCAGGCACCAACTCATAGCCCTTGAGAATTAATTCCTTCACAGAATCATAATTTGAAGCCTGCTCTACTGACAACTGAATGTAAATTTCTCTGGCTTTACCCACCAAAGCACTCTGCAAAAGCATAGACCAGGACTCCTTAGGCCAATTCAGACTCTGAGCAATTTTCTCAAAATGGAGGAAATATTTATCACATCCTTTTCTTGGAAAGGGGGAACTAACCTGAAATGCTTAGTGATGTCAAACTTGTCTGAAGGGAAGATTTTCCTGACTGTCCAAGCTCTAAACGTCTCATTTCTAACTGTAGTCGATGTTCTTCCAATTCTCTCTCCTTTTCTCTCTGTCTTTCTTCCATTTGTAATTCTTTGTCTTTCATTTGTAATTTTTCCTGCCTTTCCCTTTCTTCCATTTGCAATTTTTCCTTTTCTAATTCCAATTTCTTAAGCTCCAAATCTGCCTGTATTCTAATTCTAATTTTTTGAGTTCGAAGGAAGACTCAGGCTCATAATCTTTTAAGGCAGACTCTTCAAAATGGCCAGAATTAACTAAATGTTTTGCAATCTTGAACTGAATTTCTCGCTTGCGCATAGATCTTTTGACATCTACTTTAAGGAAATTTGCCAGTGCTATGAGGTTGTCTTTTCTGAGGGAATTAAATGTGTCCTGATCAAGGTCATCCATTTCCTCTGGTTTAAATTCCGCCATGATTAAATTTCGCTGAGTTCACAGTATACAGTAGTTTTGAAAAGGCTGTCAAAATGTTGTCAAACGGCTCAAAATATTCGTCTCCCGGACGAGCCCCCAATTTGTTACGTGCAGAGAAAACGAACAAAAGGGTGAACTCAGCAGTTAACGTTTAAACAAAATTTATTACGAAAATAAAACTAATTGCTAAGTCAGGGATAGAGTACAAGCTTTAAAAGTGTACAGATTACTTATCTCAGCTGGGACGGCAAGCTCCAGTCTCAGAGTTGTAACAGTCAGTCGGATGAATGAACAGTCCTTTGGCTTGCAGGCTTGAAGCTGCACAAAGTCCACAGTATAAATCCAGCGTTGACAGTGAAGGTCTTGAAAAGTCTTGAGAATGACTACTGCTGGAGTTTAGTAACACACAAGAGACACGATCCCAAAAGTCTGACTGGAAGCTGAGCACGTCCCTTTTATAAAGGCATATAAGAACAATCTAGAACTTTTATTGACATGCTAATTACTGTTCTAAAATTATCTCCCTTACACAACTAATCAACTTTCCAGAACATTCCAAACATGACTAATTGAATTCAAGGTTGTGAGGTCATCAAGGGCAGTGACCTTGAGAATGTTCTAGACTAATTGAACTCAGGTCATGATGAGTGTGGGGGAAATGACCTACATAACAATGTCATGTATGATGTTAAATATATTGAATATGTACATGATGTGCAATGGAAGAAATAACAGTGAAATAGCAGATGTGCTGTTCGTTGGTTTTCACCCTTTTGGCATCAAACAGCAGCTCTTAATTTTTTGTGTAGCAAACTTTAAAATCCCAGCGCAGTCTAGAACCAAGATGTGCATTTCAAGTTCTGTTGTGAACCCCAAACCAGTTTAGGGGTTTGCAGAACTTGAAACTTGTGGCAAGGTTCTCAAGTGATGCTAAGTGAAGAGTATGGATGATTGGGTTTTGTTGCAGTCTTCCAGGAGTACAAGATAATGACGTTTACAAGTGGAATGCCTTTATCATCAGAACTTTTGAGTAACTCGAGACAATTCTAGACTTATATTAGGGCAAACAAGCATGTAGCCAATTTAGCTGTAAAGTGTTAGGGCTTCAATGGTTGCACTCATGAACTGGATGAAATGCTTTCTTTTCAATCACATCTGTGTAGAGGAAGCAATGGTTGCATTTGCTTAAGTTAAAGAAGCCATTGCTTGAAATGTGACTGTTTCCATGGTCTTTTGTGTAACTTCATCTGCGGTGCAAATTTCTGCAATGGCGTAAAGCCATAATTAAGATCTGCCTTGTGTTAAATTGACACACCAGTAACTGACGTAGGACCAGTTTTGCTCAGAAAAGTTCATGTACAAGGATGTAGAAAATAGCTGGCAGCCAGCAAAAACAACTGTCTGCTGAAATTTGCTAGCTGTGAAAATTATTGCTTTCGTCAAAAATCAGGACATTCTGCAGAAACTGAATGTCCTTTCACACTAATTATAACTACCTATACTCTTATTTTTGCCACCAATAGCTAAATTTTTCTACATCCCTAATGCATTGCATACATTGCCATTGGGCTGACTGGAAGAATTTCTTTGAATTGCTTTACCTAAAGAGTTCTAGAAACCAAATTGCAAGTCAGAGCTCTCACCAATAAGCATGGTGTTTTGATAATGCATCCCAAAGAAGTGTTTAACAGTGAAAATGGAATAGACCAACATTACTAGTGGAAATGTTGTTCAGAAAAACTTCAGTAATAAAATTGTATTTTTCTATTTGCATGTTTAATTCAGCTCATCTTTTATAGATAAACTACAATGCTTTAAAAATGTTGACATGTACAATTCTGGAAAAGATCTTGTTTGGCAGTGCCAAATGAGCAATTGATAGCTATCTGTAAATTTGATCGTATAATGATGAGTGACAACTTATTGTGCAATGTTATGTCACATTATGAAATGAAAGGCTTCGATATATTTTCAGACAGTCTTTGTGAAAAAAGTAAAAAGAAAATTTCCCTGATAGCTAAGTGTCTATCTTTATATGGCATTGTCTTTCTAGTGTCAGTAGAAAGGCTTTGCCGAGTCAAATTAAATGTTAGTGACCTATTGCCATTAGTCTTTTGTATTTGTATTCAATTCTGCTGTAATGGACATTTATTTTAGATTGTAGCAATTTTAAATTGGAATGCACCTCAAAAGGAAATTGCAAATGGATATCCCATAAAGCAGTCTGATAATTAGAGACTTTATTCCGTGTGAAATGCACCTGTTTATGTATAATGTCATTTTTAGGGCTATTTTGAATGTAAATTGTATGCAAAGGCCAGAAATATGGCATCTACAATAAATCTTTTGTTATGTAAAGCATTTCACTTGTTTGTTTAAAAATATACTCTAAAAGAAGTATCAGAATTGATTGTATCACAAGATAGAAAATAATCTTCTTGTGTGGAATACTTTGTGTAACAATGTCATTCTAGAAAAGCCTGGAATTCATTATTCCTTTATATTTGTAATTCTACTCCATGTGTAGACCACAATGTTTAACACCTTTTCCTGCCAAGTCCATATTTCACCACCAGGTCAAGATGGTTAAAATTAATGAAACACAACGTATTCCATATGATGTATTTTAACATAATACTGTACATTTGAAGGCTGTTTAAAACATAATACTGTAAAGTTGGTTTTTTTTGGACAAAAGATGCTGTACATACCAAGCCAGTGGTGTAAAATACGTCATGTTTTGGCTCAATACCGCTTTTTACTGACTTGGCTGTTGGGAAAGTGATACAGTTATTACTGTCTGGCAGGAAAAGGGTTAAAGGGAATTGGCAGTGACATATTACATTAGTGTAGTAAAGGTATTTGACTTATTTTATTTTTTAAATTGATATGCCAGCCGTTGACATGGAGAACTGCTATAGAAATCAATGAATATGAGCACTTGTTTCATGAAAAAAGAAAGGGGGAAAAATAAGTGTTTTTATTTAGCAAACCACTAGAATGTAGTCATAAGAAACAGTTGTGAACATCATTTGTGACTCTTCCAAATGGTTCAGATAATTATTGCATTCCAAGGTGTCTTTCATAGTATATATAGTTGCATTAACAGCTGTGTACTGTGTTTTGGCACTTTTTGACGCCACAAAGAATTTTATGAACAATTCTTTTTAAATGGCTTGTGTTTTTAATACTGGAAATTTTGAATTCTTCAACATTTGACTTGGACATTTTGTGTAATTATTTAGATTATGGTTATCAAATATTTAGTTTCATCCTCTTCATGGCAAGCAACGTTTTCTGAGAGACTATAACGAACAGTTTAAATTTGTGAAAAATAAATGATATGTATTAGATTGGATGTGAAATCATGCATATTGACTATATATAAGGCCATTAGTATAGGAATACCGACATTTACAATGCTATGAGGCTATTAATAATGGAGTGAACAAGCCTTCCATATTATGTATGTTAGATATAAAGTGCCTCAATAAGGGGGATTGTCTGAGAGCAAAATCCCCCATATTGATATCTTAACCATAGAATCAAAAGGGATGTGTTAGAGAGAAGTGAGGTACTGAATTTTCTTTTTCTTTTTTTTTTTTTGAAGTTTGCTTGCCAGGAATGTGCCACTAATATTATAGAAAGATGAACTCCTGACATAATTTTCTGTTGGCAACGGTGCCTCTCAATTCAATGCAGTTTCAGTAAATTATTTGTTGCCATTAGAATATCTTTAAGAAATCAGCTAGAGCATTTAATGCAACTGTTTTGTATGAGTACAATGATCTGTCATTTGTAAGCCTACTGAAAGCAACAAGACACTGCACGGACATTTACAAGAATTCAAACCAAAAATGCGCAGTGCATAGCCAGACACCTGGTGCGATCTACATAATACTTTAATAGCAAAGGATACAAAATCAACAATGTAACATTTTTGAACTGTATCCCATTACAAAGTATTCACTGATCAGGAAATATTCAACAACTCTAAACAAGCCTGCACATTGTTTATTCACTTGCCTTTAGTTTCCGTTATGTACATGGAATTTTGAAATCTGTGAGGATTCTGGTAGAGCAGGAATTTTAATTTGAATGAGACATTTAAATTTGTAAATATAAATATTGCTGAATAAGCAGTCAGAGTATTGTGACTTGAAAATACATATTTTACGGTCTGTCGTATATAATATATATTTTCAACTTTGTTGTGCTCATTTCTGCAAACATGATGAAAATATGTCCTGAAAGACATTATAGTTAGTAAATGTAATATCACCTTGTTATGTACTATGCATCTATAATGTGTATCACAATACATTTCTGTGTTATGAAATGTAGAAAGATAAATATGTAGGTTTTTGTGTGAGAATGGTATACATTTTGTACTGTTTCGTATTTTTTGCTCATCTCTCACGAACACTTTCATTGATGCATTCAGCCAAAACTTTTTCCTAACAGCTGTTTGCCACACTGTTATAAAAACCTCCCGTCAAACGAGACTTAAATTATTTATGAAAATTGACCTTGGTACACGTTGCTGTCTGTGACATGATCACAGTTATGTGCCAAGGAGAAGAAGTGGAAAACACTTCAAATATTACCACAGTCTCTCACAACAGAAGAACACTGCAGCAGCTATACTGTTATGATAAACACTGGCTACCAGATGTTTGCCAGTGGCTTAGGAAGCATCTGGTATTGTATCTGATATAGCAACCAGTAAAACCTAATTATTGTATGATACACAGTCTGTTTTATAAAAGCAGTATCTCAGAAAACTAAAATTCTTTTTGCATTTTCTTTTCTTTTTCATTACAGAGGGTCTCAATAAACTTTACCAGGAGGGAGACGTGTGCATACCTGAAAGAACAGGCAGCAGGTGGACGCGCTGTCGATTCCACCATCTCTATTCTTTTCTTTTTGGACTTTCCAACAAAATGGTAATTAATTGGTCAATCACTTTCCAAGATGAGGTATAAAATTCAGCAGTGATGCTTGACAGTGGTCAAGTAGATTGAGAACGAGGTTCTCGTTGACATTGCCATGAACTTGGGCATGACATTGATCAGAAAGCGTAATGAGTAATACTTGTATCTGGTGAAATGTAATACACTAGCAGATGTGCCTTTATCACCCAAAACTGGAAAGAAGGGAAATTTATTGAACATGTTCATGAAAATGCTTTTGCTCTTTTTACACCAATATATACATGGGTCATCCACCTAGAGAAATTGTGGTTATGCAGCCACTGCATTAGCCAATATGTGTGTACATTTATTTCAATCACTCAAAACACAACTTGTGAGAAAGGCAACTAGTAATAGAGTCAACCATCACTAAAACACTTCTGCTGGTTTGTATATTCATATGAGATAAGTTTATGGTCAATGAATGACAAAGTGCAAAAGTTCACTGGTTATCTGTGTTACTTATCTTAGAATGAAGGGAAATTAATTGGTATTGTGGATAGTAGAGGTAGTCTGGTACCTAGCCTCACTCTAAGTTGGCTAGGCTGTGCTCTTGAAAAATGGTTTAGTACGCATCACTTTTTTGTTTGCAAGGGTCATTTAGCATCCTCAGTTATTAACACTTTTGAAAATGATATCCATTTAACAATCTGCCTGCCCAGGTTTGCAATTTTATATTGAAAACATGCTGTCACATTCATTGGCCAAAATGTGATGTGTCCTAAAGTCTCTAAACCCAAACTGCAATTCTCCCAAGGTAGGCATTAGAGTTGACAGCAAATTGCTTTGTATTTTGATTGACCCCATATTCAATAATGTCAAAAAATCTGTGTCAGGCTACCGATTAACATTTTGGCGAGTTTGGTCTTTCTTGTGCACAGTATGTGACATAGTTGTATTCATTCATGCTGAGTGTATTAATAAGTATTCTTTAACCATGTACACTCAGAGACTTTAAAATTGAACAAGAACATGTATGTATCCTGGATGATGCACTATATAAGTTCAGTTGTGGAAGACTTTGTACTCTATCACATCTGTAGCCACTTAGAAGTTGTCCCTTCATTTGGTTGACAATGTGCTGGCTTATTCTTGACCATTACCTTAGCAGAGCACAGCCAGGAGTAGAATGAGGCGGAGGTCCAACCTACAAAGATACCAAATGGTATTGTCCGATATTTGCATTGAGAGTGACCAGGATTGTGTTTTAGATTATTGAACCTATGATCCATAGTGGTCAATACGTGGCCTTGTATCTCAATTAGCTGAAACTTTTGACGCATCTTTCGGTATTTTGATTGTGTTTGTAAAACACTATTTCTTGTTGTTCTGCCCCAATCACATGAAAATATCAGGTGTTCAACTTGTTAATATAGCTGGAATGTATTTGTACTGTTGAAAACTAGGCATCATTTGTCGACGATGAATGTGCATTTATTTGTAAATGCTATGCTATCAGAAATGCCTCTGAAGAGAAATGATTTGAGTGGAATATAAGAAAACCAAAATAATGAAAATGTCATCAAAAGTTTCAGCTGTAATAATGATAAGAATAATATTGTTGAATGTGTTTCTTTGTATTTAAATTACGTGAGGCACACTGGGTACAACAAATCCTGATGAGATTATGTGAAAATGGGTTATCATACTGTGTTCAAGTGGTTTCTGGTACATAATTGCAGTTTTATAAAATGCACCCTTCTGGGTTGGGTTGGGTAATATGAAACTTACAGTATTTTTTATCTGTTCTGTTCTATTTTTGTCTGAAGTGTTTATAGCCTTTATCTTAATAACATGTATTTTTAGTTCAATGCAGAACAGAGTTGTCAAAAGTTGCAAAACCATCCGGTGGTTAATCAAGGCAGGACACCCCTACATGGATTAGAGGTACCCACACCACAAAGTTATTTGTCTTGCAGCAAAGCTTTTGCAATATCTGTCATCCATCAGGTGGACATGCAACAAGATTTTAGGAAGAATACATGGCATAAATTGCCTTGTAACTTCACCACTCTCTTGTACCAGTCAACCGGTAACAAATGACTATTTATGGCCTGTCAACAGTACCTGCTATCTACCATGTTTAATAACCACACTGTATTACTGAATGCTTCTTAGGTTGAATGTTTTCTATGTATGGAGTTTCATAATACCATATGGTATTTTGATATTCCGATAATAGATGTTTTTCGATGATAACATAGGAAGCATAGATACTGCAGAAGGGTGGTATACTAGTTCAATTACTGTAAAAAATATTAATGTACCGTTGAGTCTTATCATGTCATAAAGGAACATTTGTCACCACTCTTGACAAGATGACAGTTACTGTTTGATAGCAAATACAAGGAAAGCAAGTTTGTAATGAAACTGCAATATCTCTGATGCACTGCTACAAAACATTGAAATGGATAAATATTAACATGAATGGTCAGAGCCCAACAGATATGATATAAAAATATTCTAAGACAGTCAAAGGTTGTCTTACCATAGTACAAAGTGTGACATACGATGAATTTCCAAAGTGACATGGCACATCCAATTGTGACAGACTGGATAGATTCATGCAATGATCCAGTCTGGCATCAATTGCTAAAGAGGGAAAGCATGCTAATAAATGTGAAATGAATGATTGCTTTCCATGTAGAGAATTTTACCACTTTCAGCAGACAGACAACCTGTTAGGTAGGAGGCCTTCAGAAAGCTGGTGTTTTTTTTTATGTGGTACTAATTTTGATATTCTTGGTTTGTTACTGATGGAAACACCGATCTGCCCAAGGGAAGCAAGGAATTTCTGAATCAGAATGTTCTGGGCATATTTCTCACATTAATCACAATTTCCCTTATAAATTGTCTCTCTGATTATATGTGAAATTGAATTGAACTTTTAGTGAGGAAGTTTTGATTAGGCATGCCTCTATCCTGTATAAGGTAGACTTTGAAAGTTGCACGGAAGCCAGTTTTTCAAACAACTGGTTTCCTGCATGTTTGACCAATATAACTACCAGCACATACTAATTGCAAATGGAATATCCAACATTCATTGACATCTAAACCATTATCATGATAGATCTGACTAAAAACTACATTCTCTGTGATATTGAGTGAGGGTGGGTCTTCCATGGCTGAAATTGTACACATCCATAATCCAGCTAGAGTTTATTTGTTCAGTCAGTACATCTGTCCAATCCATGTTTTATCAAAACACTGTCCTCCTCATACAAGGGAGTGTTAGAATCGTTGCAATTGCTTTCTTCTTGACGTTCTTTCTTGTCCTTGTTCATGTCTATGTAGTCTTGGGGGACAAATCCTTTCCCAACCTTGCGTTACTCTTTGGGCCCTCTCCTACCCCCACCTATTGTTTGAAACCGAGTGCTTAAACCAAGTCAGGTGGCAACAGGTTTAGTTGGTTAATTAATCTCTGTCCAATATTTGTGATGTATATGCCTAATTATCATCACTGACATAATCATAGTCCCTTGGCTCCTACAGAAAATTTTATTCTTATGTTCTCGCCGAGTGACTGTTTCAATCACAGTTCCTCACCATGTGTAAACAGTATACCATTATACACACACACTTTGTCCACAGAGAACATGTCCATCTGATTCAACACAGAGACGTCAAATGCTTTGCTCAACACAAATAACTACTGTACTCTTCCCCCGACTTGAAATGTGGAACATTTCAATGGTATTGCCCATCATGACCTTGTATTGCATTTTTAACTGTGATATCTATTGAAATTTCTTCAAAGGAAGAAGCACTGTACTTTTTTCAAAATAAGTAAGAAATAAAGATCATATATCAGAACTTATTTTTTGTTGTGTGTTATTTAATGAAGGGAATTGAGTTGAGAGTATGGCGAATTCATGTGATCTTTCTGTGAGTCCTGAATGTGAGTTGGCCTGCCACTTGTGATCATGCATGCATGTGTCTACATGGGGGTGTTTATTTATGGGTTTCTGTGTAGAGGTATGTGTTGGTGAGAGTGTGTGTGTAGGTATGTGTAGGCTTGTCAAACAATCCATGTGAGAGTTGTGTGACATGGATTAGGTTGTGGAAGGGACAGCATAGTGGATGTGTATGCCGGATCACTGTTGAGAATTGCAAGTAGTGTTTTATGTGAGAAGTTAATGTGCATGCTGACACACTAGTAGCTTGTGCATGAATTTGGCGTTCAGTAGTTTCGACAGTGTTGTGCAGTGTTTACAACGCAAAATGTCAATTTCTACATGGTTAGATTTCCAAAGTGGTCAACAGATCAAAGAAGCAAATTGGAACTACTCCCATATTTGCCCATGAAAGTTAATTGGACATGGTTACCTAAAACAACTGAGATTGTCAAAAAAATCGAAACTTGAAACAGGATGAGTGCCATAGCAGATCAATGTTGAAGTGTGTGTTGATTTGCTAAGGGCAGATGAACATCAAGACAAGCAGATGAAACCAGAAACAAAAATCTATGAGTGTTAAATTTCCAGCCTGATATTGATATGTCAGGGATTCTTGAAGACTGATGTTGAGACTGATCCCCCTCAAGCTCAAGTTAACACAAGCAGTCTTGTAACACCTTGACAGCCCTTGCGTTCAGTGTCCAAAGGTGTCTCGTGGATATGCAAGCCAGAAACCACATGAACACAGTCCTTGGTCCAGTGGCTAAGAAAGGGGGAATGGGTTGGGATAAGTGAAATCGGTTCAGAAATCTACAAGGCCCAGTAGAAGTTCATTGCCAGTTTAAACATCCTAGTTGTTTAGCATGATATAGGAATATCACAAGAACAGAGTGGGCATCTAATTTCTCTTCTGTATTTTTTTTCACCCTCACAGAGTTCAAATGCTGTAGATCCCCTACAGCTCCTCAAGGCCTTGTCACCGTTACTTGGACATGAAGGCGCTATCAAGTCCCCACAAGAAGTTGTGCGGTTAGTGAGGTATGTCTTCTTCAGCAAAATTTAACAACTTTGAATGTTTATTTCACTTACTGTAAGCAAGGCAGACAGTTTCCTGGAAAATCTTATATAAAATTTTACGAGTAGCAGGTCATGAAAGTTCAAATTTTGATGGGTTTACACAGTATTTTTGTCATTAATACATGTTGAAACAAGGATGGTGGACAAAAAGAAATCAGAAAAAAAATGTTTTGTATCAACAAAGATCATGAGTGATGTGAGAGTGCATCAGCAATCCTATCATGAACTGTATCTACATGAATACAGAGCATGTCCACACATTACAATTCCTGGTTCAAAATGCATCCATATTGTCATCAACAGCACCGGTAACATTTTCTGTCACCGGTTCATTGTTCAAATTTTGACATTCTTCCAATCTTTTTGATTTCAGCTTAATGAGAGATGCAAAGAAGCTGGTCAGCAGGTGTACTTACTGTAATATTTTAAAAGTTACAACAGATAAACCTACTTTAGATAAGTAAGTTCATACAGCCACTGATAGTACTTAACTTTCTCGTTTGAACTAAAACTATTACTGGATATGTTTGAATCAAGTGTGCATTGAAAATAAATTCCCACTTGCAATGTAGAAATGTCATGGAAGAAAAAACTGATAGTATCTCTTATATCTCTTATATATATATATATATATATATATATATATATATATATATATATATATATATATATATATTGTATTTAATAGACTGTTTTGAAAATGAGTTTAGCACTTCACAACTTCTTTTATGCAGTTCCAATGCTCTTTGATGAGGTAGCAGTTATCTATAAACAAAAAAAACAAGACAGGTACCTAGAGGAAGTAAAAGATTTGCCATTGTTGTTATGAGCAAATTCTTGTACAGCTGTCCAATTTAAAAATTGTGCTCAATTGCACTTGACAAATGTCTGATCAAGAAAAGCCCATCGCTAACCAAGGAATGATACAAAATGGCTGAAAAATTTGCATACACAAATTTGACTTGAATCATCGGCACTCTGCTCTTTGTTAGTTCGTACTTCATCCGTAATGTTTTTGCTGTGTTTGTCCTTACCCTGTGACAGGTTTGTAGAGGTAGGGGGATGGAACGTGTTGAATACGTGGCTGATTGATGCCAAAGAAGGCGAGAATGCGTCACTGCTTGCAGAAATCATGAAAATTTTTAAACAGCTTCCCATGACCATTGACACACTTAAACAGGTAACTGTCACTATGCATTCTAGCTCTTCTTGTTTCGTTGGCAACTTTGATGCTGAGATGTTTACTTTTAGGAAACACTGGTATGTTTGTATTTGCTATTGGAAAGACATATAGCATTGATCACGAATACAGTTATTTTTGGTCCCACTCCAAAGACTGTTCTACTAAACAGACAAGTCTATTTTTTTGCAATTTTCAGTAAAATTGTATGTCTTCATCATTATACAAGCTGTACCCAACACTTTTGGCAAGTAATATGTTGATTGGATTTTAGCAGTTTGATAACTTCTACAGTTGGCTGTCATAAAAGGTAATACAACTTTGTTGCAAGGAAGCAATTTCCGGACACTGTAGATATTTCGACTACAGTTGCCAGCACTTTGCCTGTCAGTGTATCCAAAAAATGACAGTAGCATGTATAAAATATTTCCTCTGCAGCAAATTTACACCAGTTGTTTCAACAAACTAACTTACTTTTTTCCCTTTTTTTGAAGAACAACACTGCCAAAGTTATCAGGCAGATTAGTAAAGGGGAATACACGGAAAGTAAGTATTTCAGTATTTCCAATATCGCTACTTTAAGCAGAAATGTACGCGAAAAATCTTCATTTCTGTGTGATAGTGTTTAAGAGCAAGTCATGAAATCAAACAGACATAGGATTAGAGAAAATTGTTAAGTATAAGTTATTGTTCTCAGATGAGAAATTGTACCAGTATGTATTTTCTACCCAAAAGGGTAGGTTATCTTCACAAAAATATCAAACTGATATATAACTTTTCCCTTGCAGAAATCAAGTCATTAGCTGGTGATTTGGTGTCGGTGTGGATGAGTTTGGTTAAAACCTCTTCCAGCGGTACAGGTAAGAATAAGACCTAGGTGATTTAGGAAGTTTCTAAAATTTCAAATGTCTGATTTCAGCTGTTGGTGATGGCTACTTACTAAGGTAGCCCTTGTAGACCAAGTTGAACTTTGTTTTCCCTGCGTCCTGGAAACCTTTAAAAGTTTGCCATTTGGGTAAAACTGGAAATCTCTCATCATGCAAAATTCCAAAAACATTACTTTGTTCTAGAAAGAAATACTTTTCACAAAGTTTGCCACAATACAGATTTTTCTCATCATTAAAACTGAATTTGGTGGCAGATTTTCTGCCAGTTCATGTCATGAGTGCTGCTGTGTGATAACAAGTACATCAACAGCAACATCATTTGGTTTTCCCCTTGCTTCTGTCAAACAGAAAAACCAGAGAAGAAAAAGAAAAAGAAGAAAGAGTCAGGTCACAGCCATAGTCATGGTCACGGTCACAGTAGCAGCAGTAGTGTCAAAGTTAGTGAGAGCGGCAACGTTAATGGACCCAAGACTGAGAAAGTTGAGAAGAAACGCACTGCCAAAGTCGTGGGACCAGCACATACAAAATTCAGGTCGACAGGTGAGTTGGCATATCAATGGTTCTATTATTTTTACTTATTTCAACACTTGTATGTTTACTATTTGTTTTAGATTTCATGTACCCTAAGTCCTCATGATCTCGATGTCTGGCTATTTTGTATCACCCATCTGTAAAAGTAACAAAATTTAATAAAAAACATTGGGTCATGTGTTCTTCTTGTTAAGGTCCCCGCAAGCGGGGACTTTATGGGTTAGGTCATGTCCGTCCCGGCGTCCTTACGTCCGTGCACCTGTCATCAACGATTTCTGTGGCATCTGTGAAGCGATCGTTTTGTAACTGGGCATAAATGTAGTACCATATGGTCTCTTGATGCACAGTTCTTATTATCTCAAATAATTCAATTTAGTCACCAAAATTACTCTTGATGTCTTTTATTCAGACTTTTTTTCTCTGAATCCGAATCTGAAGCCAATGTTTGGATCATGTTAATACACTGATGACGTAAATCACCGGACTGTACGATTATTTATGGGGGAGACGCTAGCAAAAGTTGTAGTCGATTCCAAAAGGTATTTCGCAGGACTGGTGACGGTTTCGGTTGGTCAGTTTTAGGAGTTTTAGGCGTCAGCGTTGTCTGTCGTGATGAACGAGAGCCACAGAAAGCTTTAGTAATTTGCAAAAAATGTCAACTCGTCAGTTTTAAACGTCATCGTTGACAAGCACTACGGTTGTTTATGCGGGCTCCCGTAAAATAATGGTATGGTCAGACGATTTGAATCGCTGGTGATCACATGCAGTGAACACCGTGCTCTGAAATGTTGCTGTTTCACGAAGTTATTTATCTGTTTGGGATCAGACGGTTCCGTCATGACGGGACGAAAAAATGAAGGCGGCGTTCGACGTCGACTGCATTGGCCACGAATGATGCCGTCCGCAAAGTAATGCAGTACCGAAAAACCGTCATTAATATTCAACTTTTTTCGCTACTCGGAAGTTGAAAGAACGGCTAGTACGGGATCGAAATAAAACACTCGAGAAAGAACGTCGACTTTCAAAGTCTGAAGGAGCCATGCTCTGCCCGATGGCTATCCCTTGGTGGAGCGTAACGGTGCGAAGGCCCGCGCTGTTTTTGGAGTTTGGTGATGAATGCCGCAAATAACAACGTTGCAGACGGCTTGCTGAAGCAAACAATATTCGTTCGTATAGCCATGACATGCATGTTGATGATGCCGATCATTGACCAATGTAATTTTGTCTTTCATAGTCAGGATGCAAACCTTTCGATAATACAACCATCGCAGAATTACGGACAGTGTTAGATGTAAAGGAATCATGAATGCAACCTTTCGATAATACAACCAATGATACAGTCGACCATCGCAGAATTACGGACAGTGTTAGATGTAAAGGAATCATGAACGCGAGTTCAGAGAAGAAATCGAAGCCAACCACACGACCTGACATATGCTAATGAGAGCTGCGTCATCCGCTTTGCCTGTGCAAACTCGCGTCGACGCTTCATCGCGCCGAACATTTGATACAGCGAACGGAGGAGCGATTTCCTGCCAACTGTACTACATGTACTAATATCCTATTGTGTCTTGACAAAGTCATAAATGCAAGTAAATACCCAGAGATTGACAATGAACTCCGTGACTACGGTATCGAGGCACTTGAAACTTCATCGATCATCTTGGATCAGACTACGTGAGCACTCACGGCAACGCGTTTAGAAACGACTTCAGACAAGCGAAGTTTACGCTGAGAACTCGGAGTCATGTCGTTTGCTAATTCAAGAATATGCGGAAAGGTTTCCTGCAGTTCGACAATTGACATGTATTGCAGTAGTAATTCCTGTATCCTTGGTTGCATGCGAAAAGGGCTTCAGCTGCTAAAACAGGAGCCCGTAGTAGATTTTCCGACGGCAATGTAGATAATTTGATGTTGCTCTCAATGGAAGGGCCGTGTGTTGCCGATTTCCCGTACGGCAGAGCAAGGGAGATATTTGCCTCGAGGGCTCGCAGAAACCCTAGGAATTCTTAGATGTTGAATGTTATTGACATGATACTCAGAATTCAACATTAACACAATTATCAGTAGGTTACAGCTACTAAACATTCCAAACAATGTAAACAGCGGGGACTGTGTCATCTTTCGATGACTTGTTTCCATCATTTGTATGAATGTAAATAAAGTGTCTCTTTGTCTGCCACAAAAATTTGAGGAGTACAACACAAACAGCACAAATGCAATATGTGAACTGACAGGACAGTCGATTAGGCATCGAGTGCTGTAACTGTGACTTAATGGTGTTCTTTTATTCAAAATTTATTTACTTCAAATAGCGCTGTTTGTAATTACAATTCATAGCATAAAATTTTTTTTTTATATAATTTCCTGACATCGGTTCCAAGTTCAATAATTTTTTCAACTATCATTTGTCTCCTGTGTTGAAGGTCTTGAAACGGAGACTAAGTTACCTCCAATCAAGCTAAAGAAGAAGATTATCAGTGATAACGTGGATAGACCACCAAACATCAAAATTCCCAAGAGGACAAAGTAAGCATTGGCACTCTGTTTTGTTTGTTGTGGTGTTACCACAGTGATCATTTATGGTCGTTGTGAAATAGACATCCCATCTTGTGGTAGATATCAAAAGAAATCTCTCTTTTGGTTGTTGTTTGGTTGTTTGTCTTCTGACAAATATCTAAAAATGGTAATCGAGAGTTTATATCAGTTAGGAGTGTAGGAAAAGCGGTTACTGTGCTCTGGTAACCATAGTTATATGTCACCATGGTGATTGCACATACTGTTGAGCTGTGGAAGTCCGGTGGCGACTGCAGTGACCTTGTTGTCATGGTTATTGTGATGCCGATAGAGTTGCATTCAAGAGTGGTACATGTAGCCATTCAGTCGCATTGTCACTCTTGTAATATCATTGTAACATAGTCCAACTCAGGCTGTAGTCAGGCTGTCACCATGGTGACTGGTCATAGATGATACTAATACTCCCAGCATCATATTTGAAATAGATCTTACATGCAATTGATGATGATTACTTAAAGGCATTCTGTGTGAAGAGCATATGTAATTTTTTTTCCTATGTGAATTTTGCTCCGTTCCAGTTCTGAACCAGCTAAATCAATACAGCCGCCGGAAAAGAAACTGAAGCCTTCGATGCCAACCACCGCAGTTACATCACCCTCACCAACGTCAACAACGCCGGTGAATACTCACGGCAAAATTAAACTCATACCTGCAAAGCCTAAACGTGAGTACAGTCTTTCATTACATTTCAGGTTTTGTATGCTTACTCGCATCCAGGCAAATTCACATGCACCTTTCAACGTGCATTTATGCATACACAAGCACGAGTACCTGTAAACTTGCACAGATGTAGGCACTAACACATGCATGTAAAGACGGCCACCCTGCCCAACAACAAACAAATGATGTATTTTATTACTATCCAGAATGATTTACTGACTTTCTGTTCTTTCATTTATTCAGTGGATAGAGTAACAGACTAAAGATGGCTTGCTCAGAACATACCGTATTTTGCTCATAATCACTCTTTTGAGAAAGATTCATATGATTTTCTTTAAATATTTAACCAAAGATGAAAATACTGGTTGAGTTCAACTTCCAGCATGACAAGCAGTCATAGGTTTGGAGAGAAAAGAAGCGTAAATTTATGCAAATGTATGAAATCACCAGATTTCTTGGCTTTTTTCACCCCATTTTCAATATTTCAAGCAAATTTATCTCCACTCTGGCCGGGTCAAATTTTGTGAAATTTTCACATTATGTTTTTTAAATACTATACAACAAAACAACTATTTTGTTTGACAATTAATTTCTTACATTTCGAATAAGAGTCATTTCAATTTTGCTTATCACAATTTTAATCACTTTTTTGAACGTCAGTCTTTCAACCCCTGCCACTCATAAATTAGATAATGCGGAACAAAATTGTTGTTTTTTCTCTACACATAACCTGGTTTTAAATGTGGTATTAAATTTCAAAAGTAGTGTCAAGTTTTTGATTTAAATGAATTTTTATCATTAATACCAAAATTGATGTTTTCTACCCGAAGTATGTACCCCTTCATCCTTCTGTAAACTATTGCTACCATACTAAACCTTAGATTCTCTTGTTAGTGAAAATATATGGTATGAGGGGGTTTTCATGACATCTTTGATGGGAAATCTTGCTTTGAAAAAAAGTGCATGGGTTAAGTTCGATGCCTTCTCAATTACCGTTGTAAATGTGCTTGATATGTGATTTTCTCATTTAACTTTCACAGCGCTCAGTTTACTGTAATGTTTGAGTCGAGCGTCTCCATTAGAAAAAAATGTATATTTTTGATCAGAATTACATTCTGAGCAAAGACTGAAACCAAAATATATTAAGATATATAACTAAATATAAATGTAGGATGTGAGGGAGAGTGGACATGAAGATAGCATTGAGAGTGCACTTTCACTCTCACTTCCTGGAATACATGCTGTAATAGGCTGTCTAATAATATATTTCCATTTCCAATGCTTGCAATTCTAAGTAACCAGTGAGGAAGTATGAATCAACGCGGAAACTGAATGTCTTTTTCTTTCACAATCAAAAAATTAGGGGTTTTCTTACACAATGTTGGATTATAGATACCTAAAATTTCTGTATATTTGAATTCCCAAATGACCACAGTACCAAGTGTCAACTGTATGGGGAAAATTTCGTAATTATTCAATTTCAACAAAACTGATACATTGATAACTCCATAAACTCAACAGTCTTAAAAATGAGTCCATGCAAGCATCAGATCAGAAAAGCATTTTGAAAAATTGCATGTCCAAATAAAATCTGTCACCGAAGTGCATTATACTCTCAGGGTCCATACCCTCCTTAATTAAAAAGTCCTCGAAAATCGTTTAAGTTGAAAGTTCATGGAACATCCTTCAAAAGCCTAATGAAAATGGAATGAAGTCCTGGAAAATTGACAATCCATCGACTGGGAAAATCACAAAATGATCTTTCATGATTTTTTGCATGGAAATCTATGATCTTTCATGATATTGTGAAAATGATATTTTGTAAAACTGATACCTTGAAATGGTGTGTTGGACCATAAACAGTCCTTTTAAATGGCAGAAAAAGTCCTTGAAAGTCCCGGCATTTAATTTTTCTTTGGATGTAAAGACCCTGTACCTGAACTTTCTATTGGTTTGTATCTTCTAGCTGTTCATGTGATCAATGAGAGTTCAGGGTTCATGGATGCCCTCAATGCACCGGCTGCACCAATCAGAAAGAAGGTCAAGACCAAGGCAGGTGGCAAACCCGGAACACCCACATCACCCACAGCACCTAAGGTGAGTATCCACCCTTTCACTAAAATGGTTTGGCTTAAAAACCCATTAATATCAACAGTGAGTATGCACTTGTTGAAAGAGTAATGGGGAGAACAGATTAAAAACAGGCAAAAGTGGTGTTTGGATATATTAACAAGTTTCTATCTTTGAAAATGTGAACCTAATTTTTCATTCAGCGATTTGTTTCTCCAGGTCATGTAAACAATTCAAAAGCATGTGATATAATCAAAATCAGACAAAGAAGTGCATACATGTCAGAGGAAACTATGTACCTGAGTTAGATTCCTATGAAAACATATTGATAATTCTATGTTATTGAATTATTCAGATTCCGGGGTACCCATCAAGTAATGGTGGCGGTAGAGGCAATGATGACAACACAGAGCACAGGCCAGGTACTCCAACTCCAGAGGTATGAGTCAGCATTTCAATCCTCTGTAGACATTGTGACTTTTATTTCTATGTTGAAAGCTCAACAATGCCATACCACCAGTATTTTGATAGATTTGATTGAAATGTAAGCCCTGATCTGTACAAGTTGTTCTATTCTGGAATAAAATGGACACACTGTGTCCGACAGATTCAGTACACCCCAAAATCACGTGATAGCGGTTCAAACAAACCCGTATGTAGAAATGCTTACTGAAATGAAGGTATTTTGTATGAGCGTTTGTTTGTATGGCTTTCTGTAAGACAGTGTAATATTACAATTCACTCATACTGCATGATATGTCAATTCTTACCAATCTTTGTGCAATGTACATTTCAGGATGAGGTGAAGGACGAAATGCCAAAAAGTGAGTAGAACTTCTGATTTTAGTATATTCAGATTCATTGTAGTATGCTTGCTGTGTGCTATTAGTTTTTGTACCTCCATCTGCACATCTCAAATCTGACACAGATTTGAATTCTTCATGCTTGAAGCATTTGCACACTTTAAGGTTGAGTTCGCCTCGAAAGTGAAAGACTTAAACTTTTGCTCAAACTTTCCTGAATGAAACTTGCAACCATTCTCTTATCAAATCAACAGTAAAAGTCGGAGGTCACCATACAAAGTTTAGAACTTGAATAACAAATTACCCAATATTTTGTGATATTTGAAATTCCAAATGGCTGCCTTCCCTGTGTTAATCCATGTGAAAAAATAATATTTTTGATTTTTGAAAAACTAAGATGGAGAAATTTGTTCTTTCTCCAAGAGCTTTAAAATGAGCCCACACAAGTGGTAGATCAGAAAAGAGTTGTAGAAACTTGAGAGTCTGAATATCTGTCCTGAAACGCATCCTACCTTAACCCTTTGAGCAGCAAAGCAAATTTCTGTTGCCTTTATAAAATCTACCCTTTCAGATTTCTGTCAAAATTTTGATTAAAAGACTATCCAATGAAATTTGATGTCCATGTGGTCCAAAATTTTCAAAAAAATTACAGAAAAATCCATATGAATTGGTAAAATGTTAGACCTAAGTTTTGGTGGGAAAAAATTACAGCACTCAAAGGATTAAAGGTGCCATGGATTAATGAAATATGTGCATTGCAGACAAACACTCATTACACTCAGTGGAGAATGGATGCACCTGTGTTTCAATCATCATGCGCAAATCTGCACCAACTATATACCATGGTTATGACATAAGTATATGTGTATGCATCATACTTAATCCTGTTTGCAATTTGGTCTGAAATATTTGCTGTTCAAAGTCTGTCAGGTCAAAAGCAACAAGTTTTGTTTGCCATGTGTGTGTTCAAGTACAGTCCCTGAGCAATTCAGTCAATCCTCTTTGCCCTAATTTGCAGACAAGGTAGTGAAAAGTTCATACATCTGTCAGTGTTGGTGAAAAGTGCCCCTGAAACTAAATTTGAACATTTTGTATTTCCTGATCTTCAGTTCGATTTTACACTGCCGGTCAGAGTGAGGAAGAGAGCACTAAAGATAGCAATTCCAAGAAAGAGGAAGGAGAATCGTCGGAGGGGACAGGCATCTTGACAATGCAATCCAAGAAGAAGAAAGCTGTGTCCTGGGCAGAATCTGACAAACTAGTTCAAGTGTGTTACTTTGAAATGGATGAGACTGAGAGAGGTAAGCTGCAGTTGCCGAGATCTTGACCTTGGATTCTGTGAGTGTGTGATGTGGTGTCTTCTCTACCTAGCATTTGATGGTGACACATCAGTTATTAGAGAGCATGGCATTAGTGAACGGTTACATGGCATTAGTGTACAGTTTGTGGAGTGACATACCATATATTTTCTCTACATGTTTGTGAAGTTTTAAGATGTTTTTTCAGCCTAAAATAGAATGCCTTTTTGGAGAAAATCATCATGACATTTGTAATGCCAAACAACTTCTCGTGATGTAAAAGCTTTTGAAACAAAACAAGTCACTGAATTTACTTTTGTACCTATGGGACGATCTCCAGTACAAAATTTTCACAGAATGATCAAAAGATCAATGTTTCTTGCCATGCAAAGTACAATCTATTAACAACAATCAGGATATTCTCATCATGTGCTTCAAAATATTTTGCCGCTCTGCAAGTTAGTCAAATTACAACATCACAAATATTATTGCTTCAATTTATACTCTCATATACTGTGTAAACTCTCAGATACTCATAGATTTTTAATCCATAATCGCAGGAACACCATGGTGTAAAGATAAGAGGGTGGTATTTTCAGTTAATGGTTGACAAATACATGCACCTATGCAACTGCATGGAAATAGCATGAGACGGATCCCGGCGTCTGTCCAATGGGTCCCATGAAACCGTCTGAAAGTGAAGGCATGAGGGCAACCGATAAGGTGCCATGTGTTCGGTACCAGGACGTGGTCAATGTTATGCAACAGGCATTCAATACAGCATTTCTAGATCACACAAAAATTTGATTCTCCTCAATGGCAGGTGTATGTATATAATCATTTGTTTATAACCAAAACTACGGTTTAATCTGTGTAATTAAGTATGAGACGTGGCCATGACACTGACATCGACACTTTTGTTTTTTGACAGTGAATGTGAACAATGTGAAAGACTTCCGTGACGCGGCACACATGGACATGTTACGAGAGAAAGAAGCCATGGAGTCTGCCAAGAGAGGGATGAAGATTACTGATGACAACCACAAAGTGGAAGCCAAAAACAAAGAATATATGCTTGTAAGTTTGCCCCTTTGTTTTCCTGGTTTTTCAAGTCGTATTTTTATATCAAAACGTGCTGAGATATTTTCCTATAGACCTTTTTCCTGTTATCCCACAATGCATTGCTATGGCTGTATCAAATCCCATTTACACACTCAAAACAACAAAACATACCGATTTTTGTGTTGGACCGAGGATTGTTATACAAGAATGACACAAATTTGCAATGTCATAAATGTCTGGTGTATTTTGTATCCATCTGGGACGAATACATATGTCAGAGTGTAGATATGCCAGTGTTCTATGTAACATACCTGCGTATAACCTAAACACAGCTAAAAAGTTCTTTGAGTAACATGCAATTTGTATACACTAGCGCGCACTGCATCATGGAACCAGTACAAGAACTATTACTTGTGGAGTTAATGCAAAAAGTGTCATTTCATTGATGAAAAGTAACTCCTGTAGACATCACATTGGTATTGCTATTCGTGTAGAATTAGAGCAAAAGAAGCCCGCCATTTCTCAGCTCGATACATACCAAATTTACAGGATTTTGCAAATTGAACTTAGCATTACTTTGTCTTGAAATTGGAGGTGGGATGTCGGTCATTGAGCTGGGTCTCTAAGAAAGGACAGTTGGCTGTTTTGTTGCCCATGACACACAATATTCTGAAGTATAACCCTAGGGTAGTGGGCACTTCAAACTGAAAGAGTTAAACTTTTGCTCACTCTGATTGTCAGGAAACTCTAAACTATCCTTTTCAAAAAATCAAGAATAAAAACTATAAGGAAGTTAAAACTTATACTTACTACAGGAGTTTCAAAATGATCATGAGCGGTAGAGCAGACAATTTTTATAAAAATTTGAGAGTCTGAATTGCGTGAGTTATAAATGGCGAAAATAGCTTTTCCGGGGTAAGTGATCACAGAGCTAGCACATATGTAAAAATCATCCTTGGTAAACTTCCCCTTTAACTCCATGGAGAAAAAATGAAATTTTCGATTTTCGAAAAATTAAGCAGATGAAAAGTTTTCTTACACTAAGAGCTGAAAAGTGAACCCCCACAAGTGGTATATCAGAAAACAATTGTAAAAGTTTGAGAGTCTGAATATTTGTCCCCGAGGCGCGTTCTACCTTAATCAGTATTGCCATCATGTGTGAGAACCGTTATGTAAAGATGGGGCGTCACAGTAGCTTTACAAACTTTGTTACTGACAGCTTTCATTGACAATGTTTTGGTTTGATTTTTTTTGCAGTGGAGGAAAGTTTACATTGATCTTCCACCATCACCCATGGAACCCGGTCTCAACAGCACTGAGAAAGACACACAGGTCAGTCATTGTTTCCCCCACTTTCATGTTCAAGTTTTGTGTACTGACCTTCTTGAGAGCAGGTTCTGATCAAGTGCAACGAGATAGAATTAAGCCAAGTGATGTATCTGTGACATCTCTTGTGTCTAAACATGTTCCTGACAAGTTGAGCATTTTTAGAGATTTGCCTGCTGAAAGTAGCTTGTGAAATGAAAATATAACCACAAAGTTATTAACTCTTTGCACCCCACTTGGATTTAAATCTCTATATGAAGTCATAGGTTACCCAGGGGGTCGGAGTTCAGAGGCCTCTCAGTACATGCTGTTCACTGATGGTCATGTTTCCTTCCAAAAAAAAAAAAAAAAAAAAATTATTGCAGAGACTGTGCTACTGTTTGTTGAGCCCAAACAAATTATAAAAATTCCAGACTATACTTAAAGAGGTTTAGAGAGAGTGAACGAGAAAATGCCTGAGCATGGCAGATGTGAACTCATATAGTGTGGGTTTCTTGTTTTCTTTTCTGACTTGACAGAGGGAAAGGGAAATGAGTGTGCTGCAGGAGATCTTTTTTGACAAAGCCAGTCTTCCAGACAGTCCACATGAACCGGACCCAGAGGCAGTGGAACCTGAAGAACCCAAGATAATCCCTCTGGAAGATGTAAGTCATTCATGTCATTGTGCCCTTGAACTTCCTCACTAGTTTGCAGGTAGCAGCACGTTCTGTTTCTGTGCTGTGTTTTCACAGAGATTTTCTCAATGGTATTGATGCTAAAGTTGTGCAAAACACTCTGTATGAGGTGAATGTTTCCTAGGAAACAGTATGTTGCAAATGTCTCGTGATGCCAATGTGTATTTCAACGTACTCCTCAGTGTTGTCATAGTCTCAGTGTTTACCAGAGAACGCGTAGTACTTGAGTGTCAATGGCCCAGTGTGTCATAGCAAGGTTAGAGGTTGCGGGACTCTTTTCAAGAAATTGTCTTCACAATAAAAGTTAATTGCTGTAGCCACTAAAGAAAGAAATGATATTTATTAGTTCTTTCATCGCCTGATTTTTGTAAAGTCCAATTGTTTTCTATGACAAAAGTGGACTTCTACACCGGAACTTGGGGTGAAAGGTCAGACAGTAGCTGGCACACTATATCAAGCTGTGTAGATTGAGTATGTTGTTAGTGTAGTACATGTATGTGGAGTGATATGCTCCTTGTCATGTGAGCTTGAAGATTAACCTTTTACTACCATGCTTTGGCCCAAACCTATTGTTTTCAATGGAAAGTATGGATTAGTACACGAGGAAATGGGGTGAATAGGTTAAAGACAAATAATGAAATCTGTCTTTACTTACGCAGTGTAGTATCAACTGTTTTACTGAATCTGATGTCACTTTTGATCCTGGCAGGAGTCAGCCATGGATGCGATACCGGCCGATGGATACGCCGAAACAATAATGGCCAGTGAGCAACAGCAACAACAACAGCAGCAGCAGCACTACAGCCATGATCAGCAACAGCAAGCACAGATGCAGCATATGCAGTCACAACAGCAAGATATGGCCAGCGGTGGCTCCAATCTTCCACCAGCGCTGGCATCACTCATGCAGCAAGCCAAAGGGCCTGTGGTCTCTACTCCTCCTACTTCCCAGGAGCCACCCTCACCAAACACAGCGGTCAAAAATGTCCAGAATTTACTCTCCTCCATCATGGTAAGTTATCGTTGTTTTAACAAACATTTTCCTTTCCTTGGCAAGTTTCCGTGCCCATACTAACAACCTTCCTTTTCTAGGCAACACTCTCAAGTTTATGAGTACAATATGATAGGCCACTCATGCATGCATAAATTAACATATATTTGCAAACAACAGTCTAGAGTCGATTTGATTGGTTACTCGTGTATGACTAATTAACATACAGTATCAAGAGCAGTTGATTTTGCCAACAATACTGGACTAGTGAGCGTGTGTTTCGATTACTAAATGCACAGTATCTCCTGTAGCGCGTATCAGACAAACTGTATGAATTTCTCGTTCGTGTAAATTGTGGTAACAATCTCACAGTCTGGAATGTCAAATCTCGTGATACTGTTTAACATAAAGACTATACAGTCATCGAGCCCAGCAATACGAGCTTTCAGCCAAGCACCGGTATAGAACTCAATGAGGGATCATAATTTGTGGCCAGGCACAGGCAACTGCATCCTACTGCAAAGTGTCAGTCGATGTGAATATTCATAAGGATTGCACGCACCCTTTAAAAAATTCAGAAAGCATCCGTTTTGAAACAGACATCTAGTTAGTATTGCTGTAGGACACTAACTTACAGAATAGAAGAAGACTGTATGATTAGCATTGCATTTGTGCGTATTCCGTATGTGCGTAAAACCACTCATGTTCATATCATACAGTCTGTTGGCAAGACTACATTGGATTCTCATATGAGATTTTTTGACCTGTTCATCACCATGGTTTGGTCCAAACTCACTGTTGTTATTGTTAAAGACCCAATAGCTGTGAATGATGTGCATTATTTTCATGATTTTATTTTCAAACCAAAGTTGGTTCATGTAAATGTGCTAACTGAAGGACATTATGGAGGTATCACTGCTCGCTGATTTGGACCATGCCTACACGTTTTAACAGGTTAAATAATGAACAGGTGCCGCACTCATAAAATGGTGCCCCCATGGAAAAGTACCAAAATTTAGTATTTCCTGCTCATACATATGATCATAAGGAACAAGCGTGATGCCATTTACGTGGATGTGTAACACATGATGGCCAACGTTTTGTTGTTGTAATCTTTATTTTCTCTATCACAGATAAGTTTTTGAAAATGGCGGGAAATCTAAAATGATGTTAAAACGTTTGAATGTACATGCCACTTCTGACACATATGACAATGTTATACACTTTTTCATTCTTTAATGGGTCTTATTCAAAGAAACTCAGAAAACTGAGGATATTTTGATATCGGTTTTTACGCATTCGCAGCTATTGGGGCTTTAAGTTTGGAGCTGTTTACAGTGACATGGGGGTGAGCTGATGAATCCTCCGATATCACCCGTCATACAAATGCACTGACACCCAATGGTGTCAGGACTGCCTCTTTCTGACAAACAAGTAACAGAACACTGGTTGACCGTGGAAATGTGATTGTTCCTTCTCTTTCCATGCCCTTGAACTTGACAGGGATCATCCAGTAACACTCAGAGCATAACGCCACAGCAGATGCAGGAGGAGAAGGACATGACAAACAAACTGAAGGAAATCCTAGAACCCTTCAAAAATCAACTGCCCGCACAAGGTGAGCCTTTTTCCTCTTCTCTTTTTCCTCTTTTGTGTCTTGGGATAAGGGTAACCCCCCCCCCCCTCCCAAACATGTCTATATACACATGCACCACACTTCTTTGTCTACAATCTTTTCTTTACACCAACTATGGCAAAATAAGTTTGGACTCACAACAGTGCATCCAGAAAAAAACATGTTTTGTATGGATTGTGATCTCAGAGTCTCTGTAGTTTTCATCCTGTACATATGAGTGACCTCTTCCCTGAAACACAGCCAGTTTCCCTTCAGTGATCTTCTTGAAGGGTCAGCTGATGCTTGACAAAAGTGAAAGGTACATGTACACCGGCACGACAGACCATTGTCAGTGTCATGTTAGGTATCTTCTAATGCTTTAACACTGTATAAATTTCACCATACACGTTTGTGAAACTCGTACACTGATGTTGGATTCGGACATCAGCGTTTGGGCTTTTTTCTCTTCAAAATGTATGTTGACTGCCTTGAAAGCATTTCAAACACATACACACAACAACAAAATCGACTTCAGTTTTTATTAAATTAAAAAGTATGAAATTCTCGTAATGCTCTTTTGTTCTGTCAGGTCCACCCATGGAACAAGAACCCCAGGGGAACATGCAAGGACCACCGCCACAGGGCAACATGCAGCCCGGACCACCTGGTCCCATGCCACCTGGGCCACATGGACCACCTGGCGGCTTGCCACCAATGGGAATGCCACCTGGTGGACCAATGCATATGCATGGACCTAGCCCTCCACATCCACACGGACAAGCTCTTCTCCCACTGCCAGGTGGACCAGGTATGTCTGCATCCCATCTAAACCTTCCTGTCCAATCAGTGTTCAGTTTAGTCCCGTTGCTTTTGATAGCAAGATTTGGTCTCTGTGTTGAGAAACAGAAATTCATGGTCCGCAGTGTTGCATCACACATTTAAAGTAGACCACACTTAGTTCTTTGCTCAATGTAATGCAAGCAATTCCAACATTAACCACTTGACCACCATGGTTTGGCCCAAACCCTTTGTTATCAACTGTGATTTTGGACCATTTTACTGGGAATCGGGGATGAACAGACTGGCAATTATGATCCGGCATTTCAAAAAGCATCTTGTCATCTGAACATGTGAGACAGTTTTGGAGTCGCTGGTGAATGAATTGGTCAATTCCGGAACAGATCTGAGATCATGGGTTAGTTTGAAACCAGCTAGTGACAGAAAATTTGTAAACATGGTGTGTGCTGCTGGTCTTACATCTCCTGCGTCAATACACATCAATCACTTCCGGCACAAATCATCCAAAATCAGCATGAAAATCATGCTATACAGAAAATCAGTGTGTGACACCGCTGTAAATTACAATCATGATCATGTCATTTGTGAGAAATAATCACAGTGATTTTTGTATGTCAGAGGAAAGTAAGTGAAGCTAGAAATCATCTTCATTTATGAGCTGTAGGGGTTGGTTAAATAGTCATCTTTCAAAATACATAATATATGGGACAAGGCTTTAGAGTTTTTGACGCACCTTAAGAACACTAAGCAACATTCTTCTGATATTAGAAATCACTGTTTGCCTATGGGTCCCTTAACCCTTTCACCACTATAGTTTGACCCAAATCCATTGTTTTCTGTGGTAAAGTTGGACCTGTACACAGGGAACTGGGGGTGAAAGGGTTAAATGGTACATAAGTACAATTATACCTAGTAGGATAATGTTGAATTATAATACATCCTGGTAATCTTCAATCTGGCCATTAACCTACTTTACCCGATTGTAACTGATTAATCTGGTGGGAAGAAGGTCATTACTTACTCATTCTGTTCTCATAACACTTCTTGTTTATTTTCTGTCTCCTACCATAGGTGGTCCACGTCCACCCATGGGTCCAGGATTTGATCAGGGTCCCTACCACCAAGGCCCACCACCTGGACCAATGAGAGGCAGTCCCAGAGGTCACATGAGAGGCAGGGGTGGACGAGGTAGAGGAGATGATGGCTTTATGGGTCGCGGTGGATTCCGCGGAAGAGGGGGCCCTCGAGGACGCAGCAGGGGGAGAGGTAACTAAGCTGCTGGCTTTTCATTACGCCTTCCTTAAATCCAGTTTTTCCACAATGTTATTCTATGCATTTCTGTACATGTAGTTTGTCATACCAACACAGACAAGATTAGACTGCAACCCAAGATGTCTTTGTGTATGCAGCAAATGCAACGCCATGATTTCAGCAATGGCAGCATTTCCAGTGTACATGATTGAAACAATGATTTCAATATTTGTTAGTGATACTGCTTTGCAAGATCTACAAATAAGGGTAGTTTATCTTGCCAGATGTTACTTTGATTTCCAAAGAAGTTGAAAATATGATATCATGCATGAGAATCTGTCACTTCAAGGAAACGATATCTAAAAGAGCCCCCTCAGAATAACATTGATATTGGCCATAGAGGGCGCACTTTAATAAAGACCATCAAAACTAATCGTGAAGAGAGATCATGCGAGTTGACTGCAAAAGGAAACACAGCAGTAAAAACACAACTTTAATTTTTCCTCTCCTGTTTGTTTCACAGGTCGAGACATGTCAGAACGTCCGGTGTGCTATCACTTCATGGGACCAAGGGGATGTCGATTCGGGGACCAGTGTCAGTTCATTCATCCAGGTGTAAACGGACCTCCACTGCCACCTCCACCACCGCACCCACCACAGTAGTCGCCAGTCAACCACCATCCAACTTACCCAGAGACAATGAGGAATGTGTTCAAAGTTGACTCCTACTCTCCCCCCACCTTTTTTTAAAATGGAATCTTCACAAATCAGGATATCTGTACAGAGCTCGGACTATCTGTGTACTCAATGTGAAATGAATGTGGGTTGTGCCAGTGGCATCTGATTGGACAATGGATCTGTTGCCATGGTGAAAAGCCACAAATAAATTAATTTTTAATCATTGATTTTGATATTGACAATGTGTGCGATGAAGTTGGAGTCGACCACCTTCGCAGAGAAAAAGAAATATTTATTTCATATTGAACTTTGAACTTTTTTCTATTGTACATAAAGACGAGGTATATTTGTAATAAAAGTGAAGAATTGAAACTTTTAAAATTGAAGAAAAGATACCTACTTTGTGAGAGCATAAGTAAGGAACAAGCAAGTCACAAAAAAGGAACCTTTTTTTCAAAGTATAAGAGAATTAGGCTGTAGGTTTCATTAGAGTTAGGGTGGCTGTCTAGTTTTATGGAAAAGAGAAATTGTGTACATTGAAGTCAAGACACCACTCAGCATTATTAGTACTTCAGACATCAGTGGATACGATACAATAGAGCTGGATGCTGAGCTTATCGTGTGGTGAAAGAATAAATTACACCCTCTGCCCCCTCCTCCCAATTTTCCCCACATTTGCCACCAGGCATTGGTATGGCCCTATTGTCATCAGTTGATAGCTTGGACCTCCGTACTGGGAAATGGGTTGAAAAGGGTCACACTGCATGAAAAAATGAATACACAAAACTTGTCAATCATGCAAGGGGAATAAGCTATGCAGATGAACATGTACATGTGAGTTTCTCACTCACAGAATATGAAAGATCAGACAAGAATCTCTGAAAGGATCATCTCAAAGCCTTGAAAATTAATAATCCCACTGGCAGTAATGAAATTTTAATTGAGTAATGCGGGGTGAAGTGCCCTTGTATTACAGATATGGGGCGGCAGTGTCTTGTACCTCTCTGTAATGATTTAGTTTTAACCCTTCAGAGATAGTTGAAGTGCAAGGTCACCTTGAGAATTAATTTAGGAAATTCCTTCTGTTTTGTTTTGCACAATGATCAATTCCAGAATGGCTTCCTTGACTTTTGACAAAGGTCAACCGCACCGTTTGATTTTGAATACATTTTAATCAAGCTCAAAACAATGGTGGGGGGGGGGGGTGAAGTCCTATTTCAAGAACATCTCCATATCGTCAATGGGTTTGGTTAACATAATTGAGCACCCACTTCAACTGGCCCCCACCCATCTCCCCTCCAAAGTGCACAAAATTGCCCCATAAAGCTAATAGTAATGCTTGGCTTAGAATTAGTCACAAAATCCTACTGCTGCTGGTGCAATGAAGTATACTGTGTGAGAGGTGGGTTATAAAACCCAAATCTGACCATTGGCACAAACACAAGGGTCTAGGACTAACTATGCAGATATCTGGACCTGCTGAAAAAATAGCATGATCACTTCTAAGCAATCCTCTACGCCAAGCACAAAAGTTCTGATTGATTTGTGAAGTCCTTGTCAGCCAATCAAATTAATCTAGTTCACGGTCCAATAACTGCAAAATCGGCAATGTTTGTAGCTCTCATTGAACAGATGTGGTTATATTAAAGTTATAGGCAGCCCTGAAATTTTGATCCAGATGCTTCCCTACTTGGCTTTTGTCTGTCCTCGGAAACTTTCTGTAAACCTGCTGAAAAGGGGGACTCTAACAAAAAAACAAAACTCATATCCAGAATTTTTCGATTCGGAAGGTCTACCAAACTTTTTAAAAGTGATGCCACAAATACAGATTTTGAGTTTGAGTGGGTTCATAGCCAACTTTCACTTTCCTTGGCGTTGATCGGTAGGCCTACTCTGCCGGTCTCTTGTCGTTGCCCAGCACATTCTTTCCAAAGGCAGTGTCCAATATTATTATCTCATCATACCATGAGACCGCTCATCCAGCTGTCACTGAAATAAGAAATGTGCTCTTTGAATGATATGCATCGCACAGACAATTCCAGTCCCCACCACAACGATAAGTTCTGCATCGCCGATCCCCCTTTTACCGCTAGATCGTCTACCGAGATCGCTATTTGTTGAGGAATGGATAGGCATAAATTGCCGACCAGCTTTACTTTCATATAAGTATCACATACGAGACACTTTCCTAAAAATGAATGGAAAATGATAGTAGATAATTTTTTTTCTTTCAAATCGGGAGACCTGTGTGTTTGTTGTAAATAAATTTGATTTGCATAAGCTTACTGTGTTCGTACGTACAACGAACGAACACAAATTACTATATTTGGTCTATGTACTTTGTATGTGTGACTCGGATAAGAGTAATTGTTGTGTATCTAGAAATAATTGTATTTGTTTGTAATTACAGGAAAAAAATGTCTCTTTGATGTTGAATCCTAAAAAATGAATAGAAATAAATTTTTTTATACACAAAATTTGCCGTGTTTGCTTTTCTTCTACTTTTTGTTTGCTTGTTTGTTTTCTTAATGTACGTAGCACCTGGTCGACATATAGCAGATACGATTCCTGACAAGATACTGAGCAAAACCGTTTGTTTTGTAGAGGTTTCACACCGGACAATAATGTATAATTTATCATTGTGAATGGAGTTGTTAGCATTGAAATGGACGATTGAGTTGAGACTCGTTTTGAGAGCGGTTTCGACCGAGCAGTATTGTTCACAATGCAGCCTGACCATTCTCTGTCGACTTTTCAAAAATAAATATTTTCAGTCAAAAATGACAATTTTTTCACAGTCCTTGGTGTTTAATCATTGAATATGTGTGTTCGACACTGCGGCGTACTTTCAAACAACCCATTATGCATATGGTAGTGGTGAACTGACATGACCTTGAGAACTGCGCCGCCAGCGTCAATGTGCTATAGTTTAGCGCCACCGTGAGTCCAATCGTTCTGAAAGACGCAACGTCGGACAACAACCGTCCTTTATTGTTTACCGTTATTTTGAAAGAAACACGAATGGACGCCGAATCGGCCTAGTTTTTAGTGGAGAAAAACACTTAAAACGTCTTTCTAAACGAGATACGTGAGATAATGGCTCACTACCAGCCATCGAGCGACCACAGGACGTGAACTTTACCCTCTGACCTCAAAACTTCGTTCTTACGGTTTCGATACAGTAATGGCGGTATGTCGGCGCATTTCAAAACATAATACAAGCTCATGCTATAATGACTGACGTTAGAACGCAGGAAGTGAAGGGAGATGATCTCCAGAAGATCCAAGAAGACATTCAGCAACTGAACCTGGTTTTGGGAGGAGAGGCTACGGCGGAAAGTTCTTCGGAAGAAGACGACTCTGACACCTATGAAGAAGTCACCAACGACAGCTATGTCGATCGAGAGTTTAGGAATGCAGGTATTAAACACCGAGTATTACCATTTTAGTGTAAGGGGATCTCCTCTCTTTCCTCTTGTGTAATGATCGGTACAGATAATATGGCGCAAAAGAAACTTGAAGTATCCGTTAGTTATAGTTAGTGTTGTGTTGTGCTGTATGAGGACACGGGGCAAGAGAACCGGAAAGCGTTTCACGATAGGGTTAGCGATAAAGTTCTAACCCAGTAACCAGAGGCCTCGAGGAAAGTAGACTTGATCCAAGACGGTGACTGTAAAAGATAAAGTCATTTCTGCAAGCTATCGTGCATTAATGGTACTTTTTGTGTGAATACTTTCACCGAGATGACTGCACTTCTGTGAGGTGAACACTCTGGGTATGCATTTGCGCAATTGGCAGTGATCTTGCAATAACTCCACTGCCTCGCCGTCAGGAAAAAAAAAGTGGCGATTATTCTTCTACGTTGCATTCACTAAATTAATTTTTATTCACAGAGTTGTGCCAAATCTACCCGGAAACCAGTTTTAGCTCATATCCTGTTTGTGATCACACTCATATTGACTCGGCCGCACGATGTCACTCCGTAAATTGTTCAAGTTGATTGGCCATGATCAGAAATAGTACAGAATTTTGGGTTTTACCGAGGAGGTAGCACAGAGCCACAGACCCCCGAGAAAAAGTTTTTTCTCGGGGGTCAATGCGTTTACGTGTATATTTTTTACAAGATGGATAATTATTGCAATAAGTACAATGCTTTTTATTCTGAAGAAGGAATTCTGCCACAAAACCGTGATCCAACACTGCCTCTCAGGCGAAATGCGGAGCTGAAGACTCTATTTAGTACAGGAAAGGGCGCGAGATGGCTAAAACATAGAATCCATTAATAATAAGCATGAATTGAATCTTTCTTGCTTGCCTAGCATGAACATACCATAGTAGTAGTAGTAGTATGGGAGTTTCATGGTTAAACATATTTTGTGGACATACCGTTTAGATTATTGCCAATTCAGATATGGGGAATAGTTTCAGCACAAATTTACCAGTATTGATCTCCTGAAACAAAGAATCATAGGGCTGTTTGGTTCTCAAGAAATTAAGCTTTTCTGGAGTGTCTGATGGCAAATATAAACTATTCACTCTAAAAGATGATGTGGAGTGTATGGATGAGCCGACAGATTTAACAAATATGCCCCCCCCCCCCCAGTAAGAATTCTTGACCCTTTACCTGCCAGACCTTATCACTTCCCCATCTGCCAAGTCAGTAAAAAGCAGTATTGAGCCAAAACCATATGTATTTTCACCCACTTGGCTTGGTATGTTATAGCAGCTTTAGTCTGTAAAAATCATGTTTAAAGTATCTCTGTCTTCAGGGACCTTCATATCTTTAAGGTAGCTACATACCTTTTAGACACTTTCAGATTTTTATTTTTTTTTCAATTGAACACGTCCCAAACCCCAATAAAGTATACATTTTCTGAAAGCCCTGATATAGAGCTATCCGACCAAGCACAGTACACGGTCATTATTTGCATAAGAGTCACATGACAAGCGTTTTGCTGAACCTTCCAAAAACCGGTTTTTCCCGCCTTATGCGAACACGCTGCAAGATTTCCGGTCAGAATTTCTTCATTGACAAGCCTTGACAATATCCTTCAAAACCGTGTCTGGGATTTTCTTTATATGCCTTTGTTTTTTTTAATGCGCTCTTAAAGGTGTTAGATGAAGGTGCTTTTCAAGGAATTTTAATTATCACGCCATATAATTTGAATGGAGCCTCCGGGAAAAAATCGCAGACACTGTTTTGAAGGATATTGTCAAGGCTTGTCAATGAAGAAATTCTAACCGGAAATCTTTCAGCGTGTTTGCATATTAAAGGCGGGAAAAACCAGTTTTTGGAAGGTTCAGCAAAACGCTTGTCACGTGACTCTTATGCAAATAATGACCGTGTACTGTACTTGGTCGGATAGCTCTATATCAGGGCTTTCAGAAAATGTATACTTTATTGGGGTTTGGGATGTGTTCAATTGAGAAAAAAATAAAAATCTGAAAGTGTCTAAAAGGTATGTAGCTACCTTAAGTCTTTGTTAAAATGCACCATATGGGATCTGGTGTGCTTCAATAGTGTTAATCAACTTGACCAGGTAAAGGGTTTTACCTTCGTGAGTTACATACATTAGTTTCTTTAAATTTCGCTGAGTCATCCCTCTGTGTACATGCAAAATGCAAAATGTTCTTGAGTCAAAGAGAACACTAGATGACATCAGTGGCAGAGTTTTTCTCAAGGTCAAGACACTTTGCACCAAAACCAGTTCGCCCCACACAACTTCATCACAAAACCATTATGTACCCAAACCCACCTCGTCCCAAGTACTACTTCATTCCATGCCACTTCGCCCCAAGTACCACCTCGTACTAAAACCACTTCGCTCAAAGTTTAGTACCATCATAATAGGAATACAAGAGATCCCGGTCAACCTGGCCCCACTGCGAAGTTGCCCTCCTTACACAAATTTTGCAAGTTTGTCTGCAAGTTTACTAGTAATTCTGTCAAGGGTACACTGCATAGAACCAACATTGTCATAACTCAGGTCCACTGATAATGCTGGCATTACCTGAACTGTCAAAAGTCTCTGACCCCCACAGCCTACTCCTCCTAGAAAAGTACTGACAGTGCCTCTGTTTATGTTTTTTAGAGATATGTAAAGACATTCAACATGTATTAAAGAACAGAAAAGAAAAGTGATAGAATTCCTGCCCAGAAAGTCCTGTATTTATGGTTAGGGATAATATTGTAGACCATTTGTCACATATTTCAAAGAAGTTGACGCAACACATTTGGTAGTTGCCAAAATCTGAGGGCAATCAGAACTGCCGTGTTACTGTATAATACAGATATCAAGTGTGATAGTAAGTACTGCAGGCTGTGCTTACTTTGTGAGTCAGATCATAACCACTAGTATACCAAACAAAGACCAGAAGAATTTCTTTCTTTCTTACCTTCTTTCTTACCTTTATTCAACAGGTCTCTCCATCAGATCAGTCAGTTCAAAAGGTTCCAGAATACAGGTAACTTATCAAAATTTGGCAGTAGAATTTACCATCGTGATTATGCTGTGTTTTGTTTCAACAACAGGTGATGTCAATGAATTTGATCTCATAGACGATTATATTCAAAGAAAAATCACATGTACACACAATTATTATTTAGTTAAAAATGTGTAGTCATCATCATCTGCAGCACATGACGGAGGCTTTGATTACTACAATATCTTAATTCTAAAACAAATTAAAAATTGTTCAATACCGTTCCAGAATATTAATCACATGTTTAATGCATCATAATGTTTACCTGCTGTTGTGCAATAGTGCATTGTACTGTTTACTTTGTTTATTTTGTTGGCCAAGTTCAAAAAAACTCAGAAATTAGTAAATAGAAGATAGCTGTCAAATGTCACTGACTATACCCTTTGGTCATGGCTTGACCCATTGTTATCAATGGTGACTTTGAACCAGTTTGCTTGGATTGGGGACTGAACAGGTTCAGGATGCTTGGTTAGGTTTGTGTGAAAGTGGGATTAAGTGTGAGTAGCTCCCTCTAGTGACAGATCTTGCTGCCTGGGTTTGTACGTGGACCCCCAAGGAAAACCTATTTCAGCAAAGTTGCTCATTGGCTCATCCCAATTCTTTGCATGCTCATAACAGTCATCGTATACAGTCGTACAATGAAGTCTTGTCGTTAATATCCCTCATTGTTTCTCATTATCACAACCTACTGAGCTTGCTGTTCTTTCACGTAGCATGACGATTCTGCATTGTCAGAAGACGAGGTGGACCAGGGCACCCTCAACATCTCACTGGAGGATGCATACGTGGACACCGACATCCCCGCCAGTCCCGAGTACTGCCTACAGCTGAATCTAGCCTACCAGAGATGGATCGAGGAAAATTTGAAGACGCTTCTAGATGTAAAGGAGAAGAATTCAAAGAGACAGGTAGGAGATAAGTTTTTGTCAGGACATTTGGACAGTTTTCGCATCTGCAACAAGTAGCCCAGTTTGATATTCATGGCAGAAATTTTGATGTGACACCAGATATTTTGTCAACCGTGCAGATAACAGGAAGAAATCGCTTCTCTGACAGTTTGTGTCGACTCAGTATGCAGTAAATGTGAACATTCAATGTGACAAGATAACCACCTAAACACATACCCTTTGTGAAGATGTGTTATTTGACTTCAGCAACCTATTAGAATAAATGTATTCTTACAGACTTTTAACGGTCTTCAACCATGGATCAATCACCAGTCGGAAAAATTGTCGCATCATAAAGAATTATCTAGAGCCTGAAACTAAAATCCCAAACACCCTTTGAAGGAATATATGACACCTTTTGATCACACAATTTCAACTTGAATCAATGCAACACTTCCACAAAGGAAATGGGGGAAAAAACTATTTTTGAGAGGTCATGTACATTAACTGTCATGTGATCTTTATGTAAACAATGTTTACAAAATACAAGGCACAGCATATGCCAATGTCTTGGCTTTCAGAAAATATATGGGGGCCAGCAAGCTCAGGTTTATGCAGAGAATTCATTAGAAGGGTCCAATATTTGTCCTGAAATCTTAATCAAATTTTTGATCATACTTTTTTCAGGAAGCCATCAATGCAGAGCTGAAGGGAGATTCAGGGAAGTCCAGCCGACGAAACAAACAAACCCTGTTCTCAAAATATTTTAATAATTTCTTCAAGGATGACACTGGAAGTGTGAGTGTTGTCCGTCTTATCCTCATCACTGTCAACAACTGTGCTATGTACTTCCTCCAAATATTGGCATTACCAGCCAAGTGATAAGCTGTATCACATGTGTACAGGCATGAACTCATACTATAGTGATGTTGGGTCAGAATGGTCAAGTTGTATTTTTGAAAAGAACAACAGCATGACTCGGCCCTCTTTGTTGCTGACAACCTGCTTGTTAGTCCCCACGGACACCGTCCGGGGGGACTTATAGGTTTGGTCATGTCCGTGCGTGCGTGCGTCCGTGCGTGCGTGCGTCCGTGCGTCCGTCCGTTCACGCAGATATCTCAGAGATGCAAGGAGCGATTTCATTCAAACTTGGTACAAGGATTACTTCATATGTCATACAGATGCACATCGATTTATTTTGTGATACGATCCAATATGGCCGCCAGGCGGCCATTTTATTACTATTTTTTCATGTACAGAGCCATAACTCAGACATGTTTCAACCGATTTTATTCAAAGTTGGTACAAGGACATTGATCAATGTCATAGATATGCATGTCGATTTGTTTTGTGATACGATCCAATATGGCCGCCAGGTGGCCATTTTATTACAATTTTTTCATGTACAGAGCCATAACTCAGACATGTTTCAACCGATTTTATTCAAACTTGGTACAAGGACATTAAGCAATGTCATAGATATGCACGTTGATTTGTTTTGTGACACAATCCAATATGGCGTCCGGGGGGACTTATAGGTTTGGTCATGTCCGTGCGTGCGTGCGTCCGTCCGTCCGTCCGTTCACGCAGATATCTCAGAGATGCAAGGAGCGATTTCATTCAAACATGGTACAAGGATTACTTCATATGTCATACAGATGCACGTCGATTTGTTTTGTGATACGATCCAATATGGCCGCCAGGCGGCCATTTTATTACAATTTTTTCATGTACAGAGCCATAACTCAGACATGTTTCTACCTATTTTATTCAAAGTTGGTACAAGGACATTGATCAATGTCATAGATATGCATGTCGATTTGTTTTGTGATACGATCCAATATGGCCGCCAGGTGGCCATTTTATTACAATTTTTTCATGTACAGAGCCATAACTCAGACATGTCTCAACCAATTTTATTCAAAGTTGGTACAAGGACATTGACCAATGTCATAGATATGCAAGTCTATTTGATTTGTGATATGATCCAATATGGCCGCCTGGCGGCCATTTTATTACGATTTTTTCATGTACAGAGCCATAACTCAGACATGTTTGAACCGATTTTATTCAAAGTTGGTACAAGGACATTGACCAATGTCATAGATATGCATGTCGATTTGTTTTGTGATACGATCCAGTATGGCCGCCAGACGGCCATTTTATTATAATTTTTTCATGTACAGAGCCATAACTCAGACATGTTTCAACCAATTTTATTCAAAGTTGGTACAAGGACATTGACCAATGTCATAGATATGCACGTTGATTTGTTTTGTGATACGATCCAATATGGCCGCCAGGCGGCCATTTTATTACAATTTTTTCATGTACAGAGCCAAAACTCAGGCATATCTCAACCGATTTTATTCCAAGTTGGTACAAGGACATTGACCTATGTCATACATATGTACTATTTGTTTTGTGATAGGATCCAATATGGCCGCTAGGCAGCCATTTTATTACGATGTTTTCATGTACAGAGCCATAATACTCAGACATGTATCAAGCGAATTTATTCAAAGTTGGTACAAGGAGATTGACTACTGTCATACATATGCATGTCAATTTGTTATGTGATACGATCCAATATGGCTGCTGTGCGGCCATTTTGTTATGATTTTTTCATGTACAGAGCCATAATACTCAGGCATATCTCAACCGATTTTATTCAAATTTGGTACAAGGACATTAACCTTAATCATACATATGTAGGTCTTTCTTGTATGTAGGTCGTTCTTGGCCATTGAGCGCTATCTGTATCAAAGTATTTTTATCACAGACCTAATTAATGAAGAGGACTCTATCCTCTCTGAGGACATGTAATCAAAGTACCCATTAACAAGTGGGGACTGTGTCATCAACGATGACTTGTTCATATTTGCTTCAATTGGCGGTGAACTAGAACTTCCCATTGCCGTTGGCTGTTTATGGTACCTTAATTCAAAAAAATTATATTTTATAGTATCTGCATTTTAACGGTCAAATACAGTGTAATAGACATGCGATGCCTTGCTGGTTTTTATAAACGTGACCTGATTGTGATGTATGAACTTTGCAGGATAAGGGTAAAATTTTTCAAACCTTCAAGATTCAACAAAGGATTTCTTCCAGTGAGGGCCCCCCACCCACACACACATACACACACACATACACATATACACTAAACAATAGGTATCATCACGGTTCCGTGGTATCATATGTGTTGGTATTGGTGAACAAGGAAAGCCACTTTGTTCAACAAACGGAATGAGATTGTTCAACTTTTTTTGTTTCTTCATGTCAGATCCCTGTTCCAAACAAAGAGACTCTTGCAAGGCGACAAAGCGGTCACCCAAATGTTCACAGAAGTCTCGTCAGGAAATGTGAGTGTTTTCAAGTTCAACCCATACCATACTACTTAGTCTGAGAAAATGATTTCAAACTCCTTGAAAGCACTTTGGCCCACAGGGGTGTGAAATGAAATAAAGTTGTGAAATGAAATAAAGTTTAGATGCTGGTGTGCTTTTTTTTGCAGTTTTACACTGAACTCCAGGCCATTTGTGAACAGTTTTTAATTGTTGGAAACTTTAAGCAACACAACAAAACAATTCTGTTACTGCCTATTGATGTTCGTATATAGTGTAGTATGCATATGATATACAGGTAGTAATAATAGGATATATGGGTTAAGGTAGAATGCACCTCGAAAGTGAATGACTTTAATTTTTGTCCCAACTTTCCTCAATGACACTTCAAACCATCTCTTACCAAATCAAGAATAAAAATTAGGGGTCAACGTGCAAAGTTTGGTACTAGAGAGACAAATCACTTAAGGCATTTACGGATATTTGAAATTCAAAATGGCTACCATCTCTCTGTTAATGCTATGAGGAATAATGAGATTTTTAATTTTGAAAAATACTTCATCGGTGAAAATTTTCCTCATTCCAAGAGTTTTAAAAGGAATCCCCACAAGTGGTAGATCAGACAGGAATTGTAAAAATTTGAGTCTGAATATCTATCCAAGCTGTCAAGCTCCAAAATACTGTGGTGTTGAATCTGACCGGCCGATGTGTTGTTTTTCAAATTTGTGCATTTCATATAATGTAGGGTATCGCATGAGCCTATGTGCTACTTTTCCAATTTAAACATTGTCCGTCATCATGGCCATTTCATGCAGGGACTGATGCAGAAAAAGAATGCCTGTACAAGGCTGTGTGCACGGACGGCAAGAAACAGCAGATAAAACCACTGATGAACAAACTTGAAGTCTTGCAGAGGAAGTTGCCCAAACTGTCAAAGGCAGAGAGTGAAACAGTCATGGCAGGGATTGAAAACATAGAGATACATATACGGCAGATCAGGTGAGAATTATGTTCAGGTTAGCCTTCTAACCACACTCTGTGAGTATATCTATGAAACCTGACAGAAATCAAACTATTTTACTAATTCTGCTGATGCCCCCCCCCCCTGGCAGTACAGGTTTGATTTCTGTTTGAATGCGAGGACTTTTAAGGTAGTGGGCACCTTGAAACTGAAATACACATAGTTTTGCTGAAACTTTCCTCAAAGAAACTTTCAACCATTCTGTAACTGAATCAAAAATAAAAATCAGGGGTCACTCTGCCAATTTTGGTACTGGAGAAACAAACTACCCAACATTTACCTGCAATTGGAATTCAAAATGGCCGCCATCCCTGTGTTAACTCTACAGAGAAAAATAAAAAGTTCGATTTTCACTGAATTAAGACAGTGAAAACTTTATTTATACCAAGAGCTTCAAGATGAGTCCCCACGAGAGGTAGATCTGAAAAGTTTTTGAATAATTTGAGAGTCTGACCTGCTGTCATGGAGGCATATTCTACCCTTAAATGCTTTACATGATGAAGATCAAACTCATGAATATTCAGAAAGGTACAGAGACAGGTGTGGAAATGTACAGTCACTGGTGTCTGGTGATAAAGCGTGATCCTGTATTTAATGCAGAAACGGCGTGAAGTGAATCCAAAAGCAAGTATCGTGAAGTTATGAAGGGCGTATGAAATTTGTTGTTTTTTTGTGATGTTTTGCAAAGTTTAACAAAGTTGAAACAGACACATGAAGGATCACTGAATGTTTACTGTAAGGTGTGATGTATAGGGGCCAGCAAAAAGATAAAAGGTATTTAACACATACTAGCTCTTACTAACACCATAATGCTTTCCAGTAGCTTGGCAGTAACACCAGTATTCAAGTAGCTTTGACCAACTAGCCAGGACGATAATTGTAGATAGGTCATTGGAAATACAGCTTGATGACTGAAAATCATTCACTGAAAATACAGTTTATAGATTCACTGTTACCTTTTTGTATTCTCAGCAATCGACCAGACTCTGACTTTGTTGGTAAACGGTGGCAGGGCAGAGTGGACTGGGACAAGATCTCCTGTATTGATGTGAGTATACAACCTTCTGAGTCATGCAATCATGTTGCCAAATGTTTGAACGGAGAACTTCTTGTGTGATGACAGCTGTACGACACCAAAAGAAGTTGACATTTTCCTGAGAAATATGCAGGAAATGTTTAAATCCCTGACAACAAAATAAAGCTTCTTGTTCGGTTTCCCAAATCATGTAGTGTTCAATCTGTCAACAAAGTCTGTACAGGGTGGTGTCCAGCATTGTTGTTCATGGCTTGAGTTTAGTCTGGAATTCATTCTTCAACAATAACAAAGCATATTAAACATAATGCATTTTGTTAGCATGGCTCATACATTGTGTTTCAATATACTTTAGGAGAACTAGAGAAATTTTTCTTGTTCCATGTAACAAAAATGATACATATATTGACAAAGTTACAGGTATTGTCCATTTGCTACGTATACAGAAGAAATCCAAGCACCTTCTGGAAATGTTGAGGTGGAAAGAAATCCACTTCCATAGAGTAATATTACTCTGCAGCCACCATGGTTCAAAAATGGAAATGCTTTTGTTTTTATTTTAAAAAGTAACAGAAGTTACTCCTTTCCTTATCTCTGCACCTGATATAGTTTGATGGGGAGCGGACAGCTGTAGAGTGTGAATTGGCCTGGCAGAATAGATTTCACACAAGCATAAAAAACTCTGAATGGAGCAAGGAAGAGGATCAGAAATTGATCTCACTCGTGGAGAAACACAAGGCAACGGAATGGAACAGTATAGCAGAAAACCTTGGGGTGAGTTCACTGTTAGAGAGCCAGAACTTTGCCTTTCTGTTTTCAAATGAGAAGGACTGATTCCAAATGGCATTGTAGTTCCATCATTAATGTGCAAAGATTAATAATTGTCCAGAATTTGGGCCCGACTCACTGAAAATATGTGCTCAAAGTTGATGGAAATGGTAATTTGGCATTGTCAACTTTGTGAAGAATATCCATAAAAATTATTGTCAAAGGCCCCAACCCACTAGTTGCAGTATTAAATTATGAATATGAATATTTCATACACTGGTATATATTGATTTCCTACTGTGCTATAATACTCCAATGTCTGGTCAATATTTCCTACACTGGCGTATTGCCCTGGCAAAGCATGTGAAAGTTGCAGAATCACAATGTATTTTATCTTTTTAGTATGCAAATATCACATTTTATTGAAAGAGTGCCATACGCTGCATGCATACATTGTACTGAAACAAAACAATGAAATGTATTTTGCTTTATTTTGTGGTTTTCATTTCTTTTGCAGACCAGACGGACTGCATGGCAGTGCATTGAGAGATACCAACAACATCTCAATCCCAAACTTGAAAAGAGGCAAGTTATATATCAGTAACTAATGAGAAACTAAACTTTGTACACAGACTCTTGCACTCAGCAATGTCAGTTGAACCAATACAAATTCATGCAATTGACACATTTTTTAGGGTCTTCCCTTTATCTACCTAGTGTGGACTACCAACTGTCCAAACAGCATATCATATCAGGTGTATGTGTTTTATCCAAACATGTTTTTTTTTTATTGTTATCATAACAAGCTGTTTCTCAGCTGCAAAATGTGTATGTCATATCTGCAAACTTTTCGGCATCGAAACTAAATTTAAAAGCAACATACATGGAATATCTCTGTATTCAGTCTGTCCAGACAGCATAGCACATCAGTTGTGTGTGCATTATCAAAACACGTTTCTTTTTATTGTTATCATAACAAGTTGTTTGTTAGCTGCAAAATGTGTATGTCATATCTGCAAACTTGTTAGTATCAAACATAAATTTAACAGCAATGTGCTTGGAATATGTCTATGTATTTTATGCCAAATTTGACTTTTTTTTAGCCACTTATATCTTTGCCTGATCAATATTCCATGAACCATAGAGTGCAGCCCTCAGTTGCGTAGGAATCACAGACAAGACAAATTGCCAAATGTATGTTGCACCTTGATTATCCACTGGAGCACATAGCTTGGTTATGATTGCAGGGTACCCACAGTCAGGTACTCATAGCTAGATACCCATATGTAGGTACCTTGGCCAGGTACCCTGTACCTTGGTACTCTTAGCCAACTAATCAAACCTAGGTACCCTTATCCAGGCATCCATATACCGTATCCTCAGGTAGGTACCCTTATCCAGGCACCCATATACCCACAGTTAGGTACCCTTAGCCAGGCACCCATATACCCACAGGTAGGTACTCTTAGCCAGGCACCCACGTATCCACAGGTAGGTACTCTTAGCCAGGCACCCATATACCCACAGCTAGGTACCCTTAGCCAGGCACCCATATACCCACAGCTAGGTACCCTTAGCCAGGCATCCATATACCCACAGCTAGGTACTCTTAGCCAGGCACCCACGTATCCACAGGTAGGTACTCTTAGCCAGGCACCCATGTACCCACAGCTAGGTACCCTTAGCCAGGCACCCATATACCAACAGCTAGGTAAACCCTAATTAGCCAGGCACCCATGTATCCACAGGTAGGTACCCTACTTACCCCTGAATCCTAGCCACATGCCATACCAACCTGTAAATGACTATTCATGTCCCATGCCTTACCCTCCTTGTGAATGTTTTTCCTGAAAATCTATTCAGAATTGTTCAACGTTCAGCTGAATTGATCAATTGCTAATTTCTGCAGGAAGTTTACTGAAGAGGATGACAAGCTGATGGTTGAAGTCATTGAAAAGCTCAGAATTGGCAGCAAGATCCCTTACACAAAAGGTAATATCAAGCACAGGTACTCTTCCCTACCGGTTAGGAAACTCACTAGATTCCTTTGTTTCAGTCTGTGTATCGGTAAACATTTTGGACAAAAACGTGTTGAGGAGGTTCACCCATTGGAGTACCTGTATTCAGTGGCAACGTTTGTAAATTGGATGGAACTGTTTCGAGTTCAAACATCCAAGGCTTACTATCATGATGACACACTTGCACCGTGGGAATTTTGTTGACATTTTCCATGCAGATAGTATATTAAAAAAGTTTAAAACTTTACAAAAAAATAAATCTGTAATACCAGCAATATGTAAAACATTGTGCGAAGTATTCTCCGTTCAAAAAATTTGCGTTGAATTGGAGGTTGAGGATAACAGCTGCCGACTTCCAGTCAATACGTTTGAGGTAAACAACCTGAAGTAAAGAGCAAAACAAGATGGTGGCCACCGTTAGCTGAAAATAAAAAGAAAAAGCTGAACTCCTCCATAGACTCTTGAAAAAAACATTTTTTCTTGAGGGTCTATGATTCCTCAGAGAAACATAGAGACAGGCAAAAAGATAGCCTAGGCACTGAAGTGAATCCTCAAATGCAATGATTAACAGGACTACCGCCATACAAAAATACAAGGCCCGATTTATGCCGACAGAAATGCATATAATGATTGGAACTGCCATTGTTCTGCAGGCAAAAGAATTCATCCACCGAGTACAGCTTTTAGGTCAATATCCTTCAAAAATATGGAGAATCTATGAGTGTTTTGATGCCAAGGTCAGAACCAAGTTTGCTGAACACTGACGCTGGAACGCATGCACTGACATCATAGGTTTTGGATATGCATACCGGACAAAATCCCCCGTTGTCACCTTTGAACAATACAAGTTTCCTAACCAGTGGGGTAGACTAACCGTGTATCAAGGGAAAGAATTAGCATGAGGGAATATATGCGGTTGGCAGCTTTATAATTCACAAGAATCTGATTATTTTTAAGAGTGAACACAGCTGACAGGTCTGCCCTCAGAGTTTGTCAATGTCTGCCCCTTCACTTCATTGAATGCAGTTATTCAGCTTTGGTTTGGTAATTCTGTTACACGTTGAATACAACATTCAAAACTTTAACAGGCTCGTTATACAGGCAGATAGTGATACCATTCCATAAACTTGACACTTGTCATGCATTTTTTTGCTCTCGAATATGAGCAGTGAATGGCTTCACAAAGGACAGTTGTTCTCCCCTCATTGTGACAAACAGACTCAATCACACTATCAGCACCAATATGGTCTTACCAATGATAGTTGGTTTAACCCTGTAATATTTTCCCACCAAAATTTTAGTGCAAGATTTTACAAATTTTAATGAATTTCCCTGTAATATTTTGCTAATTTTGGACCAAACGGACAACACATTTCATTGGTTACAGTTTTTTATCAAAATTTGGCAAAAATCTGAGAAAAATTGACAGTTGCAGCAAAAATTGACTTTGGCGCTCAAAGGGTTAAAAAGGGTTGACTTGTTTTTTACCATCCCGGTTTATTGGTTAAACCTATTGGTTATAATCCCGGAACAAAATACTGTGGCATATTTTTGACAAGATCTCTTTCCTTCACCTCAGTGGCCTACTTCTTGGAGGGTTCCACACCTGCCAGGGTCTACAACAGATGGCATCACGTACTTAATCCGGAACTGAAGAGAGGGAAATGGACAGAGGAGGAAGATGAGGTAGGCAGGGGTTGGAATGCTGGATGCGTTTTCAGTGAGTTTTACCAGAGTGGCTGCTGAACCCTTTGAGTGCTGTAATTTTTCCCGCCAAAATTTTTCAACATCAATTTACATATGTGTAGGAATTTTTCTGCAATTATTTTGATAATTTTGGAGCAAATGCACATAACCTTTCGTAGGCTACAGTTTTTAATCAAAATTTTCAGGAAGTATGAAAAAAGTTGTCTGGAAATGAAACAAATTCTCTACACTACTTTAATAAAGACTACAAAAATTGACTTTGTTTGAAAACATCTACTCCCAATAGAATATAAGACTCTGTTTAGATACAGCCACATTTCTTCTCCATTCAACACTTGTACCATATTGACACTTTCAACAGTGTTTGTTGTCATTGAGCATATATAGACTCATCCATGAAACAGACTTTTCTTTGTAGACTGTACTTTTAGTACACTTACTTTACCGTCAGTTAACTTTTTAACATATACACTTTGATTTCTTCCTATATATTTATCGGTCAGATAAGTTTGTGTTTATCATAATTTCATAAGGTCAACTCACATCATCAACCTTGGCCTGATTCTGTGCCTGCTACATGCACATAGATGTTTCTGTCTTTGTTGACCTTGATTGATGTCTGTACATTGGCAGCTTTTGAGGCAAGGCATACAGATGTATGGTGAGAAATGGACTGCAATAGCACAGCTTATACCCGGCAGAATATCCGCCCAGATCAGAGAACAGTGAGTCTTGCCTGGGAACCATCTTTTGTCTGTGTGTCTGTCTGTCTGTCTGTCTGTATCTGTGACAGGGAAATTAATATTTAAACCGATAGTTTGTGAAACTTCTGTTAACTTGTTTGGTTTTGCCTTCTTGGTCATCAACTATGGCTATTAAATGAAAACTGACAAAGATGTTGGATATTCCTACAGTCAGTCTGATAGCATTTTCAATGGTTTAGGTCGTGCCATACTAGTATTTTTTGCAAGGGGAAACATATCCCATTTCAGAGTTTTCATGTGTCTTACATTCAGTGATACACAAAAAATATCATGTACAGTATTCATGGTGTCCACTCTCTCATCATTGCAATAGCGCTGATCGCAAATGACGTTATTTTTTTTTCTTACACTAGTATGCATAAATAAATATTTGTTTTTTTTCTTCCACTAATATGCATATTTGTCTGCATTTTCCGCATAAACGAGGAAAATAAAACCTGCTAGTGTTACAGTGGCTTCTAAAGTCACAATAATTTATGGCTCAGGCTACACATGTACAAGCTGCAACAACAACCACGCATACAACTACAAAATGTGTATGAATTTCAAGCTTAAGCAGCATTATCCGTAGTCGCATGCATGCAGCTGTGTTTACTAACAAACCTGAAATCGCGATCAGCGCTATCTTTGTTTGAGACTGATTTGTGCTGACTCTGTGATGCAATGGTTCATTCACAGTTGGCTGAACAGTTTGAGACCAGAGGTGAAGAGAGGGAAGTGGGAAAATTCTGAAGACCAGCAAATGCTGCAGTTGGTGAAAAAGCATGGCACAGGTAGGAGAACCATTTGAACTCTGACCCTTCAGGTGACCTATGACACCATACAGGATTTACCCAAACAGACAGAGCAGGGTTATGTCAACGCTCAAAGATTCAGCATACATGCTGTTGCTTATGGTCCAATTGTGAAAATTTGTACCATTTACTCGGATCTTACAATGTATTAGGGTTCTGATTATATGCATTTAGTCGAAAAAAACAATGAAAAGCTGACTAGTTTTTTCACAATTCATACAGACTTATATTTGCTATATTTAGTCTTAAATAGGGATTCCGCCATCCTAATCCATGCTCTTGAATGTTATTGGAGATGTAGTGTACAAACTCCTCAAGTTCCATATGTTTTTGAGTAAATTTGGAATTGCATTTGATTAACTCCAATATGTACCGTACCTATGATGTCAAACTGTACATGTGTATGGGCCAGCAATCATTAGTATTCAAGTTGTTGCTATGCACTCACAGGTAAAATCACAAATTACCACATGTGGCTACTAGTATTTTGTCAAGCAGTTCTGTCTAGCAGCCATTGCCTGTCCTGCAACCATTGCATAACAATTTGCATTATTCATTATTGTGTTACGTGGAATGTATGCACCGAGGGTTGTCTTGGTGTAGGGGAGGACATGGTTTTACACTTGATTGAGTGATACAATATGAAAGGTACGATATGCACCTTGTATCACAGGGTGCCAATATAGGGATTTTGAGGGATGTACCAACTCTTTTTTCAAACAATTTATTCAAATGTTGATAACGATGCTAAAGGATACATATTCACAGTGAAACCAAATTCTACGTTGTTATGTAAATTACACCTCAGATTTTCAAAGCTGTTGAGACAGAGTCAGTACACTCCTGGAAAGTCCTGGAGAAGTCCCTGAAAATGAAATTGAGTCCTGGAAAGCCTTGGAAAATTGATAATCCTGCACTGATAGTAGAGGGGAGATGACTGTCAGAGAGTTGTTGGCAAGGAAATGGTCTGTAAGATGGAGATTCAATAATCCATCGGCACTAATCAATTAATGCAAGACCCTGAGATCATAAATTGGGCCTTGAACTTTAACACCAAACCAAAATATTTGACCCAAAGTATTGTCTCTGTGCAATCCTGTCATAGGGTTGCCTCTTTGTCAAGTCAATTAACTCCCTATATCACTAATTTTATCTGACAATTTGTTAACATGTGTTTTTGTTACACACATGTAGGCAATTGGGTCAAAATTTCCAAGGAAATGGACAGCGGGAGAACACCTAATAGCATCCTCTGGAGATACAGGAAACTGGTAAGCAATCAGCGGTCCTTGTCCCAGTTGTAGGTTTGTTTGTAACTCTGTCTGATGCCGACAAAAAGCAGACAACTTTTACTCATTATGCATCAGTGGTTTGTGGCCAGTGGCCCTCCAAGAGCAAATTAATATTTTCACAATTCCTGTTTGCATGATTGATTCGAAATGTCGAATGAAATGTTTTAGAAAGCGATTCGTTTTGTGAATATCTGTGATATCATTTGGAATGGATACCATTATGTTGTCAAATTCTTTTCAAATGACAGTAGCAATTGTATAATCTCAACATTTTCGCAGTAGATTGATGTTAAACATTCACGGTAGTGATAGCCTCATTGGCTCTCAGGTATGCCAATCACCGTCTTCCTTGAGCTGGATGGAAACACTTGTCGAGGACGAAATTCAAACAAGTTTTCCAGATCATACGGTTCTACATGGAACTTTCTTATTAGCTCTTTGCCAAGGAAGGAAAAAAATCAGGTCATGCACCATTTTGGTTTCAGTGTTCAATGATTCACAATAACCATTTGCAATAAAGATTAGACTGTGAACGGCAGCCCTCGAAAAACTGATAATTTTGTCTCTTTGTAGACAGTGATCCCTTGTAATCATGCAACATTTACATTTGTGTTCAATTTATCTGAATTGAATTCAAAAGAATCTTGTGTGCATGTAACCTTGTTACTTTCAGCATCCATTGTACAGGCTTTCAGATAATGTTGACAATCACGTGAATTGATTTGGGATTCTTCGTTCCTCTTCCTCACATCTCCCCCACCCTGACACCCCCCCAACCTACCCTCCTCCACAGACTGGTGCTGAGAAAAAGAACTGTGACCAACCAAAGCCCGCTGCAACAAAAGGGAAGAGACGGCCATCTCGGCCCAAAGCGGGTCCTTCAAAAGCCAAGAAATGCAACCTGAGACTCAGCCAGAAAGTGGTGTACACCCTGGCTGAGTACATGAAAATTGGTGTCATGGATTTAATCAAGCAGTTGATGACAGAACACAAACAAGTGAAGACCCAGTCTGTACTGCGAAAGGTAAAGAAAATTGTATCATACATTTTGTGGTCTCAGTGCAGAAAAGTACCTTTAATTTTTTGTAATTAAATAGTGTACCGGAAAAACAATTTTATAATAATGGCCATCAAAATGTAAATGTATAACTCGAGTCAATTTTTTCAGATTTTTGCCTAAATTTTGATAAAAAAGTGAAGCCAATGAAATGTGATGCCCATGCAGTTCAAAATTATCAAAAATATTTCAGAAAATTCATAAAAATTGGTAAAATGTTGCGTTAAAATTTTGATGGGAAAAATTGCCGCACTCAGAGTGTTAAGTGTAAACGCACAGAGATTTGATAATTGCTGATACACAGACATTTTATATCACATGAGTTATACCTTGTGTGACAACAAACAATGATAGAGCTCCGCTTACCTGCAGTTAGGTGCACCATTGCTGTTCACAGTTTTCTTCCCAGAGCAATTACAGCCACTACTCTTTAACAATAGAAATTCATCAACATAACAATTTTATTGTCATGGAAATTAACCACACTGCTATCAGAGATGAGGAAAGTATTGAAAAAGGTAGAATTGAAAGCTAGGATATATATATCATGGAGATGTCCACCTAGAATATTATTCCAATCTGAAAGGCAGCAGTAACAATGATTGTGGTATCTCCCCCTGGCAGAATCAGAGCCCTCCACTCTCCAAGGCAGAGAAACTCAGCCTTCTGAAGGACAACAGCACTTTGGAACAAATCCTGACAGTGGTTTTCAACAAGAAGACAAACGAGTCCAGAACGACACAAACAATAATACCAAAACCGGCAGCATTAACAACAACAACCATGACAACAACGACAATAGCAACATCAACAACAACAACAACATCAAATACGGCACCAGTAAGCAGAAAATCTGGATCTGGTAAAACAACTTGCACTCAGACTGATGGCAGAGGCAGAGGCAGAAAAGCAACAAAATTTTTGGACACAGCAATCATGGACGTAATATCAGCAAAGACAGCAAAGAAGAAACCTACCAGACCGCTCAAGTTCTCAAAGGGTTAGTTTAAGCACCCCTAACTCAAGGGGATAAAGCGCTTACAACTATACATACTGGTATTTAGGGTGATATGTATCATTCAATAATTCAATATTCTCCTGCCAGAAATGAATAGATATTTGCAGAAAGATAAGTTACAATTGCAGTTCAGTACAATTCAGTGAATATGGACAATTTATTCAGAAAATATTATATCAAGGATATCAAAGCATATAGAGGTGGTTAAGATGGCCAGTGTATGCATCATTCAAGCAGGCTTTAACGTTGATTTACACACTTTCCTGAATATATTAATTTCAAATGCCCAAAATCAGAATTTTGAATGTCTTTTTGCCAAAAATTTAAGAGTGACATGTATTTTCCTTCAACACAAGTTATTTGAAGAGGAAGTTTACTCCTGATGGCTTTGGCCAAAGCTTTTCACAGAAGCAAGAAGCAATTTCGCAGTCTATTTCTGTAATGTTTCAGTTCAATCAGACCTGACAGGAGAAGATTGAAGAAATGTAATTTTATAACCTTTGACCTTTATTTATCATCATTTACATATCTCATGCATGACTTTCTTTCTGTGTATTTTACAGTCAATAAAAAGCCACCGCCCGAACAGATGTCCATATTTGGTGTCCTTGTCAAGGTGAGTAGATGTGGCAAAGTGGCCAGTAATTGGCAAAGAGATAAATAAATGAACCTCAAACACAGAAATTTTCTTGTGCGGAAGGGAATTTCAGGTTGCGGCACTAGAACTGTTTGGTTGAGACATATCCCTGGTTGTGACCCGTAATCACGTTTGTTGTTGATATTCCTTGGCCCAAATATACAATGATCTTGTTCTGTCATGTGAAACGCATTAGCTATCGTTTGGCCAAGTGACAAGATTTTTTTCAGCTCAAATTTTTTCCAGCCAATGTCATTCGTACCGATAAAGGGAAGCTTGATGCGCCCAGAAATTACAGCTAGTTGTAATTACTATCATTGAATGGCATGACACTCCCTGAGCTGAATCCTCATTCACCAGCAAGTATCATCTTCTTATGTCTGAGGGGAAAACTCTGTGCATTTTGTACCTCTACCATTTGCTCCCTGTACATTCATCAGGATAGAAATGCCAAGATTTCAACACACATGCCAAACTTCCACATTACAGATCTTACAGTTATTCACACCTCTATTTTACGTGACATGATGTGAGACCAACCACATTCAGACTGCTAGTGAAAACCAAATGAAGATCTGATGTATTTTTTTTCACAAAACCTTAAAGGTTGAAATTAAATTCAGGAAGTTGTTTTTCAAAACATTTGCACATGTTAAGTTTTTCAAAGCCAACGCCATGGTATTCACATCCCAACATTTCAGTGCATATTGCTCAAAATTCTGAAACTGTACATCCACAGTGGTGTGTGACAAAAAAATTAAAACGCAAGTTCTATCATATCTTCCTAGTGAATCATACCATTTAATTTGCATAGTTAACCCTTTGAGCGCCAAAGTCTATTTTTGTCCCCTTTATAAAACAAACCCTAGTCAATTTTTCTCAGATTTTTGCCAAGATTTTGAGAAAAAGCTGTAGCAAATGAAATGTGATGTCCTATTGGTCCAAAACTATCAAAAAATTAAGAAAGATTCATAAAAATTGGTAAAATTTTGCACTAAAATTTTGGTGGGAGAAAATTACAGCGCTCAGTGGGTTAAACATGTCTATGTATATCTTCACAGGCATTGGATATTGACATTCCACTAGCTTCATCCAAGATTCCTGGGTACACAAACAAAGAGGCCAACAGAGTGCAACTACCCAAGAATCCCCCTGTTATTCAACAGCAAGCTGTAACTCGGCAACCGGTTGCCAAGGCTGCGGGTCAGAATCAACAAAAGAGCACACAGCAGCACGCATCTACTCCGGCTGCACAGCCTCCTCAGGTTCAGTTATTACTGCCTGTAACTCGGGGGGTTCAGCACTCCAAGGGGGCTCCTGTTCTCCTTGCACATCCTGGAATCATGCCAGTGATACAGACAAAGAGACAAAATTTACATGTGCCTGCAGCGACAGAGCCTCCTCTTGATGTCTCGCAGCAAGGTCCTCCTCCAATTGTGCAAACATCAGAGTGTGTACCTGACGCCACATCGGCACACGGTACATCTTCCTTGTCGACATCAACAGCTACTCTTCCAACATCCAGCACTCCGGGCATGAGCAATCCAGTTTCGACGGAAGCCCAGACTCCTTCAACAGCGCCTACTGTTGCAGCAACCCACATCTTGCCGTCTAGCTCATCCTCCCTGACAGAAACCTCAGCCGCTGTATCTCAGTCTGTGACTGTTTTATCTGTGGCAGCAAATCTTTCGTCATCAACAACAGCATCACCGGCGATCGTCCAAACTTCAAGTACTCAAGCAGCAGCAACTGTTGCAGCAAATCTTTTGCAACCAACAGCAGCAGCAACAACTGTACCTTCAGCGCCTACATCACAGATGACCTTCTCAGCTTGTAGAACGCAAGCAGCAGCAACTGTCGCAGCAAATCTGTTGCAGTCAACAGCACCAACAACTGTACCTTCAGCGCCTGCATTACAGGTGACCTTCCCAACTTCCAGCACACAAGCAGCAGCAAGTGTTGCAGCAAATCTTTTGCAACCAACAGCAGCAACAACAGTACCTTCAGCGCCTGCATCACAAGTGACCGTCCCAACTTCCAGCACGCAAGCAGTAGCAACTGCAGCAAATCTGTTGCAATCAACAGCAGCACCAACTGTACTTTCAGTGCCTGAATCACAGGTGACCATCCCAACTTCCAGCACGCAAGCAGTAGCAACTGCACCTTCAGTGTCTGTGTCGCAGACAGTCGTCCCTAATTCTGCCATTGCTGTGATATCAGCAACACCTACCAGTGCTTCTTCGACAGCATCTGTTTCAGTGGCTAGCCTCCCTGTGACCACTGGCAAACCTGGAATCCAGATGACGACTGTAGAAGAAGTCAGCATCAAGAACCAAGGGGACACAACCAGCGCCAGTGCCAGGACTCCAGCCATTGTAGCGCCCAGTGATCAGCGTCCAAACACCATAGCACCTTGTCAACTTTCTTCAACAACAACAACAACAGCAAATACCTCTGTAACAGTTTCTCCCTCAGTGAGAATATCCTCGACAGCTCTGCTGAAGTCACTTCAAAGCGGCACTGCAATCTTGGTGCCCGCAGGCGCTTCCCAGCGTCCCAGTGCATCCTCAGCTGGACCGAGTCCTGTGTCTGCCTCCGCAGAGAAGAAACACATTATCATCATCAAACGCAAGACATCAACACCTGCTACAGTGCAGACAGTCAACACTCTGCCAGCTGTGATAACTGCAACATCTACAGTCGCTGGGAGTGCCCTTACCAGTGTCTCTGCTGCAGCCACAAGTGACAAGACTACATGTGTGACTGCATCATCTGCAGCAGCGGCAATGACTCAGGCACAGGGAACTGGATCATCAGGGAACACTGTCACAGTTTCAACAAACAATCAAACACAGCAACCTAGTGCAGCCATCCCTCCTGGAAAGGACTCACCTTCAGGCACATCTCCGAAAAAGACACCCACGCAGCAGACTGCCCGACAGCGGTTGTCGGCTTCCAGACTGGCGTATATGTCCTCGAAGCTCACAGTGGCAGAGCTCTTGGAACAGAAGAGAAACAAGAAGCGCATGCAGGACATTGCCGCGGCCGGAGGTGCCGTGGTGTTGCCGCAGTTTGTTCAAACACCCACTGGGCAGGTTTTACAAGTCAACCCCATTACAGGGGCAGCAGTTGTACTACAGAGCAATCAGCAGGCTTCAGTTCCAGTGACGAAGGCAACAACAGTGTGTAGTGTAGTCCCAGCATCTGGGAGTAACCCAATGCCAACATCTCCAAGGCAAAGTACGTCTGCATCAGTAACATGTGCTGCAGTTACTGTGCCCCAGTCCATCATGTCTGCATCGCTGTCAACTTCACCAGTGGTGACCCAAACTGTTACACCTGCAGCTGCTGAGACTGAGCAGCGTGTTCCTTCTGGACGGCTGGTACTTTCAACTTCAACCACACAGCCAGAGAGAGTAGTTGTCGCTGCAACCGTAACACCTGCAACCCCTGCCACCAATAGAACCCTGCAGCTGAACACCACTGCCAGTACTGCACTGCCCATGACAGCGACTTCTAACACAATCCGCATTATCCCACTGCCATCTGCTATCATGACCACAGCAGCAACGCCCACAGTGAAATTGACCAATCTCCCAAGGCCTTCTTCCCCTTCTGTCAGCGTCCGCCCACTTCAACCCGTTGGCCCTAAACCGAGGCAGCGGTTTCATGTTCCAGCCCTGCCACCTTCCAGGGCTACACTTCAGACATTCCATGAACTGAAAAGACAGCAACACCAGCTGACATCAAAGGCAACGAAGTGTTTAGCAGAAATTAAAAAAGCAACAGAAAATGCTTCTTCCGAGGCAGATCCTCTGGAGTCTTCCATAGCTTCTCAATCTCAAACACAAGAGAGCTCGAGTGGCCAGCCAGACACAACCAGAGAAACTGAGTTACAAGCGCTCAACTCCTTACGGCAGAGTAATAGTTACAAGATGCTCAAAGCACGATTTACATCTCTGTTCTCTTGGCCCGCTCTGCTTTCCAGAGTGGACGCGCACTTCAGCCCTGCCATGGTGAAGTACCATGTGGATAAAATCCAAGAAAGAGGGGGAGAGGAGGGAGAAGGCGAGGGGAGAGAGTTAGAAGCTCAGCAAAAGCCTGCCAAGAAACGGAGTCCTCCAAAACTCAGAACGCCTGCGAAATTTAGGAAAAAAAGTGAGGTAGGCACAGGTCCCAGTGCTGTGCCAGAGTGTGCCAATAATGTACAAACAGCCAACACAGAGGGAGAAAACACGCTGAACAGAGAGGAAGGGCAGCTTGACGGTACTGATTGTCAACAGCAAAACCAAGTGGAATGTAACGTAGGGGGAACAGAAGCTGCATGTGGCAGCTCTGTCACAAGCCAGCAAACTTGTGGTGAAAAACTGCACAACGGTGTTGCATGTGAGGGCAGCGCTACGACTCAGGGATTGGACGGTGACAGATCTGTTTTGATTCAGGAGATTGTAAATGACAATGCAAGGACAGTGCAGGACACTGCAAACAATGAGAGCACAGAGAAAGAGCAGTCCACAGAGGCAGTTTATGGAAATAGTGACCAAGAGACTGTCAACACCGTGAGCTGTAATGATGAAAATTCTCGCCGTGTGCTGAACATTCAAGGGGGAGACTCCACTCAGAGTAATGACACTATCAACAGAAAGAGGAAACTGGACACCGGCTCGCAGGACAAAAGTGACAATATACTTAAGGATGGCCAAGATGCGGAAGAAAACTGCCACGGGGACCACTCTGCAAAGAGGAAGAAAATTCATGACTCTTAGCTTGACACAAATCACCCAGAAGAAAAACAGCGAAAGTTGATGATTTGTGTAACAATATTTGTGATAAGGATTCATTCAATACCTGAGAGAATTATGCGTTCTCATCCTATCTGCCTATACTGATATGTTGTTTGGTCTGACCCTATTGTTTTACTCTATGAGATTAAACCATATTTTGGGTGAGCAGGGATGATAGGTCATAGCTTTGTCATGAGTGGCACTTGAAATCCCTTGACAGACCAAAGACTTAAATGACTTTGAAATCCCTTGAACATCCAAAGGTCCAAATGTACATTATGAGGTTTTTCTAATTCTTCATGACTGCCTTGAAGTGTAGTATGATATGTCAAATTAGATACGGTGTATTTTCATTGTCATTTTGTACTTTTACAAGATGGAATATTGTCTTTTAGCCAACAAACCAAATCATCCATAAGTTTATGTACTGAAAAATCTATCCTGTCAAAATGAATGTACCAGTAAATACTTCATCTCCACTGGGAAAATTTTGATAACTTTTGGATGAATGCTATGGACACAAATGAAACTGCAAGGCCATATACATATTGAGCGTATGGAGTTGCTCAAGATGTGGTGGCTGATCAGTCAGCTAACATTGCTAATGAGTCTTCAAGTCGGGGGGGGGGGGGGGGGGGGGGGGGGGGAGGCCTTTAAAGTTTAGACCAATGATGACAAAGTTCAAGGTTTGACATTGTTATGCCACAGCTGCAATATATTTTAAAATGGAATTTTATATTGAATGTACAGCCTGTTGATTTTCTGTTTGATCCATGTGGTTTCTAAAGGTAGCTAAGGCTCCAACTGTACAAAAACAGAATTTTTCACAAACACACACACACACAAACAAACTATCTACGTGAATGTATGTGAATTTGTACATAAGAACTGTGGATTCAATGGAGGGAGTGAACTTCAGTGCTTTCAGATTTTTCAAGAATACTAATTGTGACTGTAAAAACAAATATCTGCCTGTGAGATCCATCATTCTTACTGTGGTGGCGACTAGAAATGTACACCTAATCAGCATATTTCCCAGCTGTATTGCCAGCCATACAGTGAATTTACTTTGTAATCAGCGAACGACTTTGATACTTGTCACCGATATCGTCAGTCAGCTGCAGACACTTCATGCATGATGGTTGGGGGGGGTGATGGTTGAGGGGGGTGGGGGGGTGCATGTTGCCATAAAGCTTATGTGGCTGGCAATGCAGCTGGGTAATTTGCTGATAAGGTGTCCCATTTCCATTCGCCATCGCAGTAATGCTTGCTGCTGTACATAGTGGCTAAATGTATGTGTACATGCATACATACTTGCATGTACAATCATAAAATTCTCTTATTTATTCAATGTTTGGTATTGTCTGTACAGTGTGGCTCAATTTGACCAGCTTGTCATCTTACATATTTATTTTTTATCAAACTTTACACATGTATTCCAGTAGTTTCATGTCAAAAAGATTCTTCTGTTACAAACGTCAAACTGAATAATCCTCTCCGGGTACAAATGATTACATAGAATTGTAGAGCTCTTATAAATTAGTTGCCGGTCAATATTAAACTTGCATAATGACAAATTTAAGTGTTGTCCCATCAAAAAGGGCAAGACATGTTAGAGAATTGCATGTGTCGGCGTCTGCCACAGTAGTTTTCATGTCAGTACTGGACAAGTTCATGTCAGATTGACCAAATGTGTCATCTTCTTTAGATTCCGATGACCAGTCAAATTCCCCACTGACCACTTCGTCTTTGGACTTTCGGTCATCACCAAAAGTGTTTGAAAACTTTTTGAGATGTTAATAGCAGTGACTTATAGAACGTACAGAAAGAAGATATGAAGTTGTATCAAGCATTTGCCAATGAGCAAGACCTGATCAGAGATGTGAATCCTGTGTGTTTGTCACTAATCACAGATGTATGACTATAAGCCTGAAGTCGTTTTCAAAGTGTGTTACATACAGAGAGTGTCTCCTACAGTTTTGGAGACTATCATACGAACCATTGTTTTGACAGTTATGCATGCAAAGAGACTATTAAATTTTGTAAAGTTATTAGGCAATTGAATTCTAAAAATGGTTGGTCTGTTAACTCTTTTCTTGATTGCATAAGGACAATGATACATTCTCAATGCAACTGCCACTAGAAATGTATGTCAAAGGTCACACCAATGAACTCTGACCCAGCATATTCATTCTATCATTTTGCCAAATTCAGTTCCCTGCACAAACGATCAACTGTTAGTATAGCTTTGTTGCTGGATGCTATTTTTCAATAAAGTCGAAGCCTCTGCTTGCGTTTAAATCTTTGAGTGTAAGTTAATTTTTCAAAAGACTTTTGTATGCAAAATTGTGCAGAAAAGTCAAAGCCAAAGTCAATTTTTGTCACCCTTAGAAAATATACTCCAGTCAATTTTTTTTTAGATTTTTGTCAAAATTTTGATAACAAACTGAAGCCAATGAAATGTGATGTCCATTTGGTCCAAAATTATAAAAAAATTACAGAAAAATTCATAAAAATTGGAAAAAATGTTGCACTAAAATTTTGGTGGGAACAATTACAGCACTCGAAGGGTTAATTAATACTGAAAATAAAACTTTGAAAGAGAATAGAATCACAGTTTTTGAAATATAGACAGTTGCTCTGATTGGTGTATTTTTTATGAAAATAAAAGAAATAGCGGCTACAACAAATCAAAGCAATATTAACTGTGACTGCACAGCTACAAACTATGATGCTAAGATTCTTGACGTTTATAGAATAAACACAGTGGATCTCTGCTGGCAAGCATGTGTAACTGCATATCAAGATGATGTTTCCGTCTATGTATTTGAATACTGTGATTCTGTCTAATTGTCACAACATTGGACACCGCAGCGAAAGTTTGAAAGCAGAACATCTATCTTTTTCAATGAGAGATTATTAGCACTCCCTTCTTATATGTATAACCCAGGCTGCACTGTGGAGACACGCATTTCAGAAATGTAAATGAAAAGTAACGAAAGAAACTTATTTTTCATGCCTTCTCAACAACAACTGATGCAGCTGAGAAAAGAAGAGTAAGGTCAAAATTAAACAACCTACTGGGAGGTGTTTACATTTAGGGGTGAACCATTTGATCTCTAGGGGTGAAGGAAAGGGATATTGCTGTGACAGAAACATTTTTTTCTATCGCCAGTTCTTGATCAGGTTTTTTTATGTAGAAACAATGCAAATCTGCTGGAACATTTTTCTGAAGCCTTTGCATTGTTTTTTTTTTTCTTTTTTTCCTTTTCTCTCTCCACCTGCTCTATTTTTTTTCTCACCCAGCAATAAAATGTTTCTTCCCTTAAGTCACTGCCAACGGCTTTGTCACCAACTCCGCCGCAGCTATCATCCATATTAATGTGACTAATCTATAAAGAGATTTTATTGCCTGAAAAATTCACAAAACAAGTTACATCAAAGCGCATTAAAGTGGCACTTCCACTTGGTAACATTTTTAAAGCACATTTTTTCAATGCCAATGGTCGATATTTGACGTGGCGACTGTGCGCGGATCTCGAGATATCGATAAAAACATGTCCTCAAAAAAGTAAAAGTTTGAATTCCGGTTGCCCACCTAAATTCAGCTTCCGAACATCGAACGTTCGGCACGGGGGCCATTGTCAACTAAGCTATGGAGTACCACTCGCGTCGGTGATCGGTCATGCTCCCCGGGGGAAAGCCGAGTCTTACTGACTCTGAGAAAAAAACGGAAAACAAAGTTTGATTCCACCAGAATTCACATAGGTCACTAGCACAGTTACGTGCGGTTTATACATAGCAGCCGCCAAGTGGTATGCATAGACGCATACCACGCGCGCGGCGTACTGTGTGGCAGACGACAAAATGTAGTCATCAGCAGAGGCGGCTAATATTTGACACGTAAAAACTGATGTTTATGTGGTATTGGTTAAAAATATAATAGAACTGACTGAGAATAACGAAAACGACAAAAACTAAGGAGAAGTTTAAAAAACTTACCTGAAGTGAAGGCATAATGTTGTATATAAAGTCTTCGCAGTGGGAGGTAAAATTGCGTCGTTCGAACTTATTATGGACTCCCTAGAATATCATCAATCAGCACAAAAACAAACCTTCGGGGGATTTCGGTTCACAATCAGAAACGATCGTAAAACTTCGGGATGTGAAAAATACGCTCGGGAAATGACATGTTTTTATCGATATCTCGCGATCCGCGCGCAGTTGCCACGTCAAATTTCGACCGTTGGCATTAAAAAAATGTGTTTTTAAAATGTTACCAAGTGGGAGTGCCTCTTTAAAGTAAGGTAAAGTTTACTTGCACATACATTTGATTTTGTTTTATCCCAATAGCCAGTCATTTTAGTCATGTGGCACACTGACTATTGGTCAGCTTTCAGGAAAGTTATTGTTAAGGACACTGTAAACGTGTGTGGAGAATACTACCTTGGATCTGCATAAATGTGAAAATGAACTTTTTAAGTGAGAATTCATGCTGTCCCTCTTTGAAATTTGTTCAGAAGATAACACGCGGCCCTCAAAGATATCCCATAATGCATTGCTGCAAGTCCAACGCCTAAACTGCATATTGGCTCATTAATGAATCAATGATGAAAGTGATGAAGTCTGGGATATCTTCAAGGGCGATGTGAGAAGATACCACATGCACCACTGACAGGTGACTAAATTAATGTTAACATTAACAAAACCAAAATCATTGTTTTTAGAAGGGGTGGAAGTCTGAAAAAGTACGAAAGATGGTTCTATAATGGGCAACGAGTGGCAGTAACCTCCTTTCAAAGTTACCTGGGTATTGTTCTTTCATGGACTGGACAGTGGTTTCTAGCCCAAAAAAGTCTAAGTGAACAGGCCAATAAGGCTCTTTTTAGTTTGAAAAGCTGTCTATGTAAATTTGGTAATATTCCAGCAACAATGGCTTTAAAAATATTTGACTGTAAAATCATGCCAATCCTCCTGTATGGTTGTGAAATTTGGGGATTTCATCCTGCACCAGATGTTGAAAAAATCCACAACAATATGCTGCGTTATATCCTCAGGTTATATCATAATACATCAATTATTGCCATGAGAGGAGAATTGGGCAGAGTGTCTTTAAGAGTACCAGGATATCTGAGAATTGTTAAATATTGGCTCAGAATTGTAAAAATGGATAGAAACAGGCTCACCCACAAATGTTATGTATTTCATTAGACAATATTGATGTGAACAGGTACGACTTTTGGGCAAAGAGTGTAAGACACTTATTACAAAGTTATGGTTTTGGGGAAGTCTGGAACCAACAAGGGGTGGGCAATGAATCTGCTTTTTTAAATATCTTCAAACAGAGATGCATCGATATTGACATGCAATCATGGCTAGAGGATATGAGTAAATCAAAGAAACTGAGTACTTATTCAACCTTTAAAAAACAACTTATTTTTGAGCCATATTTGAACTTTATTGATAAACCTGTATTCAAAATAGCATTATCAAAATTTAGAATTTCCGCACATACTTTAAAAATTGAGACTGGCAGATGGAATAATATTCCAAGAATTGATCGAAATGTGAAATGGGTAATTTGAATCTTGTCGAGGATGAGTTCCATTTTCTTCTTGTCTGCCCAAAGTATAGAGATTTAAGATGTAAATATATTGCCACATATTATTTTAATCCACCGCTTGTATATAAATTTGCGATACTTCTTTCCACTTGTAATAGTGCTACTTTGAGAAATTTAAGCAGATATATTTTCTATGCCACACAACTCAGGGAGAATACCCTGCTTAACCAGGGCAACAGTCTGTAACTTTCCAGTGTTTGTAATATTGTATAAAATGTTATTTACTAGCGATCCTTACAATATATCGCTAACGTTTGTACTTCATGGCCGGAGGCCAATAGTACTGAAATAAAGAATCTATAAAAAAAAAGACAGGTGACAGAAAATCAAGGAATTTCAGCAGATTGTAAATTTCAATTAGTAAAGGACAATTTCCTGTCATATAGTGTTAGTTAATATTTGATCACAATCATCAGTCAATGTTCCACTCTGAATTTATGATGTCCAAAATCTTTTGAAAAGACTCCGGCCTTCTTATTCATTGCGTCCATTGCAATCAATTATCTTGAACTGTCAACTGTAAAGTTTGGAACTCCCTACATCCTTGCATGACAAATAATTATTCATAATTATTGTTTTGCCATGAAAGGGTGTAAGGAGTTCGGAACTTTACATTTTGACAAATTTGCAATAAAATTCCAAGATGTTCCTTTGAAAAAGAAATCCAGGCAAGGATGGCAGCCATTACTTTTTAGCTCTACTGTCAGCACTGTGGAGTTCATATGATAGGTGGATATGTGATGGCGTCTGTCATCCAGCGTCTGGCGTTCAGCATCCGTCAAAATTTTTACAATCAATCCGTCTTCTTCAAAACGGCCAGTCTGTTTCCTTTAATATTAGGAGTACAGGTCCCCAGGGATGACCTTAATCAGATTTGTTTGAATTGTAATGAAATATGCAAATTTGTATTTTTGAGGCTAATTTTGCTATTTTGGGGCAAAAATCTTCTCATTAACGGTTGGTCCAACAGCTTATGTATTTGTTATACAAGTCCCTAGAGATGACCCTATTTAGATTTGTTCAAATTTTGATGAAAATGCAAAATTTTATTATTAAGGCAATTTCTGTCATTTTTGGTCAAAAAAATATTAACAAGAGAGAACAGTGAATATTGACATTTAAATGCACAAAAAAATTCCTCTTGGAGGGGAAGTGAAAAAAGTTACCAGAAATCGCGCTGTTTGAAAAAAATTCCGAGTGATTGCCCCAAAGTCACTATTCCGTCACCCCCCCCCCCCCCCCCCCCCCCCCCCCCCCCCCCCCCAATATCAAATGGTACACTTTCTAAGAGTTCCTGTTCACAAATTGACTGTCGTGCATGGTGTAGCGCCATCTAGCGATATGGTAGGGAACTATATACCGGAAGAAGTTTAGTGAAAGGTCACCACATGGTTTGATACGCGTGTACGAGTGCAGATTACAGTAATATTCACCGTTTTCTTCGGTTTATGTTCATCGAGTGGTTGTAAATCCAGCCGTATATGCTCACCTCATTGTAGTCCGGAAGACGTGGATTCAAATCACATTAGGCTTGCTGCTTGTTTGAAGACAGAGTTACTGACTGTGGCTGTGGGTGAATTCACCACGCTGGCTCGTTTACTCGTCATCCAACTCGCGACCTGTACAGTACCAGGGTACAGTACTTTTCATAGGACCGTTGTGTGTTCACTCTGAATAGCGTGGCTCTGCTATACAGTTTTGGAGAATTTATCCATTGTACCTCACTGGGAATAGTCTTTTTGTGCTCGAGAAAGCAAGTAAGTCTTTAAAGAATGGCTGCGTCATCAGATAGAACGGATTCTCTGAGGACTAGGCTAGAAGCTAAGAATGACTATTTCAAACGTATGGTCAACTTGATTCCATCGACATGCTACGTTGACACAGAAAATGAAACCAGCCATCAGGACTTCGATTCCAGAAAGAGTGGTGAGTGTTAAGTTGAATATAGACAAGTGGCTTTTTCTCACTGTCATGCATGTACTGGCACAGTGCAGTGCTGGTCTTTGGGGATCACCGATTATGTATTCCAAACTCACAAACTGCTCCATTGTTTCAATCCAGTTTTATAAGTCACATCAGAAACTGATTCTGATGTGGAGGCCTGTCTTTCATGACGGTCCGTGGGGGACTGTACTTTCATACAGGATTAATCAGACTTTAGTTTCCCTCAGACTTGGTCTTAAAATAAGATTCAGAAAATACACCGTATGTATATCCATAATCATGCCATGCGGATCTTGAAAGTAGCAGATTTTGATCACTAACACATCAGTTTCATCCTAACAGAATTTATTTAGTGATGCTGCAGACTGAAATCTCACTGTGGTGAGGTATGCTGTCTGGACATGCCACCATCTCAAGAATATTCTCTCTGGTTCAAGAAAATTTCACATGTTACGTGAAATCATTAGTGGCTGACACTGGGACATTTTCAGAAATTTCCACATTGACTCAAAGTATTTGTGAATTAGAGGGCGCTGTAACTGTAAAGACTTGCCAAACTTTCCAAATACTTGTGTTAAATTGTGAAGCGGGTACACCCACCTTGCTTAGATCACTATTTAAAGATAATTCACAGGCGCTCGGCGAATTTTAAAATCACTTGTCTGTAATTTTAAAGGGACAGAGTCGGTCATTTTTCAATGAATTTTGTTTGATGCAAGATACTAATATTGTTTGACACGTTGAAAGATACTGAATAAATGGGTGACCATGCATGTATTCGACCCCAGTTTTAGACAAATTAAATGAAACCATGGCGAAAATTAATTAATGGTCATGACCATTAATTTATTTTCGCCATGGTTTCGTGTTTTTGTGTCTAAACCTGGGGTCGAATATATGCATGGTCACCCATTCATTCAGTATCTTTCAACATGTCAAACAATATAAGTAGTATCTTGTATCAAGCAAATTCCTGAAAAATGGCCGACTTTGTCCCTTTAATGTTGAAACACGCATTTAATTAAATAAATGTGCGAACGGAAATCATGCGGGAAGCTTTTGAGACATACAGAGAATGGTGCACGGCTGTGGCCGCTCAGCTCTACTGTTACTCATACACACTTACACCTTTTATGGGATGTAAGGTGTACATGACAGCTGAGCGCTAGCAGCAGCAACAGCCATTGGTATAATGTGTACAAGATAGCTGAGCGGCCACAGCCATGCTCTGGGCACTGCTCACTGTATGTCTTAAAAGCTGTCCGCGTGATTTCTGTTTGCACAGTTATCAATAAAATGCATGTTTCGACATTAAAATTACAGACAAGTGATTTTAAAATTAGCCCTGCGCCTATGTATTAATTCTCTTTCTTCAATTGAGGGTATAGATAAGCAAACTGAATGTGATCGAAAGTACACTCAATTTTCAATCAAGTTGCAGATCAACCCCCCCCCCACCCACTTAAAATTTTACCAAATTTGGGGTGATATCGTTTCATGGTCTATCAACAATCTGACAAGTCTCAATATCATGATGATATTCTTTCTAGTCAGATGGTTATTAATGTGTATTTTAAAATGAGAACCGTACACTGTGCACGTACTGTTGTTGAAACAGTAGATGTTACAAACTTTAATTTCTCATATTTCGGAATGTCACTGACACAATAAGGAAAGTATGACAGACAATAAATTTCAGCACGTCAAAAATTGACTCTCTGCTCTGCAAGAAGTATTAAGGTAGTATATGCCTCGAAAGGGAAAGAATGAAACTTTTGCTCAAATTTTCCTCAATGAAAATTTCAACCATTCTCTTACCAAATTAGGAATAAAAATCAGGGGTCACCGTACAAAGTTTGGTACTAGAGAAACAAATTACCTAACATTTACCGATGTTTGAAATTCAAAATGGCCACCATCCCTGTGTTAACTCTATTGAAAAAAAATAGATTTTGATTTTCAAAAAACTAAGAAAGCAAAAATTTTTGTCACGCCAGCAGCTTTAAAATAAGCCCCCATAGGTGGTAGATCAGAAAAGAATTGTAGAAATTTGTGAGTCTGAATGTTGCCCTCCAAGGTACACTCTACCTTAAAGGTATACAGTCACCTGTAATCTAAATATGCCCATATATGGTCAAAGGGGCTTTCCTTGGTATTCAAAATGCCCATGTGAGGGCGCTGTTTATAAAAAGCAGCCACCCACTTAAAATCTGTGATTGGTGAGATTTCCTATTTCCATAGTAACTGTGGCAAAATTGGAACAGGTGACAGTATACCTTTAACGACATTGGTTTTATTTCACCAGCACAATCAGCAAAAGCAGAAGAGAAAAGGCAGAAGAAAGACAAAAAAAAGAAACGTCAGAGACTGGATGCAAAACAGAAAAATACGACAGAGACGGAAGTGAAACAAGATGAGGAGGAGGAGAAGATGGAGGTAGGAGAAGATGACGTCCAAAGCAGTGAAGATGAAGATGGGGAGGCAGATGATGACAATGATAAAATGGAAGGTATGGATGATTTGATGCTAAGGTAGTCACCCCCTGGACATTCACCCTTTGGACAAGTACCCTAACCCTAGTCCCATATGGTTGGTAGGATATATATGGGTGGCAAACACCCAGGGGAAAACATCCTAAAAATTGAATAATTTTTGTTTCTGTTTCACCTGTACGTCATGAGAATTTGAATTTGGTAGGCATTTCACTTTTACATTTCCTATGATCATTTCAGTGAAAACTCTTGATTACTTTCAAGTCTTGTTTTAGGTCATGATGTAAATAGATAATTGTATTTGACTGTGACATAAATTCAATTTACTGAGAGCCTTAACTGACGCATATTGTCAAAATATGATCTTTCATCTCATGTCAAGCTATATCCAACACCCACAGGTACAGTGTGTATGAATATGTGCATTATAAAAGCTTTGAAATTGCCATTTTACTGATATTGTGTCCAGCCTTACTTTTCAGGCTCTACAAACCCAAAAATTGCTGCCCTGTAGTTCGCCTTTAAATCTTTCATGACCATGATTTGGCCCAAAGTCATCGATGCCAATGAAGTGTGTGTGGACTTTTCTGCAGGCAATTAGGGTGAACCCTTAGATTTTGAAATTGGATTGAAAATGACAACTTTGCAACCTAAGATAGGGATTCCACAGAAAATTATTAAATATTAAATTGTAATTATGAAATGATCAACTTTGATTAATCATTTATTTCTCCGTTCCCCTTAAAAAAATCTTGTCGAACAAGTTGTTGTGTTTGAGTAATTTGATAGTTTATACCATTTGCTGCGTTCTGAGATGTACTTACCAAGTTTACTCTGTCATTCTCAACCCTTTAACCACAATGGTATGGTCCAATCCTGTTGTTTTATGTGGCAAAGTTGAACCTCTACACAGGGAAGTGGTGGGGGGTGAGGGGTTTAATGTCTATTAGTAAAAGATCTCATAATCATTCTTCATGTCCAGCAGATTTCACAAGTTGTTTAATGAAAAGTGAGTAATGTTATCTCAAGGAGACAAGTTTATCAATTTTGTCATTCAAACAGAGAATTTGTCCATGTAACATGGCCATGATCACTTCAAAATAGAGAACATTACTAGGAATGGGACTGACATGCTGCAAAGCAATGCATTATGTTTATCTATTTACAAGGAGTGCTTACACACATACAGGCCAACATTGATGTCTCATTGAAAGCAGCACTTTTTTCAAACTTTGTTTCACAATATTTTTTTTCTTGTCTCCCAATCGATGAAATGCAGGGAAGATACAGCGGATTAACGTGGAAGACATCAGGACAAATCTATCCCTTGAAGAGCTCCAAGAGAAATTACAAAGAAAGATTAAGGAGATGCAAGGAAAGAGAAAGGCAGAGTACGACCTTGGACCGGATGAGCAGGAAGCAAAGAGACAGAAGAGGTTGGAGAGGAAGAAAAAGAAGAAGAAAAAGAAAGAAAATCTGAAAAATGCTGCGAGGAACGAGGCTGTCAAGTCACAGAGTGTCAACGGTCCGAAGAGCGAGGACAGGGAGACTGAAGGGAAACCTGTGGTCAAAAACGAGGGGAAAGTTGTCTTCAGCAAATTTGATTTTTCAGAGTCTGAGGAAAGCAAGCAGAAAAAGAGAAAGAAGGCAAAACAGACAGGAAAGAAAAAGCTGGAGATGCTCTTGAAACAGGCCGAGGCCAAACAGGAGAAGCTGAACGAGTTGAAAACCAAGGAACCGGAGAAGGCAAAGTCAAAAGAGCAGAAACAGGCCTGGAAGAGGGCGCTGCAGAAGGCCGAGGGGACCAAGCAGACGGACGATCCGGAACTCTTGAAAAAAGCCATCAAAAGGCGGGAAAAGCAGAAAACGAAAAGCAAAAAGCACTGGGACGAAAGGAAAGAGGTGACGGAGAAAATGATTCAGAAACGACAGGAAAGACGAAGCCGGAATATCAAGGCAAAAAAGCAGCAGAAATTGCAAAAGAAAATTAAGAAGATGAAGAAAAAGGGAAGACTTTTGCCAGGTTTCTGAAGAAACTGAATGAACTGAAAGAAAGACAAAATGTTGACACTTGTTGAAATAATGAAAGGATTATCATGTTTAGTGGAAACGTCATTTAATATCTTTAATAAAATTGATAGAAAAAATAACATGTTCTTGTCTTCAATTGTAACATTCACACATGTACCTATCATGAGGCCCTTGTCAACTTGCTGTCACAATTATATTTTTTATGATTTTACTCAATATATTGATGATATCCCGGTCGTGTTTCAGCAGTTATGAAACTCTCATTAAAATGCTAAAAAGGCAAATAATGCAGATGACTCCAGAGAAAGCTGAAATTTTATTAAATTGATTTAAAAGCAGGGAATCAAAGACAGTGATAAAACAATAGAATAATACTTTTGTGTAAATCAGTGTTGATACAATTTGAATCCCATGACCGTTTGACCTCAGACACCAGCGAATCAATATTTTGATCATTATTTCTGGTTTTCTTGGAAATGTATAAATCTATAAAGGATCCCAAGACTTCAATCGCCCCTCCTCCCTTCATATTTCAATCAAAGCCCAAGAAGCTGTATCTTTTTTTTTTAGAATTATTTTTATGATTTTACTTTCAAACTAAAATAAGTCCATGAGAATGTACTAATTTAGGTGTGTCTATACACTTAATATTAACTACCTGTTTGGACTGTATGTGCAATTTTTAACAAGATAAAGATTACACTGTGATTAAATGTTTGCCCAAACATTAAGTCACAGCCCATGCGAAAAAAATTGGGCATATCTGCACAGAAATCTTCACATAACCTGCACAGAGTAGTCAAATGTTATGCATAGGGGTGAATGCTTTCAACTGTGTATGTTCTGTTTGCTTTTTAATGTTGAAAATGGCGGGAAATCAAAATGAACATGAAAATTTGGATTTGTCAAATGTTTCACAAAGGAATGGTTTCCCAGCGCAGTAGTAGCCCACATCCCTTCAGATTGTAGAATTCAGAGAAAACCAGGAGCGAGTAGGAAGATATTTTGAGGTCAACAAAATGTCAAGAGTTACAGCTAGTTGGGCTTTAAAGTTGTACGTATTACATAATTTTAAGAGTCTTGGTAAACTGTTATGTACCAAAAGGTGCATATCACCAACGATATCTTCCCAAAAAAGTAATTCCTGGATACCGAAAAAAGGAGCAATCTGCTGGCAACATTTTTTACTTTAAAAGAAATTAAAATGCAAGATGCAAAGAATCATTTCAAAATGTACAACTGTGTATGAAATTGTGAAACATCAGTCGGTATATATTAGCAGAAATAAAATTCTGTCATTATGGACTGTGAAACTTTGAAGTGGTCTGTGAAAGGGAAAGTAGCTGTAACTCTTCGTGATATTTCTATCATTCTGGTTGATAAACAAATTCATGTTATCATTCTGCAAAACAAAAAAAAATAATAAGTAAACTTTATTGTTGACAAATAAATTCAAGTCCAGACTAATTATTCATAGGCTGTATTGGCAAGTTGATCAAGAATTTAAAAAGGATTACGGAACAGAAGATTATTTTTCAAACAGTACAAAGGTACTTGAAAGTACATCAAAGTTAGAATTTCAAGGTGAAAAACTAAATTTTGAGAAAGTCGAAATAACTTTGCAAATCTTTTGAAAACATCAAAATTTTATTGAGGCGGAAAGAGAGTCTTGATCTTCTTGTTGCTTCCCTCTCCTCAATATAGCTTACGGCGCGGCGACCTGCAGTGAGCGGCCAGATGAACGTCACTCCCTGTAGAATGCATCTGCTGCACGAGCGAAAATAGGTCGTCACTGCGAACACACTTCCACAACGAGGTCGGGTAGGTCAGAATACCGATCTGCTGCACATGCGTATTGGAAGTAGATCGTCACTGCGAACACACTTCCACAACGAGGTAGGTGAGTACACTGATCTGCTGCACATGCGTATTGGAATTACGTCTTCACTGCAATCACCTCCACAACGAGGTAGGTGATAATACCAATTGTCACAACAAGGTAAATACACAGGCTGTAGACTTTAATCTTTGTTACCTAAAGGTACAAAGAGCACGTTGTGATTAGGTTGCGTTCAAAAAAAAAGGGGGGGGGGGGGGCTGGAGGAATTCAGGGGGATTCCAAAATTTTGGGGGTAGTAGATTGGGGACTTGAAAGTTTTGCTCTGCCTATATAGGGGACCTTTTTACGATTGCCAGGTTTGGTGGGTAATTCGATGAAATTGAAAAACATTTTACAGTCGCCCGATTGTTCTAATTTAGTCATAATTATACAAGATCCAGAACCATTTGTCGCATTTCATTACTTTTATACAAAAAATCTAAAATTTATGAATTTTCGTATAAAAACAAACAAGAAGGCTCAGTAACGGGGCAGAAGCTACAGCTATTGATAATATTTTTTCAATATTTTTTCCCAATATATCAAATAAAGTTTTTCACTGTCTCCCTACAACATGCTGAAACACAGAATATTTTGTTTGTCGATAAAAACCTGCATGTAAATATGTATCAGATGATTATTGAATTAGAGTCCAGACTGAAAGTCATTTGACAATGATACAAATGCACGGTACACATACACAGGCTGTCTTGGCAAGCTGAATACTGGAATTGGACAGTTCAACATGCTGTAGGGAGTAGAACAAGAACACAGTTGTATAAACTGAACAAAAATATCGTCAAACTTATCAAAGTTAAAATACAGCTATACGTGCCCCTGCCTCTGCCTACGGGCAGTGTTACTGTCAGAACTGTCTCTGCACACCGGTAGTACGAGAGAGATAGCTCTGCATGACTATAGCTGAAGAAGAGCTCGGGTCATGTGACGCTCATGACAGTGAAACATACATCAGGTGCCGCCAACTAAGCTGTTCGTGCAAAAAGGTGTTCGTGCGAAGTTTTTCAGCGGGCGGGCAAATTTCAAAACTAATCAGCGGGCGGGGAGAAAAAATCTATATTTACTGTGGGCGGGGAAGAAATTTCACCATTTTCAGTGGGCGGGGAGAAAATTTTTGACAGTGGGCACCGGAAGATACGTAGAGGGAGGGGAAAGCGGCGTGGTTCATAGAACTTGAGGGGAGATTTAGCGCCTAACTTAGAGGGGAGCAATGTTCCAAGCTATACTGCCAGCTGCTCGCACGGTTTGCGTTGATCTGGGTTGCCTAGTAGGCATCTAGTTGGCAATGGAAAATTTCAGTAGTGGGGAGAGGGCAGAGGGGAGCATCAAATGCTGTGGGGAGTGGGGAGCGGGCAGACTATAGATACTGGAGGGTAGTGGGCATCAAAATTCAGTGGGAGGGCATATTTTCCGCGTATGCCAGTGGGAGGGCAGTTACGAACAGCTCTACTTTCCCCTCCAAATTTTGGGTCAAGGTCAAAAATACGAAAAATCGGTATATCAGCCTTCAAAACATGTTTTGAGATGATTTTGCGAAATTCATGAAATTTACCAGTTGGCGGCACCTGATACATGTACACAAGATCAGGCCAGAAAGCAACACATGGATGACCAGGAGACTTGAAAGTTATCAAGGATTTTTGAATTCTGGCATATGGGAATAAACAAATATTAACCCTTTCACCCCCAGTTCCCTGTATACAGGTCCAACTTTACCATAGAAAACAATGGATTTAGGACAAACCATGGTGGTGAAAGGGTTAAAGAAACAAGATGTGGGCGCAATGCTTGATTTTCTAAATTTTCACATTCTTATCATAAAATAATACAAAAGTAAAACTTTGAACATAGCGACTCTAATTTAAATGAAAATATGTGCGACGAATAGAATTATTTTAATTTTACCAAGTCTGCCATTATTACACCCTCAATTTCTGAGATTAAAACTTTTATTTGATTGAACATTTTAACCTTCCAGTACTGTTAATTTTGTAAAACTTTTACAATTAGTATCTAAGTCATATATGTCTTGCACTTTTGACATAATATTTTTAGTAGGTAACTTTGCTCAGTTTTTCACAATTTGGTAAAATGTAGCCAGGAATTTACGTTTTGCATTCTCTTTCATGACAGTCATTTTGTTTGCTCTTCAGCAGGTGCCATTGACCTGGCCAGAGTTGGATTAACTCAAGTCGACTTTAACTGATAAATCTAAAAACTCCACTGATGCGTTAAACATGAATCAATTTAAGAACTTGGCTAAGAAATATGGCTCTACAAACTGCTATTAACAGGTAGTGTTGAACATCTGTGAGCAGAACTGCCAAATATATGTTTATTTTTACTTTGTGTGCATCCCTAATAAATATGTAGCCATATGATAAATTGGGGGAGATTGAAAAAAAATTGATCATATAGACGGGGGACTTGAAAATTGTTTAGGGTACTGAGGGAGGAATCTGAAAAAATATAGATTTCAATCGCCATTCCTCCTGCCCCCAACCATTAATTGTGAACGCAGCCTGGGGTGTCTCATCAACGTCCACTCTATGAGGTCTCACTGAGGGTAATTGAAAATGTGTACTTTAAAAATTTCGGTTTTCAAAGTTCAGCGTCCGGGGATTGTATTGGGCAGACCAGGAGGATGAGCTTCGATGATGATGACTTTAGGTACTTTACTGTCAGTTAATTGTAAGGTGTTATACAGATTTAGCTGTGGGGGTCATGTCATAAGGGACTGGTCAGTTTCTTCAGCCCCTGGGTTGGTTGATTCATGGGGGTCACCCTCTTTTTGACTTTGGTAGTGGGGGTTACTATGCTTTTGAAATGCCCAATTAGGTCGGGGGGGGTGTCAGTGTGTTTGTGAGTTTCGACACGGGCTTATACTTGCCTAAAATGCATCATGCCAGCCACAAATTTCATCATTCAGTTGCATTTTTCGGCACGCCCTTTGGGTTTGTAACTTCAATAATCAGACTTATTTTTCAGCATGTCCTTCGGGTGCGTGACTTTAATATATGAGACATATATATATATATATATATATATATATATATATATATATATATATATATATATATATAATATATATATATATATATATATCTGTAGCCAAGTTCAGAGGTTGCCATAAAGCCATTATGGTGATAACCGGGAGGGTACATTGTATAGATTTTGTGTGTGTGTGTGTGTGTATATATATATATATATATATATATATATATATATATATATATATATATATATTATATATATTATATATATATATATATATATATATATATGCAAATATATAATTTTGCAGCTTTTCCTTTTACATGACAGCTCAAAAAATATATATATACACACACACACATACAGATTACTTATATGTGATGGCCTGCAATTACTAATTCACTTGTGGTTTTTTTTTACTCACGCTGGACTTGTTTGAATTCAGAGAATCCAGTTCCTCGGTAGATTTGTTCAGGAGACCTGGAATGTAACAGTGACAATTTATGTCAAACTAGCCAAGAGAACAATAGCCGAGACCCTATTCCTTCGCTTTGCCCTCCATGTGCACATGGTCGGAGGCACGTAGGCCAAATCGAAGTGAACAATAACTTAAAGATCCATTAGCTGTAACTTTGGTCAATTTTAAATTTTGTTTGTTCTGTTTATCATCTGCAGTTTTTGGTTTGAATCCCTGAACCATGGAGAAATTCCTAATATTTAGCTCATAAATATACCCTATATGAGTATAATCTGCATTGTTATTGTTTAAATTTTGTATTCAGGTCCGGACTAGAATACATTTATCAACAATAACAATGGTCATTTCACATACACAGGCTGTGTTGGCAAGCAGGACACTGGGCATTGGTCATGATGATCGGATTATAGTAAAATTCTGTAGTTGATACATTGAAACAGAGTAGTGAAAAATTAGTCAAAAGTTACAGCTGGTGTCCCTTTAATAAGTCTCTCTCTCTCTCTCTCTCTCTCTCTCTCTCTCTCTCTCTCTCTCTCTCTCTCTCTTACATTAAAAGTGCTTTCCTTACTTTCTTGCGTCTATTTTTAAAAGGTTAAACAATTATGTGGTAAAGTTCAAAGAAACAACATAAAATTCGGAATTGTATGAATGAACGACCACGTGCTTTTAGGGAAGTTTCTCTAGGTAGTCTTGAACTTTCCGAAGTTAAGGGGTAGCATACGCCGAAACTTTGGATAGTAGACTATCATGTCTGTTTTAAGGAAACCGGCGGCTTCACTTTGCGTTGTTCTCGTTTTTTTCTCACTTCCTAGCGCGAGTAAAAAATCATGAAAATAATGCCAAAAATTGCAGCTCTTGTGCCTTTAATACTCGTTATCACGGCACAAATGAATTCAAAATTCTAAATTTCGTACTTTCCAAACGCCATAAAACTGTGCTGCCAATGTTAAGATTCACCGGTGTCGCTAAACCCTGGATATAGCTGGCAACCCGAACGAAAGCCAGCCTCATACAAAACACGTAGGCCTGACGTTCGGTGCTTACCTCGGCTTGTGTCATTGATTTGTTCATTTCCTGTTTAAACAAGGTAAAAAACGAGTAGGTATTGATAAAATATTAAAGCCAGGCAATTCTGTACTCAATCGAAGATGCATTTCTGTAAGTTAAGAAATAATCTTGTGAAATATATTCCCTACTGCGATTGCATCAGACGAGTTCAATGTCCTTCGGCAGCGTACACGACTGACTATGTCAATTTGTGTCGATGTCATCATTGTCCCTGTAGGAAGACTGTAGATCAGCTATAATTGTAACACACAACAAAGTAATCAAATTCCTTTTTCTGGAACTTTTCCAGCCCAGTCGGTGAGGATTAATGAGCTTGCTGTAGATTTTGTAAGAAGTGTCATTATCTGAATACAAGACCAATGAGATGAAATAACTGGCGTAAATTACAGTGACCAAACAAGATGTAATTGTTTTGATTTGATAAAGGCTACGTGATTTAAGCAATCTTGTGTTTGTGTTTTGCAAAAAGTCGATAAGCAAAATAGGTTTAAAATTTAACGTTACAGAAATGTAAACTTCAAGGAAATGCACACAAATACAAATGATGTACATGAGAATAGCACGTGATACACTTACATACTCTGCAGATATACATTACATGCTTCACAGACAGACAAACAGACAGACAAACAGACAGACAGACAGACATAAAACACGAATGAACTAATTTGGGATAATTGGATCTTTATATTTTTTCAAATTTCTGAAAAGTGTTAGGTGTCATATAGCTGAATGTTATGATATTACAAATTACTCATAAAAATAAGTGTGTGACTTAAAAAGAAAAGCAGATGAGCTTACATTTGCAGATTAAATCGATATTACTTCACGATTCCATTATCCCAAATTACTTCCAATATATACATCCATACATACTTACATGCATTCATGCATACACGCATGCATGCATGCATACACACATACATACATACATACATACATACATACATACATACATACATACATACATACATACATACATACATACATACATACATACATACATACATACATACATACATACATACATACATACATACATACATACATACATACATACATACATACATACATACATACATACATACATACATACCTTTGAATATGGAAATTGTTCAAGAATGGAAACGACCACAAAAATACAAAATGGTGAACCCACCTGGTTCTCTGTGGACATAAATCACAATTTCCAAAAATATCTGAAAAAGAAAGTGGAATCCGATCCATCCGATGAATATCCAAAGCGAATAGGACGGCATCTTGAAAATGTCTATTCCAAGGCAGACGCTGACCACTGCAGTGTCAACGGATGGAGAGAGAAAGACAGATGGAGGTGTACGATAATGAGAGAGAAATAAAAAGGTGTTTTAGTAGGAAGTATCATAAGGAAGATTTGCACAAACGAAGTCGAGAAACAGTAAGACGGCAGAAACAATAAAAAACATCTTATTTCCTTTAAAGAAAAACGTCAATGCGCTTACAAAAAAGGCAAAGGGTTCAAACAGGTTGTGCATTGAATCTCTTTGCCACATGTTTGATACTATCATACGGCAAACTGTCGAGTTTTTAATCAACAAAAAAGATTTTGTCACTTCGCTCACACTTTGCTGCCATTTTAAAAATATTTATCAGTCTGATTACACAATAACCTTCTTGTGTTCTGGGTCTGAAAACACATCATAGTAAAGTGATTTCCCTTTTCTTTCGTTTAATCTTTTCCTTATTCTGTCGTATCTGTGTGACAGAAAGACACACTTAGTGTTGTTTGTCTTGAAGGACGAATGTACACCTGACGCGTATAGAATTGTTAAATTGCCAGTCAACCGCATACTGATGAAGTGCGTTGATCCTTCGCTCTCTGCAATAGGGGCGTGGCGCTCACTCAACGGACACTTTGAAAGTAAATAGTTACCCTTATATATTGCTCATAACTACATGTATTTAGCACAAATGAATAAATTAATACATTGGAAATTGACAAGTAGATCCGTGTTACCCTCCGTACATTAGAAGTAGACACCAACAGCCTGGTGCGAGAGTTGTTTGCTTAGAAGTATTCTGTAGATACACGCCACAAGAGAAACCGTGACAGCACCGGCATGTAAAATAGGGGTTGGCCCCCTGAATTGTTTGGTGTTTTAACTGAGTCTAAGCTCCACGATATATCGTTACTTTACCTGCCAGGGAATGTGCCGATATTCCAACTGCCCAGTGTGTCCAGTTGAAGATAGGTCGCCTAGATGGATAAGCAAAGTTCAATTTCATTCGTACAAAAATGACCAAAATAACCAGACAGAGAATATTGATTTTACGTATATTCCAAAATTTCTACCAAAGTCGACAATTTGAGATATGTTCGCGTGTTTTCCTGTGAATTTTGCCGGCAAGTCACTCCAACTATTGTCGAACTCGATCTGAGGATGTACCAAAAATATTTTAAAATCATAATCGTCACTTGTTTTCTACATTTAAATACCCGCGCCCCCTCTCTTTAGCTGCTCTTTTTGTCATATGCTTTTCCCGGTCCACCTGTAAACTCCTGAATTATACAGCCTGCCCTCTTTTCTGGCCTTTTTAAAGTTTTCATTGGAACTTACTTCGAAGATGTCGGTTCCGGTCTGCAGAGCGCTATCAAGGGGTTGATTATGCCCAGTCCGACGGCGATACAGCCGATAGTGGCATGTACGAACCGTAACTGATCGTTAAGAAGAGCAGATAAAAACAGTGGGAACTAAAAAAGTAAACTGGAAAAATTAAAACTAAAAATTTAAATTAGACCTTAAATGGTGAAATATGCAAACTAGGCGCTTGGTAGGACAATTTAACGGTAAAACTTTCATGTACACCTTAAAGAACTTCCACGTTTAAACACGGCAATAAAGTACAATATTATCCACCACCTTATCCCGATAAATCTCTCTCTCTCTCTCTCTCTCTCTCTCTCTCTCTCTCTCTCTCTCTCTCTCTCTCTCTCTCTCTCTCTCTCTCTCTCTCATATTATTCTTTCTACTTACGTCACTGGTGGATTCGTAGAAAACCCATCCACCGACATACACAAATATGATGACGAAAGCAGCACAGAAGCACAGTAGGTTGACAATCATGAGTCCACGATGGAACTGCAGAATATGCATATAAACATTGCCAAAATAAACGATTTAGTCATTCACAGTATTAATAAGAGCATGAAATCGCGGCGTAAGACAGGATCGGTCGATGCTGTACAAGTACTGATAAAAGTTGTCTCAAAGCCAGCGTCATAAGTTGGTGGTGTATGTTCAGAAAAAGCATTTTGAGTCTGAAGAAGTTTTGCAAGACAACAATGGATCGAAAGTAGAATATCCTCTCTTTATTTGGAGTCTAGAAAACCCAACACAGATGTGCATGGTTACATTTCATTGAACTCGGATCATGTAGTGGGTCACCATGTCCGCCCGCCGCCTGTCCCCATTACGACAAAATATATATAATGGAATAAATAAAATATCGAAAGATCGCCTACCGTGAACCAGACTTTTTGACCAAGTAGTGTCGAATTTGGCCACGCCGGTTTGAAATAGCGCGCCAATATCATTGCGACACTTGCACAGCCCACCCATCCAAAAATCATCAGCGATCCTGTGTATTGACAAAGAACAGCCGAACTGTATTGAACTTTGGATACATCCAATTCAAATCATATTTACGAAGCGATTGTAATATCATGTTTCTCAGCCTTTCCATATACAGATACTGTTAATTCCTTGCCACGTGCAATCGTATCTAAAGGCAAAGATTGATGACGTCAATGGAAAGTAATTCGAATAAAGATATGAGGCAAATTCCTGCATCACATTTGAATAAGGTTTATCAGCTGATGTACTGAACCATTTGCCTCTGCGCCAATCCATTAAAGACCACATCCACATATGAAACCACGCAACGTACTTCACCATACACATTACCCTACTAACACTCACACCTAATCTTCCTACCAGGCAGCCTATCTATCTATCTATCTATCTATCTATCTATCTATCTATCTATCTATCTATCTATCTATCTATCTATCTATCTATCTATCTATCTATCTATCTATCTATCTATCTATCTGTTTCTCTGTCTGTCTTTGTCTGTCTGTCTAATTAGTATCTATCTACCTACCTATCCGTCTGTCTGTCTGTCTGTCTGTCTGTCTGTCTGTATATCTATCTGTTGATCTAACTAGTTAGATAGCTTCCTACTCCATCTTACGTCAACCTGCTGATCTCTACACAATCTTGAGTTTCTCAGTGGTAATCGATGTAAAGGCATCAGAAAGTTTTAGAATTTGCACTCTACCAAAGGGTCCTCAGGCTCCGATGATGATGATGTTGTTGTTTTTATTATTGTTGTTGTTGTTGTTGTTGATAGTATTTGCAGAAAAGAACAAAGTATGTGCTGCGAAATTCAATACAGCCTAACTATACATGTGCGTTGCAGCCTAAACTATGCGTTGCAAATTCAATACAGCCTAACTATACATGTGCGTTGCAAATTCAATACAGCCTATTAGGCTGTATTGAATTTGCAACGCACATGTATAGTTAGGCAACAACGCACATGTATAGTTAGGCTGTATTGAATTTGCAATGCACATGTATAGTTAGGCTGTATTGAATTTGCAACGCATAGTTTAGGCTGCAACGCACATGTATAGTTAGGCTGTATTGAATTTCGCAGCACATACTTTGTTCTTTTCTGCAAATACTATCAACAACAACAACAACAACAAAATAATAAAACAACAACATCATCATCATCGGAGCCTGAGGACCCTTTGCTCTTACCGTGGGTTTTACGAGCCAACCTGGCGCCAGATCCACCACCGGAAGTACCAACATCGGTGAAATTAACAGGATTATCGGAGATTATCGGTGACCTGATATGTTTTGAGAGTTTGGCTGTAAGATAGGAATGTATTTTGAGAGTCATTTGAGGGGAATGTTACTACAAAAGAAATAAAATCGATACAATTATGAATTCATGACGTGCATAGAATGATGACGAAACAGTAAATCGAGAGGTGCTGACGAAGGAAACCAACGTCAGAAAGAAAATTTTGACCGTCTTGAAGTATAGATTTGAAATTGTTAGTAAAACATTTCCCGAGGAATGCTGAATTACGGCAGGGGGGAGAGAGAGAAAGAGAGACAGAGACGGAGATAGGGACAGACAGACCGAGACAGACAGAGAGTGTGTGGGGGCACAGGCGCTCCTTAGCTGGGTCGTCTGCTATTAAAAGAGATCGATTTTCGGCTCGATATATCGATCCCGTAGTCGATATGCCAGCCACTGTCAGCATTAAGTGAGTATTTAGGTTGCAGTGGTGGGCATATCGACTGCGGGATCGATAGATCGAGCCGAAAATCGATCTATTTAGCAGACGACCCAGGTAAGGAGCGGCTGTGGTGCGGGCGTGTGTTTGTGTGTGCCCAAGCTTGTCGAAGTCTGCAACACCGTTTGTAAGAGAAAGAGACAGACAGATAGACAAAGGCTAATTGGTTGATTGGGTTTTTTTATTCCTATGTAGGATATAGTGACGGAATGTTCCAGTGGTATCTTGGTACTGAGTATCAAAGGGAGAGATAATGCAACAGATTCAGAAATTTATAAAGACAATGTGGCGTGACGTTGGATGATGCAAGATTATGTCATACTCACGGGGATTTGTGTTGCGTCGTGGGCCCCTTGCCACCATGATATACACTGGTGTAAAGATTGAAGAAATCATCCTCACGGCCTTCTATCTCGTTCAGCCGGGTAAATATACATTCAATTACATCATCAGTGGTAGATGACTCGAAGTTACTGGTGCCATTCTCGAAGGAGAGAGAGTTTTGGAAATGAAATAGCCCTTTAATAGTACTGGTATAAATTTGACATTGTGAGATAACTGACTGATTGGTTATCTATCCCGACACCATCAACATCTAAAGCTGCCGTCGTCATTTTCCTGATTATAGTCTTACTAAAGCAGTGTCACAACCGCCTTAGTCGTCGTCGTCGTCATCATCATCACCATCATCATCATCATCATCATCATCAAAATCAAAATCATCATCATCATCATCATCATCGTCGTCATCGTCATCATCACCACCACCACCACCACAAATAGCAGACTCGAACACTTACTGTATCTAGCTGCCTGTTGGTATGCCCAGCATTATGCGAATGATCAAGTACTACGCTTGAGTTAGCTAACCGAAGACATGCCCATACGTCATCATCTCCCTGACAGAGACACAAGAGGAAAAAACAGATGTACAAATACTTCGGTTTTCCGAACGTGCGCATAGAACTGTAACGATTTTTCTCTTTAATAATAGATTAAACAGTCGGCAGTTGAAACTTGGTTTTTACTAGTTTTCTCTGTTGACGTTCGTGCGGGGACGCTCGCAGAATACACCGCAAACCCTCGTGAAATACCCCATGTACGGCGCGCTTGCACTCTCTGGCCACGGGATTCGGTCATATTACACCAGAAATACCCGTATGTGTGGACGGTCAGCGTTTTCGGTAAATTAGGTGATCTCTTTGCCGTATTTTGAAAAAAAAACTGGATTGAAATAGTACACACATACATAGACTTACTCAATGTTTTATGTGAGGATTTTCATGTCGTGTGTGTATAAACAGCATAAGACCAGATATTAATTGAAAATGCTCATGTGTATATTGCAGTTGTCGGCAAATTAAAACTTTTGCTACAATATTTGGAACTTCATCGAAATTGTTATGATTAACATCACAAACAATATTCACCATAGAGTTTGAAAATCATTAAGTATACGAATATGTAATTAGCTGAAATGAAAATACTAATTTCTTCGACTTATATAGCAAATGTAATTGTCTTTGGTCAAGTCCTTCAAGCTTAATACATGCCAAACTGTGGAAGCTCATTAAATATGCAAATTATAAATTACCTGACGCAAAAATGCAAAATGCCTTTCACAACTTTTACATCTCTTTATCATCAACATACATGCCACTTTCATCAACTTTCACTAGTACAATATTGTGGTATTATCAAAATTTCGATAAAATTTCGATTTAAGTTTCGTAAACTTTTCTTAAGTCCTACCAGTCTTATGTCGCTTATAATGAAAGTTCAAAAAAATATGCAAATTAGCATTTAGCTGAAGTAAAAATGCTAAATGACTTTCAGTAATGTTATATCATAGTATCTTCCATGTACATGGTAATTTTTGTCAACTTTGATCAAGTTAATCCAGATGTTTATTCCTAATTAGGAAAGTTTGTTAAACATGCAAATTTGTAATTAGCTGAAGCAAAAGTGCTAAATGACTTCCAATAACGTCATAACATAGTATTTTCAATGCGCAAAGCAAGTTTCATCAACTTTAATCAAGTCAATCTATTTATATGGCCTTAACTAGCAAAGTTCATAAACTTTTCTTAATTATGTTGCTTATATAGAAAGTTCAATAAATATTCAAATTAGCTGATCTCAAAATGCTAAATGACTTCCGTTAAAGTTATGTCATAGATGGTCAATGTAAATGGCAAGGTTCGTCAGTTTTGATCGCGTCAATCCAGATGTATATCCCTAATTATGAAAATTCATCAAATATGCAAATTAGTAATAAACTTTCATGTCACTGTTTGGTATCATTCACGACTGATATATCCTTGCGTGATCAACATTTGTAGCAAATCTCATCAATTTTTTGAAGCCGTTTTCAATGTATATCCATTTTTTTTCTAAAATCATTAATATGCAAATGGACATAAAAGTAATCAGTTCTTGCGGAACCAGATCTGATTCTGATCTAAGAAGCCGTTTTGAGATATGGCTCCAATAAAGAGACTGACAGCCAGACAGACATCGCTGCGACATTACACGTCAGCTAAAGCAATTCGACTTCGCATTTCATTTTCGTGATATTTCTCGTTTTCGCACGTTCGAATTGCGAAGAGTGCTAATCTTCGTCCGTCACATTTTTCGATTTATATTCTGTTGCATGACATTAATTAGAATTCGACTTCAGAGAAAGTTTGGTATTTAACCATCAGGCACAAGACCACTAATTCACGAAGATAGTTCGGAAGTAAAATAGTGCAGACCTTGAAGTTTTGATACCTGCATGGATGCTTGTTTAGTTTGAACTTTAATGTCAAGTATTTTTGTAAAGATATTTTTCTGCCTGAATCAAAATGCAGACTGTTGTGAATAATGGCTGAAGCATTCGATGGTAATATGAGTAGTTTTAGGGCCCATAGAAATCATAACAATAAGCCTGAATTTTGTCAAAAACACCACAGAGGGCGCTATTTTCATAACTATCTCAAAATTTCGTGGCCTTGCCCGCACGAAATATTCATCAGTAGTCAAACTGACATTGTCCTAACACCTGCTAAGAGGATTCGTGCCGCTGAATGTTTTAAAATAGGAAAATTGAGCTCAACACTACTGTGGTGGCCTATGGGAAATTTATAGTGGTCTTGTGCCATCAAGCCGGCCCAATTATTATATGCATAGTATGCGGCGGCCGGTACGTATCACTCCACTCGTAACTGTGGCCCGGCCCACAGTTGCGAGTGGAGTGATACGTACCGGCCGCCGCGTTCTATGCATATAATAATTGGATTAATTGGAGTCCAATTATTATATGCATAGTACGCGGCGGCCGGTACGTATCACTCCACTCGCAACTGTGGCCCGGACAGTGTTACAAAGCATTGACATGTTTCACTCCATCGTCCGCTGGCGCGGGTCCGTTACTTCCCACTAACTACGATCGTCCGCTCGTACAGCGTCCAGCTGCCCGGACAATAGACTTTGGCGAGCGAAGATGGTTTGACTCCGGCTGTCCGCCTGGCCTTTTACATTACTATTCTCGGTCAACATTTTCACACTTCGAGAGCTCGACACAACTGTGACAAAAGAACATCACCGTTGAGTCGAAAATACCAATGGAAGCTAACAGGATTGCCCCGTTTTTGTTTCGTGCTTCAAGACTATGGCATTGTTCAAGAAGGGGCCATGCTTTCTGGAATATGTTTTCCACTCATGCATGTCAATTTTGGGACAAAGGGCAGATTGCCGAAATAACTTTGCTGAAATGATCGACGATCCATTGGTTTCAAAATATGATGCATTTTCCTGCCCTAAAAATTCAAAGCTATACATGTGACGTCTCATTATGTCATTTCTAGTGGCTGAATGTGGTCAGGACTGAAACTTGTACATCAAATAGCACTGCATATTGAACACTATTGTTTTGGCAACTTAGATAAATTTGTATTTCAAAGTCGAAAATGAAAGACTTTGGTGCTTAAACTTTCATCAAGCAAACTATCGACCATTCTGTTTCATTTCCGACTTTGAAATCAAGAATAAAAATCGAAGGTCACCATGGAAATATTTGTACTGGAGAAACAAATTACCAAATATTTACCGATATTTGAGATTCAAAATGGCCGCCATCCTTGTCTTATTTTTATTGGGGAAAATGAAATTCCCGATTCTCTCAAAACTAAGCCGGGAAACAAAATGAGCCCCCATAAGTTGTGGGCCAAAAGAATATTGTAAAAGTTTGAGAGTCCGAATATCTGTCCACGAGGCACATTCTATCTTAATATACATTACGTTGGAGGGTCAGTCTGGAAAACGTACTTGTTTTTCGGAACTAAAGTCATGAAGATATTATCAAAGTTAAGGCATTCTCCCTTTAAGGATTTCGGATGGAAAAAATAGGTATTTCGATGGAATACAAACCATTCTTTGATCATACGAAAATCCAAAGGAGACGTAGTCTTCATCGTGAATAACATGTCCCAGAATGCCGAAGTCGGTGGCGCTTCCGTTGGCTTTCCACGTGATCAAGACGTCACAGGCTGTGTTCTCGCAGCCTGCGGGATCCTGGAAGCATCCTTTCGTTTCGCCACAGCCGTCGGTCGTAACGAGCTGCTTAGACTTCAAAGTTTCCAGAAAATGAGACATTTGTTAAGGGGAGTGATAAAATTACAACGGTAATTTCAACAAAACACGTATCGCTACGGCTATGCCTGCCAGAATTCTGCAAAAGATGGGGAACATGGGCAACCTTGCAAAATTGATATTATAAGGGGCATTGTTGTCATGACTCAGGACGGACTCCAGCGGCATCTCGCAAGCTACTAGTACTAGATGGGGTAGTTCATCAAATATCATAGTTCCAGTGTTTCTGTATATTAACTTAACACATAACACATGTCAATCAAGAAGTGTAGTCTGTTGTTGCTCAGGAACTTGTCAAGTGGTTTACTTTCGTTGCAATAGTTAAGGCAGCGTGCGCTTAGAAAGTGAAAGACTTAAACATTTGCTGAAACATTCCTGTAGGTGTTCTGTTTCAAAATCGAGAATAAAAAACAGGGTCCACCGTCGGTGCAAATTTTTTACCATGAATAATTTATCTTTAATTTTAAATTACCAAATGTTTGAAATTCAAAATGGCCGCCATTCCAATGTTCTATCGGAAAAACAACTGAATTTCCGATGTTCACAAATGCAAGACGATGGAAGTTAAAGAGTACTTACTATAAGGGCTTTAAAATGAGCACCCACACGCTGTAGATCAGAAAAAATTGAAGAACTTTGAGAGTTCGAATTTCTGTTCTCGGGGTGCATTCCACCCGGTTGACTCACCTCTATTCCAGTGATAACAGACAGACATATCGCCATCAGCAGTGACACACTGACAGTTACCGGTCCACGGACCATACCACTGATAATTTGTAATTTCCACATGCAGGATGACGGTTGTAGCACAAACACCTATTTTACGTTGAAACAAGAGAACAGTCTGAGACATTATTTGGAGGGGTGTCACACCCTCTTTATCGCACAGCGATAAATGTTGGACTTTTTTTATTTAAAAACCCTTAATCCAAACAATGTACCGGTCACGCCGCCATCTTGAACTTTGCCCGAGAATGAGTCGACATGGCTCACACGGGTAATTTATTAAGGTTGTTCTCCTGGTCCCGTTCTAAAGAGGACAATTAAGGTTGTTGTCCTGTTTACATTATGCGGAGGCCAATTAAGGCTGAACTTGTTATCCTGGTCCCGCTCAGCTTGAACTTTGAACTTTGTCCTTGTACAGAGCAAAGTCGTTCTTCTGGAGTATTGCTTCGTCAAAGCTGTATCATTTTGAATTGAATTGAATTGAATTGAATTCTTTATTCCCATAAATATAATGTAGGTGATTACAACATCCAATACAGTATGAGTATATAATCAATGGGGAAAAGGGGTTAAAAATAACTGTCTGCATGGCAACTAATCTTGTCCAACCCCTGTAACTACATTTTATTAAATTGAACATATCACAGGGCATACTGTATAACTCTGTCAATCACCTCAAGTCATACAAGCACATGTGGTCATAACTAAAATAAAGAAACACTATCAGTGTGATTAACTTACTGTTTTCAGAAAATATTTGTACTCCCGCATAAAGTGTGACCTGCAATTAATATCTCTAATATTTAATGGTATACTGTTCCATAGTTTCGCTCCTGCAAATTTTAAACTGAAATGACCCGATGTATGTTTGATTTTTGGAATTATAAGATCATTTCTAACATTTTGTCTGGTGAAGTGAGAATGATTAATTGGCGTAAAAAAGTCGGAGAATTCTGTGGGCAACCTCTCATGTAAAACGTCATGGACAAAAACCGCCAATTGTAAACTATGTTGTTGGTATATATTTAAAATATCAAGTTTCTTGAATAGTGGTTTTGATAATGAATTCCAATTGCTGAAAGTTATGATTCGTACCGTACGTTTGGATATATACTCCCCCAAATTTCCAGACCATAAATAACATGTGGAAGAACTATAGAATTATATAACGTGACAAGAATAGATTGTGGTACAACAGAGCGCAAACGCAAAAATACTCCTGTTAACTTGCTAATTTTAGACTTGACAATAGATATTTGCTGTTTCCATGACAAACATTTATCAATAGTAACTCCGACAAAGAAAGAACAGGTGACCTCAGAAATTGGTGTATCATTTACGGTGAGTGTTCCAGAAGTGTCAATCCTATTCCTACTACCCGTTATAATTATAATTAAATAATTTGTTTTGGTAAATTCATTGTTAGTCTATTTGCGGTGCACCACTTGGAAACCTGTTCTACTTTGATACTGACACTATTTAAATCAATACAACCTTTCCTTTCAAAAGTATGAAACAAATTCGAACCATCGGCATATAACCGAAAGTCAAAGAAATCAGAAGACATACAAAAATCGTTAATATAAATAAGGAATAACGTAGGTCCTAAGATTGAGCCCTGTGGAACACCACAAGAAATTAGCCTTCTAGAAGAGAAGACACCCTTCATATCCACAAATCGATAACGAGAAGATAAATAGCTTTTAAACCATCGGAGAGGCACACCTCTTACACCATAATAATTCAGTTTTTTATAAGTACGTCATGGTTGATAGTGTCGAACGCTTTTGAAAAGTCGATAAATAGATCTAAAGTCGAGTTTCCTTTGTCCATTTCATGTAAGAGGTATTGAACAAGGCTAATCAGAGAAATTTTGGTACTAAGGTGTTTTCGAAATCCATATTGATGATGATAAAATATATTATGATTCTCAAAAAACTTTAAGATTTGGTTGTTTACAATTCTTTCAAATAGTTTGCTAATCGAAGGCAAAATAGAAATTGGCCTATAGTTTCATATATGCTCTGCGTCTCCCTTCTTATAGATGGAAACAACACGAGCTATTTTCAAATCGTCAGGAAAACACCATTTGATAATGATAAATTCAAAATATGACAAAGAAGTTCAGATATTTCATCGACAGAGCCCTGTAAAAGTTTCACACTAATATTATCATGGCCACAGGCCTTCCTGTTATCTAACAAATGAATCATTGAATATATTTTCCGCTCAGTTACGGGCTGTAAAAAGAAAGAATTTGCAAGTGGAGTTCTCAAGTATGACATAAAATTAACATCTGAGTGAGTTACATTCAACTCACTTGCAAGCTTTTCACCAACATGTACAAAGAAATCATTGAAATCATCTGCCATGTCCTGTAATTCAGTGTGGATCACAGTTTCATTTCAAGACACAATGTGTAGTTGGTCTGGTATTTTGATACCAGTAGCATTATGTTTTCCGAGCAACTAATTAATTATGCCCCAAGTTTCTCTCATATCATTGCGACAATTCATGAGCTTATCTGAATAGTAACGTTTATTTTCTTTGCGTAGAATACCTGTCAGAGTATTTCTAAACTTCCTGTAAGAACTTAGAAATGGCTCCATAAAATTGTTTCTAATAAGTTTACAATATAAAATTTTGAGATGTTAGATGGGCCAATATATCCCGGCCAACCGTGATTGTTGTCTTTTTATCTGCCGCCGTCGATTGTCTTCTCTCAGAAGTCAATACTCAAAATTTGATGGTAGTTCTGGGGGGTTTTTTGCTTTGTTTTATTTTAGGTTTTTTTTTTTTTCTAGCAACTGGTCGATCAGTGAAGTTCTTGGCAAAAGGTTTGCATAAAAACGATGGCGTAAGATGTTGGATTGTACCGCTTGTGTGGACCTAGGAATGACAGAACACTCAACAAAATTATGAATTTGCCGACAAATCAAAGCAAAATTACTGTGTCAGTTTCTAGTCTTGCATTATCGGCTATTCTTTAACTTGTTCATTTAAGTCATGTTCAATTCTTTCAACTACGGCAGAAGTGAGATACCTGCCTGTGTCCGTGACCCGATTAAGCTAGACCGTACAAATTACTTAGTTAGTTCATCCACCACATTGTTATTGCCATGTTTAAGTTTCAAGTTGCTGGTGTATCGCATCGGTAAGACACAACCAGATATGAACTGAAAGTGCTCACGTGTTTCATTATATATTGCAGTTATGTGTAAATTTGAACCTTTGCCACATGTTTGCAACTACATTGAAAGTATTATGATCAACATAATGAACAATATTCACCATCGATTAATTCTAAAAGGCCATGAAGTATACAAATATGTAATTACTGAAATGAAAATATTAAAGTTCTTTGACTGCTGTCATTGTATCACCACTTTATATAGCAAGTGTAATTACCTTTGGCCAAGTCCTTCAAGCCATATATGCCGAACAGTGAAAGCTCATTAGATATGCATATTATAAATTAGCTGACATGAAAATGTGAAATGACTTTCGATATTGTTTTAACCTGGTATAATCATCAATGTACATAGCATGTTTTGCCAACTTTGATCAAGTGAATCTCAGAGGAAAGATCATCGAAAATACAAATTAGGAATTGGCTGAAGAAATATTGCTTAATGACTTTCAATAATGCTGTATCATAGTATCTTTAATGTGTATAGCAAGTTTCATCAACTTTGGTCCAGTCAATTCAGATATATATCCCTAATTAGCAAAGTTCATTAAATATGTAAATTAGGAATTGGCTGAAGTAAAAATGCTTAACGATTTTTAATATTGTTGTACCATAGTGTCTTCGATATATGTAGCAAGTTTTGTCAACTTTGGTCAAGTCAATTCAGATATATATCCCTAATTAGGAAAGTTCATTAAATATGCAAATTAGGAATTGGCTGAAGAGAAAACGCTTAATGACTTTCAATAATATTGTATTATAGTGTCTTTAATGTACATAGCTTGTGTCATCAATTTTGATCTAGTCATTTCAGATATATATCCCTAATAATAAAAATTCACTTAATATGCAAATTAGGAATTGGCTGAAGTAAAAATGGTTTTTTTTTATTTTCAATAATATTATATCACAGAATCTTTGATGAATATAGCAAGTTTCAAAAACTAAAATCAAGTTAATTCAGATATATATCCCTAATTTGGAAAGTTTATTAAATATGCAAATTGGGAATTGGCTGAAGTAAAAATGCTTAATGACTTTCAATAATGTTGTATCATAGTAGCTTCAATACATGTAGTAAGTTTCATCAACAGTGGTCCATTCAATTCAAATATATATCCCTAATTAGCAAAGTTCATTAAATATGTAAATTGGGAATTGGGTGAAGTTAAAATGCTTAACGACTTTCAATAATGTTAAATCATAGTATCTTCAATATACATACCAAGTTTGATCAAGTCAAATCAGATATTTATCCCTGATTAGGAAAGTTCATTAAATATGCAAATTAGCAACTATCTTTCATGTCACCCCTTAATGCTTCCCACTGCTGATATATCTTGGTGTGATCAACATTTGTAGCAATTCTCATCAAATTCTGTGCAGTCCTTTTTAATGTATATTCATTTTTTTCTAAAATCATTAATTATGCAAATGAGCAAAAAGTATGCAAGCTAGACCCCCCTAAAAAAACTAATCAGTTCTTGCCATTTGCACACTCAATCTATGTACCAGATTTGATTCTGATCTGATCAGCCATTTTTGAGATATCGGACCAACAGACAGACAGACACACACACACACACAGACAGACAGACACACACACACACACAGACAGACAGACAGACAGACAGACATCGCTGCGACATATACTCACGTGTGTGAACACGTGAGCAAAAAATGGGGGATGTGATATATGAGATAGAAAGCAACAATGTCTCTTGTGTTTCTAAATTTCGTGTGACAGCATCGGGGACTCGTGTTGGGTTTTTTCCTTGTCTGCCTTGTGTAAGACTGGTTGGGTTTTTTTCTTGTTTATTCCCCAAATCATACATCTATCAATAGCTTATTCATTTCTCACAAGATGTTCACTTATGATGGAGGAGATAATCCCGACTTTGATGACGCCACACCCAAAATACCTCATACATACATACATACATACATACATACATACATACATACATACATACATACATACATACATACATACATACATACATACATACATACATACATACATACATACATACATACATACATACATACATACATACATACATACATACATACATACATACATACATACATACATACATACATACAGGCAGACGGGCAGGCAGACAGACAGACAGACAGACAGACAGACAGACAGACAGACAGACATACATAGATACATACATACATACATACATACATACATACATACATACATACATACATACATACATACATACATACATACATACATATATACATACATACATACATACACACACAAGTTGTATTCTCTAGTGACAGGTTCTTCATATTCGAGCAATATTTCAAGAAATAAAAATGTCGCAAGTACGTTATCAATCTGGTTTATCTGATCAGCAAGCAGACAATCAACCTGGTGACCACTGCAACCATCATGTGACAACAAACTATATTAGTAACTGCCCTGGCTCACCTGATTAAACAATGCAGAAGGCTATTGTTGTAGGCTTTGCAGGACAGGCAGAAGGTTTTCGTCAAACGTCGATCCTAGCCACTTGGCCTGTCTGCGCTGTCCGCTGTCAACGCCCGCAGTCCGCGATATACCGTGTAGAGAAATCTCAGGAAGGCGCCGGGGCCTGACAACACGATGAACCACTAAACTTACTGCTCACGAAGCCACTAGTAAAAACATTAAGTAGGGGTGGTTCCTTAGACTTAAATGATGTAAAGTTCGCCGTACTCTCCGAGTTAATGTTTAACTGTTGTCTATAGAAAATCCTGTCGGCCCTCCTGTAGGGCACACAGAATGTGTTTCAAAATCCCTTTCTCGTCATGACATTTCTGATGTAAAGTATGCTATATTGCACGACCACGTGGCCATACATCATTGTTAAAATGTGTCAGAACCGGTGACAGGTTCAACAACTAAAGGTCTAGGCGTTAAGGGCCTGGTCAGAATTAACAGGGGGGGAGGCCGGTGCGATTCAAAACCTGAATGCATGAAAAACATTGACCCTCCCCGATTTCTTGCGCATAAAAAATGGTGACCCTCCCCCGTCTCCTTGCGCAAAATCAAGTGACCCTCCCTTTCCCTGTTTACTGTCTTCAGTCCCCCCAAAAACTGTCTTGTCCAGTAGGCCGTTGTCCTCCTTCCGTATCGACTAAGCAGCACGGGTTGTTCAGTTTGTTCTGTGTCTTCTGAAATACCGGTATCATCAATGTCACTGTCAGAGGAATCTCCAATTTCAGCCAGCACCATGGTATCTTCTTTGTCACTATCAATATCGAAATCTGTATCTCTGAGTTTCTAGACTATTTCATCAAACTAATCGTCCAAAGACAATCAACATACGTCAAGGACACAAAAGACTTCATTAACAAACTAGAATCAATAAAAATACCTGAAAATTATATTCTTGTAACATTGGACGTGGTATCTATGTACACAAACATGCCACAAAACGAAGCCATCAACGCAGTGACCGCAACGCTGGACTCAACAATTGTACCAGCAAACACATACGATATTAAAAAACCGCCAACAAGCAACATGCAAACCCTACTTTCGCTTATTCTGGAACATAACATATTTGAATTCAACGGAGAATACTATAAACAAGTCCGAGGTTGCAGCATGGGGTCGCCTTCGTCTCCTCAGATAGCTGACATCACATTCCATGAAACGGAGAAAACCATTCTAAATATCCACTCCGATCAAATATTCCTATGGAAACGTTTCAGAGACGACATCTTCATGATTTACACGGGTCCAGGAACAGAAAGTGAACTTCAAACCTTTGTCTGGGAGTGCAACATGCTGCACCCTACGTTCAAATTCACATTTGAATATTCTATCGGCAAAGTCTCATACCTTGACTTAACGGTCTTTAAAGGTCACAGATATATACAATCGAGAAAGAAGGCTCGATTTCAAAACCAACACAAAACCAACCGACACGTTCCAATACTTATTGAGAAATTCGTGTCACCCGAGCGGCACTTTCAAAGGCTTCATTAAAGGTGAACTTCGCCGATATGCTCGCACATGCAACAATAGACTCTCGCCAGTCGCTTGTAACACTTGGTTTCGCGTATTGATCGATTCAATATACCGCATCACTATCAAAGGTAGAAAACGATGTGTAAAGTTGCTCTCATTTTCCTATACATTTTTATTTTTATGAGTGTGTTTGTTCTGTTCAAGAGTATTAAAGATTTTTATTTATATTCATGATCACATGCTGGTACATGTGTATGTTTTATAGTTGTGAGTGATGTATTTTGCAGTACAACTGATATCAGTACATCAATACATGAGTGCCCTATATGAACGCAAGTCTCTTTTCAGGATTTCTCTTTAACATTTCAAATTATGAAAATTTTCCGAGTCATCCTTTCACAAAAATGAGTGACCCTCCCCCAGACTCGTGCTCAAAATGAAGTGGCCCTCCCCAAAACCGTTGCATGAAAAAGTGACCCTCCCCCCAATTGAATGAAGTTGAGGAAGAGGGGAGCAATGTTCCAAGGTATACTGCTAGCTGCTCGCACGGTTTTGTGTTGATTTCGGTTGCCTAGTGGGTATCTAGTGGGCAATGGGGAATTTCAGTAGTGGGGAGAGGGCAGTGGGGAGCTTGAATTGTTGTGGGGAGTGGGGAGCGGGCAGACCATATATACTGGAGGGCAGTGGGCATCAAAATTCAGTGGGAGGGCACAATTTCCATGTATGCCAGTGGAAGGGCAGTTACGAACAGCTCTACTTTCCCCTCCAAATTTTAGGTCAAGGTCAAAAATACGTAAAATTGGTACATTCTCCCTCAAAACATGTTCGTGATGATTTTGCGAAATTGATGAAATTTACCAGTTGGCGGCACCTGCGTTCTGCGGCCGTCTACTCAACAGCCATTGTTATCCCTGCAGGTTTAATGGGACATGGCACTCACTTTAAACAGGTAGATTGCTTGATCCTTGGCGCGGTCTATGCTGAACTATGGTACATTACAAAATAATGAGGGATATGGTTTGTAACTACTATTCCACACGGAAGGGACCCTCGGTCAAGCACTGATTTATACCGTAAGGTGTCTTCAGATGTCTTGTCGAAAATCCTGTCGAGCAACGTGCAACCCAATATTTTTGCTGGACGCTTTGTGCCCTTATCGATTTCATGATCTATTCATTGACAAGGTAGGATGCGCCTCGGGGACAGATATTTGGACTCTCGAACTTTTCTAATTCTTTTCTGACGTCTTGTTTGGGTTCATTTAAAATCTTTGTATAAGAAAACTTGTCACCGTCTCAGTTTTTTCAAAAATCGAACATTTTATTTTTCTCCATAGAGTTAACACAGGGATGGCAGCCATTTTGAATTTCAAATATCCGTAACTTGAATCCTGGGTAGGCCTAATTTGTTTCTCTGGTAACAAAATTTGCAAGGTGACTCCCGGATTTTTATTCTTGATTTTGAAAGAGAATGGCTGAAATATTGCAAGGGAAAAGTTTAATAAAAGTTCAAGTCTTTCACTCTCGACAAGCATAATACCTTAACTGAGGTAGAATTCGCTCGCAGGCACCGATAATCGGACACTGAATAAGTTTCTTATACTCTCATGTCCTACCGCTTGTGGGGGCTCATTTTTGAGCTTTTTTTCAGAAGGTATAATTTTCACGGTCTTAGTTTTTGTGAAAATCGAACATATAATCTTTCCCCCGTAGATTAAACACAAGGATGACAGCAATTTTGAATTTCAAATATCAGTAAATTTGCACGAATATTTGCACAATGACCCCTGATTTTAATTCTTAATTAGGTTAGAGAATGGTTGAAAGTTTGCTCAAGGAAAGTTTGAGCAACAATTTAAATATTTAAAATATTTCAGTTACGAGTCAAATTCTATCATTAATACTATTTATGAACAGTAAAATTCCCCTTTCTCTCTCGATCTGACGTGTAACTTTGGGATTTATCGAATCTGTGTTTGTTCTGCCCGATTACTCGTAAAGTCACGTCAATTTTTATTGCACAAACAGCTTAAAGGTATACTGTCACCTGTTCCAATTTTGCCACAGTTACCATGGAAAGAGAAAATCTAACCAATCACAGATTTTAAGCGGGTGGCCGCTTTTTAAAAACAGCGCCTTCACATGGGCATTTTGAATACCAAGGAACGCCCCTTTGACCATATATGGGCATATTTAGATTACAGGTGACTGTATACCTTTAAGTGTAAAGTTTACACAGGTTACTTCTCTTTAAAACGACTTCTGCTTTTTCAAAAAGAATACGTCAAAACGATGCTCGCCAGACAAGGTGTTCTCAGTCAGTGTTTATTTGTTTGTTTCTTTATTGCTCATTCAATTATCATTTTTCTTATTTTATTTTATATATTAAGCGTGAAAACGTGACAAGTGTTCTGTCGTGTGCGAAAAAGAGAAACGTGCAGCCCGCCATCGCCTTAAAGGCCTTTTTGCGATCCCTGGCATGGGATCGCCTTAAGAGGATTATGGAGGTGTGATAGCCTTTTGTTTTCCATTGAAATTGTAAATCTTATTGGTAAATTTTCTGATGAAACAATCTGGCTCAAACGCAGGCCTTTAAGCTCTGCGGACCGAAAATGTAATTTTCATTTGGAAAAGGAGGGTTTTAAATTATTTTAGTTGGGAGGCATACTTGATTTTTTTATGAGATTGTCAGGGGTACTTGAAAAAGATCAGAGAAAATTGTCGAGAGTCCCTCCAAAGATGTTTGTGGACACAGCATACGTGTGTCGGCCTGCATCGGACCATCAAGTCAGTATCTTATGGATTGTTGAAAGCTGTCAAATGTTTACACCGTTGCCCTTAAAAAAAGTTCGTCTGCTCGAGGGACAGGGCAGCGACTCAGCAGGCGAACAAAAAAAAACACAAATCGATATGCTTACGTGACGATGGGCGTTCCCGCGGACACGAAGGTTGCAGAGATTGCTGATTGTGGAATAACAATAGCTACTTAGACACGCTTAAACATGTTGAATTTAAAAGTCTCCCTGCTAGGAATAATAATTTTAACTTTCGATGATATTTGCATTATTTTTTACTGAAATACGATAACGATTTTCTCAACCTGAAGTTATGTTAAATGGCTCATTCTTTGTTCAGTCGTGGTATTCTCCATTCGATAGCTCCATTCGATAACACCCGCGCTATTCAAAACATTCACAAATTCAAAAACTGGTCTGAGAGTGGAGAGCATTGCACTGCACCGTTACGATATATGCAAAGATGAGTGGTGTGACGCAATAAAGGGTGGTGTGAGGCAGTGATGGGTGGTGAGACGCACTGAAGGGTGGTGCCACGCAGTGATGGGTGGTGAGACGCACTGAAGGGTGGTGTGACGCAGTGATGGGTGGTGCGGTGCCACGCAGTGAATAGCGCGGTAACGAGGTCTGAGCACGTACGTGCCGCGTTACGACGGGTACAGCTCATAACAATATTAAAAAGTATAAGTGCACATTACAACTTCGGTGCATTCTATGTAGGTCTACAAATTGCTGTGTTTTACCGATGGCAAACATATTGAAAGCTATTCGTGAGTGGAGCTTATATCAACAATTTCTGATCAAAATCAGATAAAAATATGTGCTCTCTCTTTTATCGTTTATACATGTTGTTTGCCTTTCATAGCGACGACCAACAAAAATGGCACAGAACCTGGCAGTTCACGTTTAATACGTAATTACTTTGGAAGTGCAGAATTTGAAACGCAAGCTGTGCACTCGACTAATCAAAAACAATTTTGCCAGGGATACAGCAAATGAGAAGGCGACCAAGCCGATCCAAACACTTGGGTCACAAAATAAGACCAAGTACTGAACCTGAACGTGCAACTCGAATGTAATCGGCGTGCAGCAGTTGTCTGTAGGACAAATTCACTTTTCGCCGGCACTGTCAGTTGATTTTCCCGAAGAAAAAGATATGTAGTTTGGAAAGAAAATAGCAGATTTTCGCGGACTTAAAAGAAGTGTCGGAAAAAATTCAAACCGCCCATGCATCCGTAAGCTATACACGTCACAAGTCTAAAGAGAGCACATTTACGTAAGCGTCCGATTTGATGATGAACAATTACGGTCCCTGTATAGAGGGACTGTGGTACAATCGAAAAGATAAAACAGACGAGACCGCTTCTGTGTAAGAAAATATATTTTAAGAGCAGGCGAATGATCGTAGGTCGACGTCGTTGAACCCGCACATCCGTATCCCAGACAAATGCTGCTCTTTGAAACAATGGAAACGTGCCCCGAGGCTGCTTGGATGAGCAGATTCTTCGTGAGGGAAATTGATTGTCAGTGTTTCTTCCTGACTTGTTGTGGTCCTTCTTCCACGCCATAATGGCATATACAGCAGAAGCTTCTATACTCTCCATGACCAAACCAATCAGAGCGCAGATACGGTAGAATGGCCTCGGGGACAGATGCTAGTATTTGGACTCTAAAACTTTACCAATAATATTCTTTTCTAACTACCTCTTGTGGTGGCTCATTTTGAAACCCTTTGAATCAGAAAAACTTAGACCGTCTTAGTTTTTTGAAAATCGAAATTTCATTTTTCTCCATAGAGTTAACACAGGGATTGCGGCCATTTTGAATTTCAAATACCAATATCGGTAAATCTTGGGTAATTTTACTCTTTAGTACCAAAAATTGCACGGTGACCCCGATTTTTATTCTTGATTTTGAAAGAGAATGATTGAAAGATTCCTTGAGGAAAGTTAGAGCAAAAGTTTAAGTCTGTCACTTTCGAGGTGCAGAGTACCTTAAACAAGGCGAAATTCCAATTACTGTAATTGAAAGTTCAAAACAAGAGATACTGAGCAGACGTGGAAAACGGAACTGAGAATGAAGTGGGAAAACCTAATGAAGATTAACTCAAAATGGATTACGGTGATGAAATATAGGTGAATTTCATAGAGTCATTGAATTCGAATACATTTCAGTGGGCTTAATTTAGTGAATATGTCATGGTATTTCTGGTGTCTGGATGTCCTCTTGGTATTCGCGGAAGAAACGAGGTCAACAGTCTGAAATGGTCATAGTTGCACAGTCGATGTGACAGTGTTGTTGTTTGTCAAGAAAATTAAAGTTTCTTAAAATTCACAAATCGTTACTTCGATATTTTCACCATATTTATTCTAAAAACCTGACAGGTACATACTTTTGTTAGTCTTCCGGCTAGTTTCTACACAGGCGAACTAGGAGTGAATAGTCTGAGAAATGGGGTGTTAGGGAATACCACAGTTATGAAATATTGATATTATCAATAAAACCGTTTTGGTATTACATCTGGGGTAGATCTTTTCTGCTCAGCAATACTTGGTAAAATCACTGAACGTGTATGAATTACATTTGATATCGTAGTCCACGGCGCACCCTATATCCTTTTTAGATACTTACACTATGTAGGACGCGCTGCATATGTCAATCACCATGTTTGTTGCATATTTTAGACGTGGAAGGACTGTAAACCTCTTTGAAAAATGACAATATATTTCTACAGTTTCACTAGAAAATGCCAAACAATAAAGTTAACCGACTAAAATCAGTTAAAACAGGCAAATCACATAGTCAGATCAGTTTAGGGTCGGCCGGGAACATACGAACACAGGAAGACTGAAGCAAAGCAAAAAATTTTTTGTCGTTGGTGGCGCTCCGCGTGAGTTGGCAATTCGTTCTCAATGCAGGGACCTAATATTTAGTTCTCAATGTAGTGAGCTTGCTGATATATACCATAGTCGATATTTAGAGGAAAAAACGTTCCAAGTCTAGATAAAATTTCATTATTTTCTTCTTCTTCTCCTCGAAGTCAAATGGCAAAATATTCGCCTTGCAAATTAACACACTGCATTGTTTGCTGTGTGCAACAATAATTTGTGCCACGGACTAAAATTCTGTTGTCAACAATTACATTGGGCATCAGAAACCTAACGTATAGCAATTTGAACATATTTAGACATGAATTTTTTAGGTGACCAAGGCAATGTACTTTACAGACGGAAAAATATCCGAAAATCACCGACATTGCACTGAGCTGATTAAGCATTAACATAGGAATTTAATAATCAAGTCGGCATTCGTCTGCAAGGATCAAAATTCACTAGACGGAGCTGGGAGATAGTTACCGAGATAACCAGCATCATCATGGCGAGATGAGCGTAATCATTGTGTATGAAACACGCCAACCTTACACTTTAAGAAAAATAAAAACTAGAGATAAAATGTCATCTAACCATCGGACAGAAATTACCTTGCATTTTTTTTCTCTTGCGACACGACACGAAAATCGAAAATTTTATTTTTTCTATAGAGATTACACAGGGATGGCAGTCATTTTGAAATTTACATATCGGTAAATCTTTGGTTATTTGTTTCTGTACTACCAAAATTTGCACGGTGACCCCCGAATTTTATTCATGATTTTGAAAGAGAATGGTCGAAAGAGTCATTGAGGAAAGTTCGAGCAAAAGTTTAAGTCGTTCACTTTCGAGGTGCATACTACCTTAATTATATCCCGGTCGTGTTTCAGCACTATGAAACTTTCATTAAAATGCTAAAAAGGCAAAAAATGCAGATGACCCAGAGAAGGCTGAATTTTATTAAATCGATTTAAAAGCAGGGAATCAAAAACAACGATAAATCAATACACTGATACTTGTGTGTAAATCAATGCTGATACATTTTGAATCCTATGACCTTTTGACCTCAGACACCAGCGAATCACTAACTATTGTAATCACCGTTTCTGGTTGTTTTCTTTGAAATGCATAAACCTATAATGGACTGCTATCGCCGCCCCCTCCATAATATTACTTCACATTTCAATTAAAGTAGTGCGTATTTTGGTAAAAGGTTACGTACCAAAAAGTGCATATCATAAACGGCCACCTTCCCGAAAATATTTTCCCTGAAAACTGAAAAAAACGTGCAGTTTGCCTGTCACATTTTTGAATTCCAAAACAAATTGAAAATGCAAGATACAAAGAACATCAAAATGTAAGACTGTGCGTGAAATTGTGAAACATCAGTCGGTAAATGATAGCAGAAATAAAATTCGAATATTTAGGACATTAAACCTTGCAAGACTGGATGGACTTTTACACTTTTTTGAAGTGGTCTGTGAAAGGGATAGCAGCTGTAACTTTTGGTGATATTTTCATTGTTTTGTTTTGTAAATAAATGTATTTTATCAATTCTCAAAAAAAGGAAGTGAGTAAATACAAAGTCTAGTGAGTAAAACGCATTGTATATGACATGAAACTTTATTGTTGACAAATAAATTTCAGTCCAGACTAAAATTAAGTCGTCAACAATAAAATCTGCCATTACTCACACTTGCAGTCTGTATTGGCAAATTAAGGTAGAACGCGCCTCGGGCACAGATAGTCGGCCTCTCAAATTTCTACAATTCTTCTCTGATCTACCACTTGTTGGGGACTCATTTTAAAGCTCTAGGAGAAAAAAAGACTTTCACCGTGTTAGTTTTTCAAAAATCCGAAATTTAATTTTTCACCCATAGAGTTAACGCAGGAATGGCGGCCATTTTGAATTTCAAATATCGCACAATGTTAGGTAATTTGTTTCGCTAGTTCCAAACTTTGCACGGTGACCCCCGATTGTTATTGTTTATTTGGTGAGAGAATGGTTGAAAGTTTCATTGAGGAAAGTTGAGCAAAAGTTCAAGTCTTTCACTTTCGAGGCGCATACTTCCTTAAACAAGAATTTCAAAAGGATTTTGGAACAGAAGATTTTTTTTCAAACAGAACATAGGTAATTGAAAGTACATCAAAGTTAGAATTTCAAAGTTGCAGTGTTAAGAAACTCTAAATAACCTTTGCATGTCTTTTGAAAACATATAAAAATTTCGATGCCTGGCGGAAAAAGTTCTTCGTCAAGTCGTGGCTATACCCAAGAGCTTCCGGTGACCTGGTTCGCCGTCAGAAGAATGTCACTTTATGTAGAATGCGTCTGCTGCACATGCGTATTGGAGGTATATCGTCACTGCAAACACACTTCCACAATGAGGTAGGTGAGTATACCGATTGTCACCACCAGGTAAATACACAGGCTGTAGACTTTTATCTTCGTTACCTGAAGGTACAAAGAGTACATTGCGATTGTGTATATTATCACCGTCCGCTCTAAGATATCTTAGGCTAATTGAAATCCTGTTGGTAACTTCGAATATTGTACTTTTCCAAAGTTCAGCGTTATGACGTTGTGCCATGGTCATTTCAAAACCGATGTGTTTTAAGCCATGTACTAGACTTCTTTTAGCGTACTAGATGAAAAATAGCGCCAATGTCTCTAAAGCACGACTGACTGTGATTGAAGGTGCATTTATGGCATTAGAGTTTAATTTGTGGGATTTCTGATAAGGAATTTTTATTTGTCTGATCATGGAGCTTGCCTCAGGGTCTGATCATGATCTAATCGATGATCGATCGAGGCCACATTGCAATACATTACATCTAAGAATACTTCCGCGAAGATTGGTTTTTCACTGCCTGTGACATCCTGAAAGTAGTTCGGTAAACTGTTAAAATACAAAATAAGCATAAAAAAATCTATAATTCCCGGTACATTCATCGGATCAACTCGATTTGAACAAATCCCCATCTTCATACATCCAGCTAAGTTGTAACCAACTGTCAGCAACCGCCGTGCAGGGATTCTTGAGTTTAAATGGTTTACGGACACATTTTGTTCTCTAACTATCCATCCATCCTAGCCTACTCTACGGACAGACAGGATGCCTATAGTACCCCTGATTTCATCAGTCGTACTAAAATCCGACTCGACAAGTTCCTTTCCCTACATAATACACGTGAACATAATTTCTTGCCCTCCACCCGACCCCGTTTTGTTCTTTCCCTCTCAAAAATCTCCACTGAACCACCATCATTAACGCTCATCGAACCACAATCATATTGCCGTCTGTATGTAACAGCGGCAACCCCCTGATGGAAACAACTGAATCATGCTCCCTGTACGCCGAGCGAAATATTAATTTTTCCCGTACTTGCACGCCTGCTCATCGAGAAAAAAATACACCCGCTGAAATCCCAGGTGTTAACACTTCTTTTCGCAGAGTTCAAGGTTGCCCTTGAATTTTCGGGGAGGTAAGTTTAAATTCCCAAAGTTATTAACATTTACAGTAAGAGGTTTAAAGTACGCTGAGTGTAATAATAGAAGTACAACGGGGTTTGTAATGTCTGATGTGTCCATCGACGGTATTCACCCTTGTTCAAGTTTTCGATTGTAGATAGTGTCGTGGACGTCTCATAAAGTTTTGCAGCTTTCACTGTTTCACGACATTTCTAAAAATAGCTAGGGTTTGAACACAGATTACTAATATGTGATGGCCCGCATTTACTAATTCACTGATTTTTTCTACTCACGCTGGAGTCGTTTGATATCCCAGAATCCAGTTCTTCGGTAGATTTGTTCGGCAAATCTGGAATATAACAGTGACAATTTATTCGAAACTAGCCAAGTGAACAATAACGACTTAATTAGTCTCTCTCTCTCTCTCTCTCTCTCTCTCTCTCTCTCTCTCTCTCTCTCTCTCTCTCTCTCTCTCTCTCCATCGATCGATATTACATCTAGAGTTTTTTGCCGCAATTTTTGAATCTCTTTTTAAAAGGTTTGGAAAATAATGTCGTAAAGTGAATTCGGAACTTGTCACAGTGGACGAACACGAGCGTCTATATAGCGAAGTTTCCCGTTTGTTAATATAGAAGTCTGCAACGCTTCCGAAATTTGGGGGTAGCGTACGCCGAAACTTCGGAAGATTGTCAGTTCGTGTTAAGGAGACGGGAGGTTCACATTGTAATGTTCTCATTTTGTTTTCTCACTAACTAGAGCGAGATTATCTTTTTACGAAACCAAGATGGTTTGCATTAAGTATTGAGTTATACAGCTTTTACCAAAGACAGCTTTTTAACCTGTTAGTAAGCAGATGACACACAAAGCCATAAATATATGAGGTGATATTTAAATGCGATGAATGTTACCGTGAAGAGAAATGAATCCTCATCCTTACAACAAAATAATTAATGAATATACGCTGTAGGCCCCCATCCCCTGCCGTTTCGTCTATGTTGGTTGAGCCTCGAGCAATTCTACGGGGAAAGTAATTTATTCAACCAACGGACAGGATTCGTTGGACTCCCTTTTCGTAAATCTCACGTCCCGTCAATACCAAAACATCTTCCAAGTTGATTACTTTCAGCTTCCTATTCATGATTTCTCTCCCTTTCTCGTGACAAGCATTATCAAATTGAACCTCGACGAATGCATCTTTAGTAATTTCGACATATATATGCATATTAAGGTAATTTGCGCCTCGAAAACGAAAGACGTAAACTTTTTGCTCAAGCTTTCATCAAGCAAACTTTAAACCATTCTCTTTCAAAATCAAGAATAAAAGTCGGGGGTCACTGTGCAAATTTTGGTACTGGAGAAATAGTTTGAAATTATTTCCCCATACTGGTATATAGCGATATTTAAAGGCCCAATAGCTGTATCTTTTAGCATTATTTTTGTGATTTTACTTCCAAACTAAAACAAGTTTGTGGGAATGTACTCATTGAGGGGTGTTTATACAAGCATAATAAACTGTCCACTGGGACTGCATGTGCAATTTTAAGCAAGATAAATAATAAACGTTTGCCCAAACGTAAAAATGGCGCCCTCGTGCATATAAAGCAAAAACACTGTACGTCATGCATATATGCATTGGAATCTTCACAGAAAAACAGTAGTCCAATATAATGGATAGTGCTGAATGTTTTCCCACTGGGACATAATGTGCTTTATTTTCTTTGTAAAATTACCAGTTTTTAAAAATGGCGGGAAATCAAAATAATGGTTAAAATTCAAATTTACTTGTCCAATTTTTCAGTAGTAAAAGACTATATCCTTTAAATTTGTAGAATTAAAAGAAAGACAAAGAAAATAGAAAGCCTTTTTCAGGTCAACAAATTTCAAGAGTTATAGCTACAGGGGCTTTGAAATACTACATGGCTGCTATTTCTTTGATATCTCTACGGAGGTAAAAAATCACAAAACTAAACCGGTAAAAACTTTCATTACTATATACGCTTCAAAATGAGCCCCTACTAATTGTAGGTCAAAGGAATATTACGCCGCTCACGTACTTTGGGTGTCGCTCGTTTAGTTTTTGCCGAGTCATCGAAGTCAAAATTCGATTATTTGAGAAAAAGAATAAAAATATATCGCAGCATGAATACACCTACCAATAAGTCAAGCAAATATACCGTTCCAACGTTATTTTACATTATTCTTCTTTTTTAATCAAACTTTAACGTTGAATGACTCAGCAAAAACTAAATCAGCGAAACCCAAACTACATGAGCTGGAGTTTATTGTAAAAGTTTTGCTTGGCCGAATAACCTTGACCGTACCCGGGACGCATTCTACACCTTACGGTAGTTCGCGCCTCGAAAGCACTTTCGACCATTCTCTCTCACAGTCAAGAATAAAATCGGGGGCGGAGGTTCACCGTGCAAAACGAGTACTAGAGCAACAAATAACCCAATATTTACCAATATTTGACATGAAATATGGCCGCCATCCATGCGTTATCTTTACTGAGGAAAATAAAATTCCCAACTATCACAAAACTAATCTGCTGAAAACATTATTTTTACTCCCTAAGCTTCACAGTGAGCCCCACAAGTGGTTGGCCACAATGATATTGTAAAACTTTGAGACTCCCGAATAACTGTCCCTGTGCGTATTCTACCTTGAGTAAAAGTGCAGTAAAAATAATATCCACTGACTGTTTGTGGGAGTCGTTCGATAGAAGAGAGCCCTCTAACGTCAAACTTGCTTGACTGAAGATCGCCTAGCTGTGTGGCGTGGTATGGCGTGTTTGTGTGGCTTTAGTAATAACGAATGATAGACTGACTCTTATGTTCACCACTAGGCTCTCTGAGGTAAACTTTAGATGTGTTTGATAAACACGGTGCCTGTGTTGGCCATTTTATGAACTTAGATGTTCAAAATTTGAGTTTTGCCAATTAAAAAGTCAACAAGGAACGCATGTCAACACTGGTAAGCCTTTATCGCTTATGTCGCTGTAAAAATGTAATCAGTGGGAAAATACTGAAAGATAAAAAAGATGCATTGTTGGCGTGACTTTGAAGGTTTGTATGAGCACACAGTCACGTGACACGTACCTCCGCTCCCGTGACTACCTGGCATATCCTTCATTTCTTCTCCATAGAAAAATTAAAATGAAAATAAACGGTAAAAAAAAGATATTTGTTCCGTCAGATAGGGAGGGAGGGAGAAGGAGAGAGAAAGCTGGGAGGAAAACTTTTAGGTTGTAAGGCACTTTCTCAGCACAATTCCAAGCACTGCATCATATACAATAAAACTTCCACCAAACCTCTCAGTGTAGCTAGAAGTAAAGAATAGCACCGCAGACCGCTTAGTCACCAACTATGAAAACCTACACACAGCATGTGCTTTGCCAAGCCAAAGATTGTTAGAATACCATACGGTGGTCAAAGAACTGGCGGGGAAAAGTTGAAAAAGTAGGAAAGTTAAAAACAATCAACAAACATATATATATATATATATATATATATATATATATATATATATATATATATATATATATATATATATATATATATATATATATATATATATTGATATATTGATATGTAACACCAAGTCCGCTGCAGCTGAGTATAGCATGTAAATGTTACCCGCCCCTTGGAAGGTGTTAGTAACATGAAATGCAAAATGATTAAATTGGCAGTTACGACCGAGTGGTAATGTTATCCATCGCTAAATCTTTTTTAAAGTCTTATTTGCAGGGACAATTGCTCTGGTTTTTCATCTGTGACTTGTTCAGTACAACAGATGCTTTTTATCGTTCTTCACCTTCTCCCGAAAGTTCTTAGTACGCCTAAATGTGGAGTATTGGCATTTAGTGACGAATTATCGATATTGAACACCGAGTCAGTTTCGTCCTTTCCAGGATGCCGGCCATTTTTATTTTCGAATATCAGTCAATGTTCCGAAAGTTTGCGCGATTTTTCATTGTGAATGAGAATACCAATAATTGTGAGTTCCATCAAGCAAAGTTTGGCCTTTTCATTTTCAAGTTGCCTATATAAATTCCTGTGTACCCGATTTTAGCTGATGGATATAACAGAGGCGAAGTGTTATGAATTTGAATTTTATTACAGCCTCGATTAGTAGCACCCCGGTGGGTTATAGGCAATGTACTGGATGTTAATACTCGGTATCGCGTCAGAAATAAAATTTCTAAATTTCGTGTTTTCCGTACGCCTTAAAACTGTGTGCCCCGCCAATGTTCACTTTCACCAGTATCTCTCCACCCTGGATACACCAGGCAACAAGAAAGCCTTATACAAAACATGTAAGCCAAAAGTTCTTTGGTACTTACCACGACTTCTGCCATAGCTTTGTTCATCTCCTATTAAAACAAGGTAAAACATGAGTACGTGTTGAAAAAATATCACAGCAAGGCATTCCTGTACACAATTAAATACGTATTTCTGTAATTTAAAAAATCTTTTGCGAAATATTTCCAACACGATTGCATCAAACGAATTCAATATGTATTTCGGCAGCGTACACGACTGATCATTTCAATTTGGGTGGATATCATCATTGTCCCCGTAGGAAGACTATAGATCAGCTGCCACAGTCTCTAGATAACTGTAACACACAACAAAGTAATCAAATTCTTTTTTCTGGAACTTTTCCAACTTTTCAGTCGGTGAGGGTTTAATGAGCTGGCTGTCGATTTTGTAGGATGCGTAATTCTCTGAATAATAAACCATTCAAATGAAACTGGGCTGGTATAACTTACAGTGACCAAACAAGATGTAATTGTTTTGATTTGTTTAAGGCTAAGTTATTTTTAAGCAATAACGTTACAGAAATGTAAACTTTAAGCGAATACATACATACATACATACATACATACATACATACATACATACATACATACATACATACATACATACATACATACATACATACATACATACATACATACATACATACATACATACATACCTTTGAATATGAAAATTGTTCAAGAAAGGAAATGACCACCAAAAATACAAAAATGGTGAACCCACCTGGTTCTCTGTGGACACAAATCACAATTTCCAAAAATATCTGAAAAAGAAAGTGGAATCCGATCCATCCGATGAATATCCAAAGCGAATAGGACGGCATCTTGAAAATGTCTATTCCAAGGCAGACGTTGGCCACTGCAGTGTCAACGGATGGAGTGAGAAAGAAAGATGGAGGATGTCGGATAAAGAGAGAAAAATGAAAATGTATGCTAGGTGAACGTATCATCAAGAAGACTGGAAATAACGAAGCCGAGAAGCAGTCACAGGCCAGCAATAATACTTGAAACATTTTTCTTTTGAAGAATAATGCCAATTTGAGTTTGGTGCTGTCTTGTTCAGTGTTTTTTTTAACCGTTTTCTTTGAGCTTTTGAGGAACCTGTAAATGGGACTTGATCCCGTAGGATTTCCGAATAAATAAATAAATAAATAAATAAATAAATAAATAAATAAAAAGCTGTACGACATACTAGTATTGTACGTTAAGTCGTTACTTTACCTGCGAGGGAATGTGCTGATAATCCAACTGCCCAGTGTGTCCAGTTGAAGATAGGTCGCCTAGATGGATAAGCAAAGTTCAATTTCATTCGTACAAAAAAGACCCAAATAACCAGACAGAGAATATTGATTTTAAATTTACAAAATTTCTATCAAAGTTTATAATTTGAGATATATTCGCGTGTTTTCCTGTGAATTTTGCCGGTAAGGTCACTCCAACTACTAGTATTGTCGAACTCGATCTGAGGGCATACTAGGGGCAACCAATAAGCTTATAGAAATCATAACCATTACTTGTTTTCTACAGGCAAATAGTATTACGCTATTGCTGGGGGGAATAACAGCTGTTCGCGACTGCCCTTCCAGTTTCTGAAAATTTGCCAAATGCTCTCCCCATAGGGAAATCTCCGCCCTCCTCTGTTTGACTGTTCTCTCTTTGGCAGACGCTTTCCCCCTGCCCATGTGTAAACTCCTGATTTGTACTTCCTGCCTTCTTTTCTGGCCTTTGCCTGCTGATGAAATAATAATATAAACGTTTCTCGCCTGCAAATGAGGAAAAGCTGCCTGTTCCCTGCCTACTTTTAGAAAAAATGGCCGCACGCTGGTTCCCTACTACTGATACAAACCCGGAAAAAATTACCCACCTACTCGCCAAAAAGTCGCTTACAAACATTTTTTTTTCACGCACAGCTTTCTTGACAGCCCCTGACCACAGGCCCACGGAACGTTTCGTAGATCGTCGTCGGATAGGAAGTGACTGACACTGTGAGACCGAAGGCCGAACCTCGGTACTGTATAAGAATTCTATTACAGAATATTCTTATACAGTACCGAGGTTCGGCCTTCGGCCTCACAGTGTCAGTCACTTCCCATCCGACGACGATCTACGGAAACGTTCCGTGGGCCTGTGCCCCTGACGCGTGTGGGGTTTTGTTGCATGTACACTGACTGCGTCAAAGCCAGCGTCTTTAGTGCGATACGATGTAAGCTTACGGGCGACGAGTAGTTGAAAATCAGTAGAAAAAATTATGAGGATTAGAATAAGCTGTCATGCCAGTTGAATACAAATAAAACGCATTATCGATCACCTAGGAACGAAAACCCTGACCTCGTACGGGTCAGGTTGGTGATATTTCAGCTTATTTCCACCGGACGACATTTTATTAATGGCTGCATTTTTTAAAGTCAACATTTGTATTGCGCCAAACGGACGACATGCCGATCGTGGCAACATCCAGGGCTCATATTTTGTTATTGGCCAAATGAGGCTGTTTGCCTACATATGTAGACTGCCAATCTTTCACTGATGTGGTCCGATCTAAAAGATAAAAGTGCAAGTTAGACCAACACAACGTACTTTCCAAAAGATAAAACAAAACTTAAAATAAATAGAGGGAGGCCTGTTTCTTACACGGTTTGAACTTACTTCGAAGATTTCGGTTCCGGTCTGCAGAGCGCTATCAAGGGGTTGGTTATGCCCAGTCCGACGGCGATACAGCCGATAGTGGCATGTACGAACGGTAACTGATCGTTAAGATGAACAGATAAAGACAGTGGGAACTAAAATATTAAACTTTGAACTACTATAATGGAAAAACATGCAAATTTGGTGCTTGATCGCATAATTTAACGGTAAAAACTTTCATTTACACTTTATGGAACGTCCAAGTTCAGCCACAGCAATATAATACAAGAGGCTTATGACCCATAGGAAAAGTCTGCCATTTACACAATGAATGCTTGCCTTTACAAATTTTATTAGTAATTTTACGAGGTATGATTTTTTCCTGTCTGTCTATCTGATGTGATAAGGCAGAGCTCTTTTGACTTAAAATAATATATTCTGTGACTAATAAGTTTTACTTATATTGCTGAAGCCAAATTGTAAGAGTTCTGTATTATACCCAGTCCCATATTTAAATACCAATTCTCAGTCTGCCCGTTTCTCTCTCTCTCTCTCTCTCTCTCTCTCTCTCTCTCTCTCTCTCTCTCTCTCTCTCTCTCTCTCTCTCTCTCTCTCTCTCTCTCTCTCCCCCCCCCTCTGGTGGCTCTTGTAGTTAAACTTTAGAAAAAGAAGGCTCTGTCACTGTACATGTGATACCATATTAATCTTTCTACTTACGTCACTGGTGGATTCGTAGAAAACCCATCCACCGACATACACAAATATGATGACGAAAGCAGCACAGAAGCACAGTAGGTTGACAATCATGAGGCCACGATGGAACTGCAGAATATGCATAAACATTGCCAAAATACACGATTTAGTCCTTCACTAATAAGAGCATCAAATCGTAGCGTATATGACAAGGTCGGTTAATGCTGTACAAGTAAGCCTGCGACACTTTTTCCAGTGTCAAATATACTCATAAGTTGGCGGTGTATGATTAGGAAAAACATTTTGACTGTAAAGAAGTCTTGCAAGAAATTAATGGATCAAAAGTAGAATATCGCCATTTAATCTGGAGTCCAGAAAACCAAAAACAGATTTTGCGATGTGTTTAACTCAACTACACACGGTTGCAATGACTGAACTAGGGATGTAGCGGGTCACTATGTCCGCCCACCACCTGCCCGCATTACGAACGAATATAATGAACTAAATAAATATCGAAAGATCGCCTACCGTAAACCAGACTTTTTGACCAAGTAGTGTCGAATTTGGCCACACAGTTTTGAAATAGCGCGCCAATATAATTGCGATACTCGCACAGCCCACCCATCCAAAAATCATCAGCGACCCTGTGTATTGACAAAGAATAGTCGAACTGTAACTTTGGATACATCCGATTTAAATAATATTTATGAATCGGTTGTAATGTTTATCAACCTTTTCATATACAAATACTGTGAAAGTTTGCCTTCCGAAAAGCTCAACTGGAAGAAAATAATGCCAAAGAAGAAGATTCATATCCGCTATGACAAATTGATCATGACCGATAATGAAGGGGCTAAAACTATTTTCAAAGTCGATGAGAATTCAGGACAGGTGAAAGAAATGCGACGTTCGAGCTAGAAGAAAGGCCAAGACCCAAAGAAATCAACATTGTCAATTCTGTTTTGGAACATCAGAGGTCTCAAATCCAGGGTGAAAGACCGTGACTTTTCGTCATTTTGTTCACAGTTTGATGGGTTAAGCTTATAGAAATACCACATGAACGTCTGCCAAAACAAGCTTACATCATGCTGTTCAACCTAGATAACCTTGGACGACATACCTGGGCGACATCTATTAAGCATTTCTTTATTCGTATGGGTTTAGACACTTGTGGTTATCCCAAGAAGTAGGTAGCAAGGAGATGTTTATATCAGCTTTTAAACTTAGAATCTCTGATATTCTTAAACAACAATGGAAAGTCAATCTTATGGACAAACCAAAATTAAGAACATACCGATGTTTTAAGAGTATACTTGAACCAGAAAAATATTTATTATTCAACTGTAACTGGAGAGTAATTCAAGTGTTTGCTCGTTTTCAATGCTCTGCACTCCCTCTAACTATAGAAGAAGGAAGACATAGGAACATTGATTCGTCAGCCAGACTATGTATTTTTTGTGAAAAAGATGACGTCGAAGACGAATATCATTTTCTTTTAGTGTGCCCACTGTATGAAGAGTTACGAAAAAAATACCTACCTATCACAATCAGTCTAGAACCGAATTTTTGTAAATTCCAGTCTGTAATGACTACGACAAATGCGGAATTGACTTTGAACATCTGTTATTTTGTATACAATGCTTTTAAAGTCAGAAAGGAATTTACTTTTATATCTTAATCACAACAGTCTGCCTTTGATTATTTTTCTTTGTTTGCAGAAAAGATTAGCAAACTAAAGACATTTACCTCTGTATGTACATTTTTGTAATTTAGTATTTGATGTATCCCCCTTTGCAAATGGGCCAGAGGCCTTGGAAAGCAAATAAATATTCTATACTATTCTAAAAAAAGACATTCTATTCTATTCTACTGTGAATTCCTTTCCATATGCAGTCTTACCGAAAGGCACATGTTGATGACGTCAATGGAAAGTAATTCGAATAAAGGCCAATTACTGCATCACATTTGAATAAGATTGATCCGAACCATTGCAGAGCACTCGCCTTTACACCAATCCATTAAACATACTGCCCATACACATTATTCTACTAACACTTACACCTAATCTGCCCACCTATCTATCTATCTATCTATCTATCTATCTATCTATCTATCTATCTATCTATCTATCTATCTATCTATCTATCTATCTATCTATCTATCTATCTATCTATCTATCTATCTATCTATCTATCTTTCTATTTATCTATGTATACCTACCTACCTATCGACCGACCTGCCTACCTACCTATCTCTTACTCCCATCTTACGTCAACCGGCTGATCCCTACTCAATCTTGAGTTTCTTCAGTGGTAACCGATGCAACGACATTAGAGAATTCTCGAATGTGCAATCTTACCGTGGGTTTTAATAGCCGCCCTGGAGCCAGATCCACCACCGGAAGTACCGACATCGGTGAAATTAACCGGACTGTCGGAGATTATCGGTGACCTTGTATGTTTTGAGAGTTTAGCTGTAAGATAGAAATGTATTTTGGGAGTTTCTGAGGGGAATGTTACTACAAAGAAACAGTAGAATACTCTGTAATGAATTCATGACCTGCAGAGAAAGATGACGAACTATTGAGGGCAAAAATTTAGGACGACATGGGATGGAACACGTGCGCGCAGCTGCGTTGGATCGAAGTGTGAGGCCGAAGGCCAAACCCTCGGTACTACACTAGTAATGAGGTTCGGCCTTCGGGTTCACACTTCGATCCTAACACTGCACGCATCTGTGGATGAGAACAGATCGGTAAGCCTCGATGAAGGGAGGTACGGGGCATGGGGACAGAGATGATAAAATCGAGTGGTGCTGACGTATGAAACCAACGTCAGAAAGACGATATTGACCGACTTGAAGTACAAATTTGAACTTGTTAATAAAACATTTCCCGAGGAATGGAGAGAGAGAGAGAGAGAGAGAGAGAGAGAGAGAGAGAGAGAGAGAGAGAGAGAGAGAGAGAGAGGTGTTTGTGTGTGCGCGCGCTTATCGGCGTCTTCAACACTGTCACTGTAAAAGAGAAAGAGAGACAGACAGAGACAGAGACAGACAGACAGGGGTCAATAAGTTGGTCACTGGTTTTTTTTATTCCTATGTGGGTTTAATATAGTGACACATGTTCCAGTGGTATATTGGAACAGCGAGCAAGGGAGAGACAGTCTGACAGATTAGACAGAGAGGCGTGATGTCATACTCACGGGGATTTATGTCACGTCGTGGGCCCCTTGCCACCAATAAATAATATACACTGGTGTAAAGATTGAAGAAATCATCCTCGCGGCCTTCTATGTTGTTCAGACGGGTGAATATACATTCAATGACGTCATCATCGGTTGATGACTCGAAGTTTCTGGTGCCGTTCTAAAAGAAAAGGGAGTTTCGGAAATGAAAGTGCGTGTTACTAGTACTGGTAATTTGAAATTTATGTAATGTTGCTGATGAGGTATGGGATCACTTACCGATAAGTTATCTATCATTATCATCATCAACTTCATTATCATCATTATCATCATCATCGTTATCATCATCATCATCATCGTCATTGTCATCATCATCATTATCATCATTATCATCATCACCACAAATAGCAGACTCGAACACTTACTGTATCTAGCTGCCTGTTGCTATACCCAGGATTATGCGAATGATCAAGTACTACGCTTGAGTCAGCTAACCGAAGACATGCCCATACGTCATCATCTCCCTGATAGAGACACGAGAGAAACAAAAATATATGTATAGACACTTCGATATTCAAACGTTGGCACAGAGCCATCTCTCTCTCTCTCTCTCTCTCTCTCTCTCTCTCTCTCTCTCTCTCTCTCTCTCTCTCTCGCTGGTGGCTCTTGTAGTGTAACTTTGTAAAGAAAAAGAAGACTCTGTCACCGTACATGTGACACCAGATTATTCTCTCTAATTACGTCACGTGTGGAAAGTGTGACACTTTGACTTTTGTCCACGATTAATCGTTCGATTGTGACGAGTTATATTGAGTGAACTTGGCACTAAAGTTGACCCCAGAATCAAATGATTAATTTTACGCGGAATATACACGTTTCCAGTTATGACAGTTTGCCTAAAATTAATCATTGGCTGCTGAGGGGTCACTTTTAGTGTCAAGTTTACGACTCCCTGCAAAGGGAGCTGGTATCCATGAACTTGACATTGAAATTTACAGAAAGTTCGTAAACTGCCAATTTTACATACATCTGCTGAGTTATATTCATGTTAACGTTCTCATATCATATCTTTTTAAACTACAAGGTTGTTTTTTACATTTCGTTAAAGTTTGCTGTTATTGACACAGTTCCACAGATAGCTTATGTAAAATATGTCCCCCAAACTGTCTTTTGTAATGTCTGACACCCCGCCCAGCCGTGTTGTAAAACTAACCCCCCCCCATTTCCAACGACACCTCTGTTAAAAATGGAGGCTCCCTTAAGTTGGTCACGTGGTGCCAATTTCTAATTTCAATTTGCAGTTAACTTTGCACAACTAGAGGTTTCGTTGGTGACATCTCTACTAAGGAAATCATGTGCAACGATACTCAGAAAAACAACACCAAATTTAGCCTTTTGCCTTATTCGTAATCCCATTCGCATTAAACAAGATTGGAACTAATTTGGGATAATTAGATGGTAAGGGACCGTCTCAGATTGTCGCAGAAGTTCAAGAAACGAAATTTTTTCGTTTAGATCAAAACCTCCTCCCCCTCCCCTAAACGAAACTTCAAAAGTGCGAAATGTTCATGTCTGCCTGAGAGTACAATGTTGCATTTTGCTATAGCTACTATAGACGTATTCCCCTTGCCACATTACAATTAAAGTAATCGATCAGATTTGAGTACTAACAGGGCATTTTACCACATAAAAGTTTCATTTTATTTTACTTTCCCTTTTTGCATCTCTTGTGCTGTTCTTTGTCTTTGTGAACACGCAATTTGTACTTGGTAGGGGCGGTAAATAAGCGAGAAACTTTGACAAGGGGGCCAAGGCATGTTCAATCATATTGAAACGACTATGACCAGGTGCATAACAAGTGAGAATAAAGACATCTAGTGGTTAGAGCAGACGCTTATAAATAGCACATTTTTAAAAAGATTATACTTTTTGTCTATGTATATAATTTGATGAATGAAATGTTTCGAATACAATGTTCCTATCGGTAAATTGTGTTTGGGGCACAAACGAGATGGAAACAGTTACAAATTTGTTGGCACGAGTGTGCAGTTTTTCTTTAATTTAAAATAAACACACGAAAACTTGTGATCACAAAATAAAAGTGCGAAAGTGAAGTTCACTAATTGAATGGAGGTCAAACCCCCTCCCCCCCCCCTAAACGAATAAATTTCGCTTTTGAACTTCTGCGACAATCTGAGATGGTAAAGTAATGTCGGTTTAATCTGCAAATATAAGCTTATCTGCTTTTCTTTTTAAGTTTTACACTTGTTTTTATGAGTAATTTGTAATATTGCAACATTCAGCTGTAAGGCACCTAACACTTTTGGGAAATTTGAAAAATATGAAAATCCAGTTATCCCAAATTAGTTCCAATCGTGTTATTATTGATTGCAATTAAGGTTGGCCCTGTTGGCCGATAAAGATACCGCGCTGAACGTGTTATTCTTAATTCAGAAATACATTGCTGTAAAAGAACATTCAAGATCAAAATTTGGTCCATTTGAAATGTAAATGGTTGTGTGAACCAGTGAAACAATGAAATTTGCCCATATTTCGACTGTCATTCTTTGATTTCCGAGTGAAAAAAGTGGTTGGCCGAATAATGTCACGGATGTTGGACGGTGTAAGAACGCGTTGCGTGTTTGACTCACGTTGTCTGCCTTTCACACTTTCGTTCTCGTTCAACGTTTTCACATTCGGGGGGGGGGGAAGGCTCGACACAACTGTGACAAAAGACCATTACCCTTGAGGCAAAAATACTAATGCAAGTTTTTGTTTCTTGCTTCAAGATCATGGCATAGCCCAAGAGGTCGCCATGCTTTCCGTCAATTGGCTTCAACATTTGATGTTTTTTCCTGCACTACTCTAAAAATTCAAAGCTTTATAGTGTGTATACATGTGACGTCTCATTACGTCATTCCTGCTAGCTGAATGTGGTCCGGACTGAAACCCATTCATCAAAATGAAATACTGCATATTGAACTCTATTGTATTGGAAAGATAAATTTGTATTTCAAAGTAAATCGCGCCTCGAAAATGAAAGACTTAGACTTTTGGTTAAACTTTAACCAAGTAAACTTTAAACCATTGTCTTATAAAATCAAGAATAAAACCTGGAAAACTGTAGTACTAGAGAAACAAAATTACCTAATATTGTCGATATTTGAAATTCAAAATGGCCGCCATCTCTGTGTTATATTTATTGGGGCAAATAAGATTCCTGATTTTCTCAAAACTAAGCCAGTGAATGCTTATTTTACTCCTTAAGCATCAAAATGAGCCGAAACAAGTGGCAGGCCAAAAGAATATTGTAAAAGTTTGAGATTCAGAAATATCTCTCTGAGGCGCATCAGTCTGGAAAACATACTTGTTTTCCAGAACAAAAGTAATGAATATATTATCGAAGTTAAGCACTTAAAAGATTTCCGATGGCAAAAAAATGATAGGTACTTCGATATAATACAAACCATTCTTTGATCATACGAAAATCCAAAGCCGACATAGTCTTCATCGTCAATAACATGTCCCAGAATGCCAAAGTCGGTGGCGCCTTCGTTGGCTTTCCACGTGACCAAGACGTCACAATCCGAATTCTCGCAGTCTGCGGGATCTTGGAAGCATCCTTTCGTTTCGCCACAGCCATCGGTCGTGACGAGCTGCTCGGCCTTCGAAGTTTCCAAAAAAAATGAAATACTTGTCAAGGAGAGTGATATAATTACTACGACAATTTCAACAAAACACGTTTCTCTACGATTATGCAGAATCCTGCAAAGGGTCGAATATGAGACAATCTGGTGAAATTGACAAGATTGTGTTGATATTGGGGAATTGTTATCGTGACTCTGGGCAACAGCGGCATCTCGCAAACCTACCATGATGCATTTCTGATAGAGTACCTACCATATTATTATTGTTCAAATGTTTCTGAATATTAACTTAACGCATGACAAACTTCAATCCAGAATTGTACTGTGTAGTCTGTTGTCGCTCATGAAATTGTCAAGTGGCTCAACTTTCGTTGCAACAGTGAGGCAGTATGCGCTTAGAAAGTCAAAGACTTGAACATTTGCTCAAACTTTCCTCACGGAAACTTTCAACAATTGCGTTTAAAAATCAAGAATAACAATCAGGGTTCACCGTGAAAATTTTGTATCAGAGAAAAATTTGCCTTAAATTAATTTACCAATATTTGAAATTTAAAATGGCCGCCATCTCTAAGTCAATTCTAAGGGAAACAACTAAATTCTCGATTTTCACAAATGTAAGACAATGAAAAGTTTATTTATTCTAAGAGCTTTGAAATCCCCCACAAGTGTTAGATCAGAAAAGAATCGAAAAAAAATTTGAGAGTTCGAATACCTGTCCTCGGGGTGCATTGTACATTTTAAAAAAGGCATGATGTCATTGTGGTGTTTCGTGTTTCTTATCGAGTTCAGACCAAACAAAACGTTTTTGATTTTACTGACTCACCTCTCTTCCAGAGATAACAGACAGGCATATCGCGATCAGTAGTGAAATAGTGACAGATCCACGGACCATATCACTGATAATTTGTGATTTCCACATGCCAAATGGCGGTAGTAACACAGACACCTAATTTACGCTGTAACAAATAAAAAAGACATTATTTTCTCAGATGGGAGTGGTGTCCCACTCGCTTATCGCACAGCTGTGATAAACGATGCACTTTTTTCATAAAAAACCTTAATCCCAACCAATCTACAGGTCACTCCGTCGCCTTGAACTTTGCCCTGGAATGAGTCAACATGGCACACATGGGTAATTTATTAAGGTTGTTGTTCTGGTCCCGTTGTGAGGATACCAACGAATATTCGTTTTGCCATGATGCACGTCATTCTCAAAGATACGATTACTATGTTGGAACTTCTGGTTTGTCCTGGAGCGGCGGCCCTAAATTTCGTGACGTCATCACATCTGGGATTCGAATGTGTCTTTATGTTTCGATATTGTACTGCTCACTGCTACATGTTTTCGCTCACTGATCGATCTTTCAGCTGATTCTTCGAAATAATCTACAAAGAAGCTAAACACACACACCTGAGTCACTACGATGCAGAAGCCAATATTTTAATAACTTGCTGACGTTTTGGTCTTAGCAAATTGCGGTCAGTTACTGCAGAAACTTTATCAAGTTTATCAAGGTAAACACCCATCCCTGACTTTGTGATATCATTTAATTCGAAGAACAAATATGGCCTGGTGAAGTTTTCGCGTGTTTGTTTTTAGATTCAGTGCAGGAGCAATCTGGGTAATAGGCACGAGGCAATGAATTGCTGTGGTTTGATTTGATTCGATGAGTCAAGCCAAAAATGATTAATTTTTCATTTTGAAATAGTGATTTGTGATGCCGTTTCATCAAATTTAAATCACCATGATCAAGGCCAACCCCTTTGTGACATATGATGTAGCCCTGCTACGGTCAGTGTGTGAACATGATTATGCCAATTATGCCAAATTGGCATAATTTACTACTTGTGAACACTTGGCGGCGTCCCTTACTCGAAAATCTTCTATTTTAAGAACTTCGAGGCAAGTGCGAAGCTGAAAAGGAAGAAATCCAAAAGTTTATGGGCTGGGAGTTTTGAAAACTGCACTGATTCAGTGGAAGGGATCGATATTTCGAACAAGGTTTAGCAGATCTTGGGGGTTGGGTTTGGAAACAGCAACAAGTTCAGAGAAAACGGGAAAATAGTGATGGTAAAATTTACGAATTGCCTAAAGATCTGGAATACTAGAAATCTGTCCTTTAAAGGCAGGGCAATAGTAGCTAATATGCTGGCTGCATCGAAATTATGGTACCTGGCATCATTTGATCACGTACCTAAAGAAATAATCAATGAAGCAAATAGAAAATTATTGAATTTTATTTGGAGAGGCAAACGAGAAGTTATGAAAAGGGGCATTTTCATTCAAAGATATGATGACTGTGGCAAAAAAGTTGTCGACGTTGAAGAAAAAATTAATGCACTTCAATTGAAGTGGCTTACGAAATTATTTGAGATTTGAGAAAAATCCAGACAAGGAAACCCCTATAAAATGGGCAAGCTTATCAAAATATTTCATTGCGAATTTTGACAATAAACTGAATAGTGATTATCACTATCTTCATCTCAATTTCAAAGTCAACAACTACCGAATTCCAATGGTGTATGGGGATATATGGAATACCTGGAAATCACTTGGACTTACAAGAGTGAATTTACCAACATCAAAGACAATCTACTTAGAGAAGTTCTGTCGTACAATGAAAATATAAAGAACGAAGGAAGTGTCCTCTTTTATGAAAAATGGAGAAAGAGTAGAATTTAAAGGCTTAAAGACATCTGGAATGATAATAGGAATGACTGGCTTCAACAATGGGAAATAATTGCAACAATTAGAGGAGGTACAAATAGACATGTGCAAGAGGAAGTTAAGACAGAATATGAAACACTCCTAAATTCTATTCCAGATTCCTGGAAACAAATCATCACTTCTAATATCCAAAATGAAGAAAACTATGATATTTTAGACTTAGAGAATTATGGTCTGACAAAGTGATGTCAAAACCAAGTCACTTTATTGGAAATTAGTCGATAAGAAATGAAATTAAGTCAAAGGTCAAAAATGGGCTGAGAATCTAAGTCTCACTGACAGTTACAAAGCTACTTTATTCAGTTGTCATAATACAATAGGAATTGTAAGCAATTCAGTAAATGATTTAAATTGGAGGATATTTCATAGAAACCCAGTCACAGGAAGCTTGGCCAAAACTTTTAATTTAAGTGATGGGAAATGCCACATTTGTGGCCAAGAAGAAACACTGGAACATATCTTATTTCAGTGTAAATATGTTAAAGAAATCTGGCAGAAATGTATTTCTTTCTTTGTCAGAAAACATAAATTTGATAACAATACAAATATCAAAAGATTAGCAATTGCAGGAATTGAAAATGATAATAATGCAACATCAGACATTATATACTGTACAGTATCACATCCGTTGTAAAATACAGTTTGGAATATTATAACTACTGCTTCTCTTGATGGGATTAAAGTTCCTTTTCAATCCTATGTTATGCAATGAAAATGTTACCTTTCCTCATGGATGAATACATTATATTTCACTTATAAGATGATGAACAAAGCTGAGGATTTTATCACAAAGTTTTTTCAAGCCTTGAAAGACTGGAAGGAGAAGGATGCGTGCTGAATGTATCTATATGATGATCTTTTTAGTTAAATGACTGATTTTTTCAGACAAGTTGCATTGTTATTTTGTTCAATCGCTTGACACATTCACAGTTATGTAGATTTGTTTTATATGCCATTTTGTTGGAATAAATTTATCTGTAGAAAAAAACCGTTAAGAAGGCAGAGCATGAATTTCCCTAGCCAAACCCTACTCTTCGCTTTCAGCCTTCGCCACGACTCCGAAAAGCGAAGTATAGGGTCTAGTCTAGAACTTGCGGGTCAGTCAGCCTAACATGTAGGTCAACATAAACTATTTTCTGATACGTCACCGAGATTCTTCTCATTGCATTGACGGTGACTGGTTAAACTCTGTGTGAACGACTACTGATGACAACTCAACAGGGTGGCTTGAACTTTGAACTTTGTCCTTCAACAGGGCAAAGTCGTTCTTCTGGAAAATCAGTTTGTCGATTTTGTCAAATCTGTATCATGTATCATGTGAGATGTCAGATGGGCCATTAGATCTCAACCATGATTGTATCCCTTCTATCTGCCGCCGCCAGTGTTGTCGTTGAATCCGTCGCCACCTCGTAAAACACCCAATGTAGTCTGGCTGTGTGGGATACGTTCATATCCTATAGACCGGGAATCTTCCATTCTATTGCTCTAAAGGCGCCCCAGTACAGGCGGAGTAGATATTCATCGATCGGCTTCTCTAGAGTCAATACCCGAAAATTTGACGGTTGTTTTGTTTTATTTTTTCCAGCTCCGGGTCGCTCTGTGAAGCTCCAGGCAATATGTTTGCGTAAAAAATATGGCATAAGATATGGAATTATATCGCGTGTGTTGGATTAAGAATGATGGAACACGCAAGAATATGATGAAAAACCAAAGAAATAAAAATACTGTGTCAGTTTCTTGTCTTTCATTATAGGTTATTTTTTGACTTGTTCATTTTATGATCCCTGGGAATCATTGTTAATGGCGTTCTGTTATTCCGCTTCCTAGAGACCGACCAATTCCGTCACATACTTTACCTTCCTGTTTAACTTGTGACGTAACTACAACAGAAGTGAGATACCTGCCTGTGTCTGTGACCCGATTAAGCCGGACCGTAATATACTTAGTTCATCCGCCACATTGATATTGTCATGTTTAAGTTTCAAGTTTCTGGTGTATCGCATCGGTAACACACAAATGGTGAATGCTATATTTGAGAGAAAGCAATGTCTCTGGTGTTCCTCTATTTCGTGTGATAGCATCTGGGACTCTTGTTGGTTTATTTCTTGTGTAAGACTCATGTATTCCCCCATCATGCATCTATCAATAGTTTTATCACTTTTCACAAGATGTTTAATTATGGAGGAGACAACCCCGTCTTTGATGACATCACACCCATAGTACCTCATACATACATACATACATACATACATACATACATACATACATACATACATACATACATACATACATACATACATACATACATACATACATACATACATACATACATACATACATACATACATACATACATACATACATACATACATACATATGTTTATCGATCACCGTAAACTTCAGTCAAAGGGGTAAAATAAGCGCTGTCGTAATCACGAATGACATGTTCTTCATATTCAAACAATATTTCAAGAGATAAAGGAGGTCGCATATACGTTGACAAGCTGGTTTATCTGTGCGAGCAGACAATCAACCAGGCGACCCGTTGCAACCATCATGTGACAACAAACTAGGTTAGTAACTGACCCAGCTCACCTGAATAACAAAGCAGAAGGCTATTCTTGGCTTTGCAGGGCAGACTGAAGGTTTTCGTCAAACGTCGATCCTAGCCACTTGGCCTGTCTGCGCCGTCCATGCAGTGTAGAGAAATCTCAGGAAGACGCCGATGGTAGATCGTCCATGTAGCCGACACGAACACGAAGTGTGTGTTACCGGCTATCAAAAACTATGAAAAATAGTAAAGAATGAGCTACAAAATCACTATCAGTTTTAAGTTGCAGGTAGAATAAGTCTGTGCCTTTGTAAAAAATACTATAAAAATAGTAGAAAGTGAAGAACCAGCTGAAAGTTAGTTGAGGAGACCTTGACCGCATATCATTTGCATCTCATTGTCGGCTACATGGACTATGTGCCACGCCGATACACTGCTAAAACGTATCACAGGGGTGGTTCCTCAGACTGAAATGATGTAAGGTTAATCGTACTTTTCGTGTTAATGTTTAACTGTTTTCTATCGGAAATTCAATCGGCCATTCTGCAGAATGTGTTTCAAAACCCCCTTTTGTTGTGATATTTTTGATTTATATATATTGTACGGCCATGAGGCAATATATATCTGTAATCATGAGTCAGAACCAGTGACAGGTTGAACAAGTGAAGGACTGGTCTAGACGTCAAACGCACGGCGTTGAAAGTCTGCCCTGGCGTCGTTTCTACCACAATCAAACCGCGCCATAATGTTGAACATACACTATCTTTAAGAGATAATTCGTTCAATCTTTGTTCGAATTGCAAGTTTTGCTATTTTTTACGGATTTTGCATTATTTGTAAACTTTTCACCTGAACTAAACACTGTTCAGCCGACTGCCAAGTGAATATTTTTCTTGCACAACATTTTTCATTGATATTTTCTCTGCAGTGTTTTGTTCGTTTGTTTGTTTGTTTTTCACATTTAGTCATCAACTTTCAAGATCTCTCGGTTGATCCCCAATTTTTTACATCCACAGAGCCTTATAATCAACAATTAGGCTAGGTAAGATTCAAGTTGGTATGCCTAGAATTATTAGGCTATGTTCAAAAAAATGGTAGGGGGCGCTGGAGGAATTCGGGGGGATTCGAAAATTTTTGGGGGTAGTCGAGGGTGGACTTGAAAGTTTTGCTCTGCCTAAAGGGGGGGGGGAGGGGGCTGAAAATATTTTGGCTCCCAACATTTTGATGTCGTTCAATGGTTCTAATGTGAGTAACAATTAAAATCTAGAACCGTTTTGTCGCATGAAATCGTATATGGACCAATCACGTAACCCAATTAGCAGAGTCGATCGACTCATTTGGCGCGATACAGGTTACGTGATTGGCCCATATACGATTTCAGAGGCCTGGCGTAGCTCAACGGACAACACGGCGACCCTGGCGTTTTAAACTCCTCATGCAGAAGAGCAGAAACTGGAAGTTATGGTATGGGCACGGCTTCAGATATCGCCGCAACATTGCTTTCTTTTTGATCGCACATTTATTTTACACGTTGAACTTTAGAGCCCCATTCATGTCCTTCCCAACTGGCATGGAGTTTTGCTCATTTGCAGTGAGACGGTCATTTTATGCGCGGTTGGAAAAATTATATCACCGGCCATGTCATGGCGTTTGCGACCATTGAATCACATCCCTTGGGGAAGTATAGGGAGTAGTGGTACTGCCGTCGCATGTTCATATGTTGCATGAGCTCTTCAGTCAATCATTTCAATCTTTTTTCAATATGCTGTTGTCTCTCACACTCACACGCACATACATTATCTATCTATCTATCTATCTATCTATCTATCTATCTATCTATCTATCTATCTATCTATCTATCTATCTATCTATCTATCTGTCTATCTATCTATCTATCTGTCTATCTATCTATATTTAACGCTTATTTATAACGCTCTGCCTCAGCATCAAGCACTGTAATTTCCCACGAGGACATCTGTATAGTTCGAGATATATATATATATATATATATATATATATATATATATATATATATATATATATATATATATATATATATATTTATATATATACATATATATGCGTGTATACATTTGTCTGTTTATTTGTTTGTATGTTTTTTTATCTATTTATCTATTTATGTCTGTCTGTGTGTTTATTATTTATTATGTATGAGTATGCTTGTTTGTACGTTTTTCAATATTTTGTTTATTTGTTTGTTTGTTTTTTTGTTTGTTTGTTTGTTGTTTCCTGAGTACCCTGTGATTTTACTCTATATTTGGTAAGAGAATGGTTGAAATTTTGTTTAAGGTAGTATGCACCTCGACAGAGAAAGACTTAAACTTTTGCTGAAACTTTCCTCAATGAAACTTTTGACCACTCTTTTACCAAAGCAAGAATAAAACTCAGGGGTCACCGTGCAAAATTTGGTACTTGAGAGATAAATTACCTAAGATTTCTCGATAAATTCAAAATGGCCGCCATCCCTGCGTTAACTCTGTGGGGCAAAATAAAATTTTCGATTTAGAAAAACTAAGACGGTAACAACTTTTCTTTCACCAAGAGCTTTAAAATGAACCCAAACAAGTGGTAGATCAGAAGAGAGTTGATAAAATTTGAAAGCCCGAATTTCTGTCCTCGAGGTGCGTTCTACTTTAAGGAAAGTTTGAGCAGCAGTTTAAATATTTCTGTTTCTAGTCGTATTCTACCTTTAATTCCCCTTTCTCTCTCGATCTGACATGTACCTTTTGTATTTATCGAATCCGTGTTTGTTCTGCCCGATCACTGATAAAGTGATGTCAATTTTAGTGCACAAACAGTAAAGTTTACACAGGTCACTTTTCTGCAAAACGACTTCTGCATTTTCAAAACCAACAAGTTCATTAATTTAAAACGATTATTCGCCTGACAAGGTGTCGGCAAATGGTGCAGTGGGTATGAGAATTAAATGGAATAGCAGCCGACAACAGCGTTGTGATGGATATTTTCCCCGCCGTAACGACTACGCACAGAACCAAATATCGGCTTCATGACTTTCACCGTGAACGTAGTGGACGCTGCATATAACTTGCACACTGCGCAACGGTAACCCAGCGAGTCGACCTGAAGCACTAGATATGAACTGAAAATGCTCACGTGTTTCATTATATATTGCAGTTATGTGTAAATTTTAACCTTTGCCACATGTTTGCAACTTCATTGAAAGTATTATGATCAACGTAATGAACAATAATCACCGCCGATTAGGTCATGAAGTATACAAATATGTAATTAGCTGAAATAAAAATATCAAAGTTCTTTTACTGCTGTCATTGTATCACCACTTTATATAGCAAGTGTAATTACCGTTGGCCAAGTCCTTCAAGCCATATATGCCGAGCTGTGAAAGCTCATTAGACATGCAAATTATAAATTAGCTGACATGAAAATGTGAAATGACTTTTGATATTGTTTTAACCTGGTATAATCATCAATGTACATAGCATGTTTTGCCAACTTTGATCAAGTAAATCCAGTATATATCCCTAATAAGCAAAGGTCATTAAATATGTAAATGAGGAATTGGCTTAAGTAAAAATGCTTAATGATTTTCAACAATGTTGTATCATGGTATCTGCAATATATGTAGCAAGTTTTGTAAACTTTGGTCAAGTTGATTCAGATATATATCTCTAATTAGGAAAGTTCATTTAATATGCAAATTAGGAATTGGCTGAAGAGAAAATGCTTAATGACTTCCAATAATATTGTATTATAGTGTCTTTAATGTACATAGCAAGTTTCATCAATTTTGATCAAGTCAATTCAGATACATATCCCTAATTATAAAAATTCACTTAATATGCAAATTAGGAATTGGCTGAAGTAAAAATGTTTTTTTTTTATTTTCAATAATATTATATCACAGTATCTTTGATGTATATAGCAAGTTTCATCAACTACAATCAAGTTAATTCAGATATATATCCCTAATTTGGAAAGTTTATTAAATATGCAAATTGGGAATTGGCTGAAGTAAAAATGCTGAATGACTTTCAAAAATGTTGTATCATAGTAGCTTCAATACATGTAGCAAGTTTCATCAACTTTGGTCCGGTCAATTTAAATGTATATCTCTAATTAGCAAAGTTCATTAAATATGTAAATTAGGAATTGGCTGCAGTTAAAACGCTTAATGACTTTCAATAATGTTAAATCATAGTATCTTTAATATACATACCAAGTTTGGTCGATTTTGATCGAGTCAAATCAGACATATATCCCTAATTAGGAAAGTTCATTAAATATGCAAATTGGCAACTCTCTTTCATGTCACCCCTTAATGGTTCCCACTACTAATATATCTTGGTGTGATCAACATTTGTAGCCAATCTCATCAAATTGTGTGTAGTCGTTTTTAATGAATATCCCTTTTTTCTAAAATCATTAATTATGCAAATGAGCAAAAAAGTATGCAAGCAAGACCCACCAAAAACTAATCAGTTCTTGCCATTTGCTAACTGAATCTATGTACTAGATTTGATTCTGATCTGATCAGCCGTTTTTGAGATATCGGACCAACAGACAGACAGACAGACAGACAGACAGACAGACAGACAGACGGACACACAGACAGACAGACAGACAGACAGACAGACATCGCTACGACATATGCTCACGTGTGTAAACACGTGAGCAAAAATGGCCTCCGACTGAATAACAAACAAGATAAACCATAAAACAATATACAAACAACAGGAAATAAAAAGAAATACAACAAGACAACAAAAATAAACACACTGACTGACTGACTGACTGACTGAAAAAATATGTGAGAATGTAGGGCCATAGCAAATTTAGTAAAAACGGGTGTTGGTTGGAATTCTCATAATTATAATAGCTATACATATTTGCTACATATTTATATTTCAGTCAGTCAGTGTTAATTTGTTTGCTTATTTATTTATTATTTATTCACTTATTCGTTTGCTGATTTCATTGTTTTTTGTATCTTTATTCATTTCTATTTTCATTTCTATATTTTATTTATTCCTATTGTAATTATGTTGTTTATCTGTTTGCTTATTTATTTGTCTGTTTGTTTACTTGTTATTATTCAATCTGAGACCCCTCTACCCCAGGCCCGAAAGTGACCGTGGTTTGCAACCGTCCTTAAAACAGTATAAAGTATTTAAGGGTTGCATAAACAAACATGTAGTGATCTAGACTACAGTGACTTTCTATTGTAGTACAGAATGTTTGTAGTTTATGCTCACCGTCTACACAGCACTTGCAGTATTCTCCGGGAGACACATAGAACCCTGCATTTCAATACCATGCTTGATATGATTTTTGCATGTATATTCATCATGTACAGATTTTTTTTTCGAGGGGTCAGCGGAATTCACCTAGTTTCAGTTTTGTCTTGTCATCAGTTTTGCTTCTGAGCGAGAAAACGTGACAAGTGTTCTGCCATAGAGCCTCGAGAAAAACGAGGGTCTACGAAAAAAGTGAAACGCACAGCCCGTCATCGTCTCGAGCTCTGCGGAACGAAAATGTAATTTACATTTTGAAACGGGGGGGGGGGGGGGGGGGGGGGCTTCAAAATTATTTTAAGTCGGAAAGGGGATACTTGAATTCATTTTGAGATTGCTAGGGCTACTTAAAAACAGATAAGAGAAAGTTTTCGAGAGTCCTCCTCCCGTACCCCCAGAGGTGATACAACAATCAACAACACGAGTGACGGCCTGCCTTGGAGCGCGCCCTCTTAAGACAATCAAGTCACTCTTTTACGCTATCAAATGTCCATACTGCCCTTTTAAAAGGTCATCTGCTCGAGAGCAAAGGGCAGTGACCTAACAGGTACACCGAAAGCACATAAATAGATATGCTTTACGTAACGATGCTTAACTTACGCGGTATTTTCTTGCTGTCGCCTGTTGTGAGGCGACAGCAAGATACTAGACAGGTTTGGCTACACGTTTTACGTGAACGTGAACGCGTAGAATCCACGTTCAGCACGTAGGCGTACACGTTCACGTGCAAAAATCTGTTTGGCTACGCGTTGCGTTACCAATACTTAGGATTAACATTAACAAATAATGGTAAATTTAACTTAGCAATAAATGACCTCAGTTACAGAGCTCTTAAAGCAAAATTTAAGATCAGACAACTATTAAGATCAGAAAATATTCTTCCAGTACGAACATTTTTAAAACTCTTTGAAGCAGTTATTCAGCCAATTCTACTTTATTGTGCAGAAATATGGGGTCCACAGGTGATAAACTTAGAAGCTTTAATTAAACTCTAGTGTTGAAAAGACACAAACAAAATTTTTGAAGTCAGTCCTGCAGGTCCACTGCAAAACAACTAACATTGCTGTCTTGTTGGAAGTGGGTTGTTTACCATTGCAAGCTAAAATCGCACTTTCTATGTTAAAATATTGGGGGAAAATTATTTCAAGTCCTGAAACTAGTTTAATAAAAGAAACATACCAAAATGAAAGGGAGTCAGAAACTACTCAGAACTGGGTGTTTACAGTACGTAAATTATTGTCAAGCTTTGGCTTTGAAAAAATTTGGAAAAATCAACATGTAGACAAAACAGATTTAAAAAACATAGGTTTCAAAATAGAAGAACATTTTAGACACAAAATACATAATGTATTATTTAATGATAATAAACAGGGCAATATGAAAAATAAATTAAGGACATACCGCTTATTCAAAACACACCAACATTATGAAACTTACTTAGATACTGTGAAAAATCCACGCACAAGGGCTTCTCTAACACAATTTAGACTAAGTGCACATCATCTTAACATAGAAACAGGTAGACATCGTAAAATGGGAGCAGAAAAACGTCTCTGCCCATGTTGCAAGAGTAACAAAATAGAAGATGAAATACACTTTTTACTCTTATGCCCATTATATAACAAAGAAAGAAAACAAATCCTCCTTTTAAAAGACAAGAAACAAAATTTAATTGAGTGCCAAAAACCACGATAGGGCGTCCATCAGAATTTGACGGGCATAATCACCAATCACTCGCTGGCTCAAACAATTCTCCTAGCCGGCTAAATTCTACATTTTGGCCAGTCGATTCTCAGAACCAATTCTTTTGACACTTTTCGTTTTGATGATACAATCTAAAGCATCCTTCCCAAAGTATCGTATTTAAGTCAATGCTGGGTCATTTATATAGAAACTAAGAAATCGTTTCTTACGCCCAGACTTTATGGTTCAGACATTAAACGCGATATCTTATAAAGTCAACTTATTACTCTCGCTTTTTACAAAACCTGAATGTTTTTATCGTCTAACTACTTACCTTAAGGTATTTATAAGAATTCTTTTGAATATATCTTTTGAAATTTTTCTATCGCTCTTTATGTCCAAATGGTAGGAACTCTGGATAGGGACAGGCATGTCAGCTGGAACAGACGACGTGCCGTGAGCACGAATCAGTGCTGTCAGTGGCATTGGCTAACAACATAAGGCACATCAAGACAAACCGAAATTTATTTCTTGTCAACGTTATTGCCATCTCCATGGTTAAAATCGCTTTCACTTGACTTTCTGAAAGTATTTGAATGACGAACCAGTCGCGGCCACGGCCGGGCGCGTAGAGCGTTCAGTGTACAATAACGTGTACTGCATTGGCAATTCCGAGCACCTGTGGTCGTTGTAGCTCCCACTTACTCGACATGAGGTGCTCAACTCCAACCAATAAAATGTCCCTATTTGAGGATGTGCATATTTAAAAAGGTAATTGGCTACAGCAGCAAACCTATAGCAAAATCTACTTCGTCAACGTTGTGATGTAAGCTGGAGAACGCAATCGTTCACATTTTAAACGACAAGAGCCGGGGTCTTGGGTCCTTGTGTCGTTCAATATTTGAACGATTGCACTCAAAGTCATTATCCCATACATACAAATACGTAGCCTTATAAGCCCAACTCTGTGTACAATCGGAGATGTTACCCATGACAATGCAGTTGTGCGAATCGTAGTTGGGACTAAAAATCGAGTTGCCAACGATCACATAGGACACAATCCAACCACCATTTTTTACTTGTATGTCCCAGGTATCAAGATCTGAGGGTAAAGTTTATATCACGCTATTATTACAACCCTCCTGTTTTATATAAGTTTACTTTGTTGATGTCAGCAGATAATTTAAAAACTCTAAGACAACTCAGTAGATATATATTTTTTGCAATGAAGCGTAGAGACGACTATATGAGTAATGTAAATTTTACTTAATCTTGTCGTCTGTTTTGTAATTAGTTCCATGATCAGGTGTTACCGTACGTTACTTTTTCCCAGTGACCCATGTACTATATTACCTAAAGTTTTGTACATTTTGGCCGGTGGCCATAAGTACTGAAATAAACTTGACTTTAAGCTTTAAGCTTTGACTTTAAGCAATCCAACCACAGGTTGCAGTGTTTTACCGAAACAAAACAAAACCGATCGAAAATATACGAAATTTACTCTTGAGTGAAGCTTACATTTACAATTTCTGATCAAAATCACATTTAAAACATGTGCTCTCTCTTTTACCTTTTACACATGTTGTTGGCGACATCTAACAAAATGGCACAGAACCTGGAAGTTTAAGTTTGATAAGTAAAATTACTTTGGAAGTGCAGAATTTGAAACGCAAGCTGTGCACTCTGCTTCTCAAAAACAATTTGCCAGGGATTCAGCAAATGAGAACGCGACTAGCTGGACTAAGCTGATCCGAACACCTGAGTCACTAGACCAGGCCAAGCGCTAAATCTGAACGTGCAACTCGAATGTAATCGGCATGCCCTAGTTATGGATGAATTCACTTTTAGCCGGCGTTGTAAGTTGATTTTTCCCAAAGAAAATGATTATTTAGTTAAGGAAAAAAATTATTTTGGGGGACATAAAAAGTGTCCAAAAATTTCAAACCGCTCACCCGTAAGCTTACACACGCCACACGTCTAAAAAGGACATTCACTTAAGCGCCCGACTTGATATGTACGATCGAGAAGAAGAAAAAAAAAGGCTAGACCGCATCTGTCTGAGAAAATATATTTAGAGCAGGCGAATGATTGTAGGTCGACGTCGTTAAGCCCGCACATCCGTATCCCAGACAAATGCTGCTCTTTGAAATAATGGAACTGTGCCCCTAGGCTACTTGAATGAGCAGAATCTTCGTGAGGGAAATTATTTGTCGGTGTTCCTTCCTGACTTGTTGCTGTCCTTTTTCCACACCATAGACAGTAGAAGTTTCTACTGTCTATGACCAAAGCAATCAGAGAGCAGTTAAACAAGGCATAAGTTATGTGAGTAATTTAAAGTTCACAACAAGAGATATTAAATAGACGTGGAAGACGCAAGAGAGAATGAAGTGGGAGAACTTAATATATTAGGTAACATGTGACTCAAAATGGAGTATGGTGATGAAATACATATGATAGGACAATTTCATAGAACCCTTGAATTCGAATACATTTCAGTGGGCATGCCGCAAGGTTTAGTAAATATTATGCGGCTTCCATGGTATTTATGGTGTCTGCATGGATGTCCTCTTGGTCTTCACGTAAGAGACGATCAGTCTGAAATGGTCATAGATGTATAGTCGATGTGACAGTGTTTTTGTTTGTCAAGAAAATGGTTCAGAACATTTTCTTGAAATCGACAAATCGCAACTTCGATGATATTTTCACCATATTTGTTCTCTAAACCTGACACATATATTTTTCCGTTATTCTTCACTCCAGTTTCTACATAGGCGAACTAGAATTGAACAGTCTATGAAATGTGATATTTATATCATAGTTATGAAATATTTATATCATCAATGAAACAGTTCTGGTCCATATACCCTTTTTATATTCTAGTACTTACACTATATAGGGCTAGGACGCTACTCAGACTACGATAGGTTCAGTTATTTTATCAAGACTCTGAGTAGAATAGAAGCTCAAGCCTGTTGCATTACCAAAACCGGTTTATTGATAATATCAATATTTGATGATATTTTACAATTATGATATTAATGTTATATTTTCTAGACCGTTTACTCCAAGTTCTCCTGTGATTTCCTAAGAAGTTGAAATGCACAGGACTAGCCACGCCAACACAACATTGCAAGGTGTGCAACATCTATCTTGTAGCCGACAAATGAATTCGGTCGTTTAACAACATATACATATTGACTGGCCTTGCAGGAAACAACATATTGCAACATGTCCCATCAATTTTCTCCCCGAAAAAAAAAATCGAGAAATTTCTCTGCTATCCTTCGTCTCGTTAGCAGACGACACCGCCATCTTCTTTTACATTTTTTTTTTACAGAATGAGCGCATGCGTAGATGCATGGCGCTTTTTAATATTCAGTTGACAAACTAAATGTTTACCGTGCACTGGCCTGGTAGCGGTTCTCTGCATTCAGTGCCAAACTAACGCACACTTACTGGGTGTCCTTACACGTTACATAGACGAATCACGACACAGCTTTTTAGATAAGTTATGCACAGTCACCTGTGGTCTATTCCCAGTTTTCCGCTCTGCGTCTATGCGCCCCATAGACGTGTGTACATATGCCTGAGATCTTCTTCTCAGGCACATGTACACACGTCCATGGGGCGCAAAGACGCAGAGCGGAATAGACCACAGGTGACTGTGCACACATGCAGACTGATGGGATCCAGTGAACACTGGGCATTTCAACAAAAGTATGCGAGGAGAACGAGATCTAATTGAAAAATCTAATGGCAAATGCATCAAAAGTTATTGTGAACGAAGCCTTTACGTAAGGGGTGGACCATTTGACATCCTGGGGGGGGGGCTTGGAAGATTTGGGGGAAAAAAGATGCCGGGTGGAGTTGCTCGAAAAAAAATCTGGCTTTAAGTGGCTGATGGAAAAACAATTATGGACCATTGTGACTCGGAAAAAAAAATATTGGTAATTGTTCGATGCACACTGCCGCATCAATAAAAATCAAGCAGTAGCTCTGGAGTTTTATAAAGCATAAACCATTTCAAGCTTGAGGAACAATAACTTAGAATTTATTAAACGAGGAACTGAAATAAATACACAAACAAAAACACTGAAAAATTGTCAAAAGTTACAGCTACTATCACTGTAGCTTTCAGCAACTGAAAACAAGAACTCGTCTGAAGTGGTCTCATTGAGGAAGATTTTCAGATTATGATCTTTATTAAGCAGGTTGTAATTCAACAGAATTTGTATGCAAATAATAATAACCTGGTGTATCAATAAACATATAAACTCTGAAATACTTCTGTTTGTCTTTCATAATTTATTTCACAAGATTCAATTTCATGTTACTTTTGATACTTCAGTTATAATAAACTTGACAGTAAATTGCCCTCAAAAGTGCCACCACAGGCTACCAATTGAAGATGAATAATTAGAAAAGCTTCAGCTTCAGCTTCAGGAGGGGGGACACCCCCCTCCTGGCCTCCCCCCCGCGTGCGCTTGTGCGCACGCCTTGCTCCGCTTCGCTCCGCACAAGGCTGTACCCTCCTGTTCTTTCACTTGTACCCTTCTATTCTGAAAAACATTGACAGCCCTGATGTAGGATACCATCATCTCTTCTGATGACACCAGGGATGTTCTCAGAAAAGTTTTCACTGTAAGTTTGTTAATACTTAATGTAAAACTCAGTAATCAGGTTGTTTGATTTGTATTTTCAGTGTGTTACCCATGGTATAAATAAGATCTATAAACTGATATTTTTGTAAAGTGAATCAAAAATGTACATGTATTTACATATCTTTATTTAGTTTCTTGAATATAGTCTGTGTGCGATAGAACAGCATCTTGTTACTGGGTGTGAAAAACCAAGCAAACAAACATTGCACCGAAATTTGGTAAAAAAATATATCTCGAAGAAGGAAAATGAAAAAAAAAGTTGCCAGCATATGCCCTGTAGAAAAAAAATAATTCATGGTGAAGCAGGTGGGAAACAAAAATAATGGCTCTCCACCAATCTTCCAAGCCCCCCCCCAAGATATCAAATGGTCCACCCCTAAAGAGTTATGTAAGATCCTGATCTGTGCGAAAAGGTATTCTACATGTTGGCGATACTGCTTGTTGATGATACATTACTTCAACACAGGAAAACAGTATGTGTTCGGAGACTGATTCTAAACCCTACAGGTCTGTCGGCAGCCTGGGATGTCGACCAGCATGTTTTCAGAGGCCAATCGATAAAATTCAGTTCAGAAGTATACAACTGTGACACAAATAGCTACTACGGCTCCAAAGTGGCGGCTTCTGCATTTTAAAACCACATTTTATCTGTATTAAAACGTTTGGGGTATTTTCTTGTTCTATTGTTCTGCCATACGTTCAGCTTGGCGGCACCTTTGAAGTCAGGAACACCTTAGACGTCTTAGCATATGTTCTTCAGTTTCATTCCCAAAATCTTGTAGAAATGTAGGCTGTCGACAGTCCCTCGTGCCCTCTTTGCCTAAAATACCGACGTAGCCATCGTGGTAAGTGTGGTCACGAGGAGTGTGCTTGAACCAACGACCGACAGCCGAAGGCCGCGGCTCCAGCGCGAGTGCTGAACACTTGAGGCTTCTGCTCAGCGGAACGTTCGATGTCACGGTGCGGTGTTCGACGTGACTTCTAAAGAAAGCCTTTTTGTGTATTGTGATGTGTAATGACTAATGTTCTGAGTGGCGCTGATAGCGACTGAATTTTCTGTCCAGGCTAGAATTCTGATCTACTGAAAAATAACAATAACATCTACATTTTACTCATTTACTAGAAGAAAATAATAGACATATTATCAAAAATTACAGCTGTCTTTGCTCTTAAAAAATAGTGCCAATTCAAACATTGCCGACAAAATAGACAGAGGGGAGCAATGCATACCCTGGGTAAAGCAATCTGTACAATTGTCGATATTGAGAGGGAAAATCGCTGCAACTCTTGATTACCCGAAAATTTTCATTATCGTTGTCTAATGAAACAAAGATATTTTAGATATTTTCTTCTTCTTCTCCTTCAAGTCAAACAGCAAAATATTCGCCTTGCAGACACACTGCATTGTTTACTGTGTGCAACAATGATTTGTGGCATGGACTAAAATTCAGTTTTCAGCTTTGACGTCATAAGCCTACAGTCTTGTCACAGCAAGTTGAACCGATTTCGACATGTTTTTGTAGTAGATCGACCAACACCACATGATGTACTTTAAAGACGGAAAAATATCAGAAAATCACCAACTTTACTCTGAGCTGATTAAGCTTTAAAATAGGAATTAATAATCATATCGACATTCGTCTGCAACAATCAAAATTCACTGGATGAAGCTGAGAGATAGTTACCATGGTAACCAGCACGATCACAGCGAGATGAGCAGATTTCAAAGCAGATATAAGCGTAGTCATTGTGTATGAACAACCTAAGCCTCACACTTTCAAAAAGAAAATACAAATTGCCAGGAGGGAAATGTCACCTAACAATCAGACGCAGATTTGTATTTTTTTGGTCTTTTCCTGCACTCTAAAACCACCATTTAAGGTAGAACGCACCTCAGGGACAGATGTTTAGACTTAAATTTCTACAATGCTTTTCCGATCTGCCGCTTTTGGGGACTCATTTTAAAGCTCTTGGAGAAAGGAAACATTTCGCCTTGGTCGCCTTTCTCGAAAATCCAAAATTTAATTGTTTCCCGTAGAGTTAACACAGCGATGGCGGCCATGTTGAATTTCAAATACCGCTAACTTTGAAATGTGGGGTAATTTGTTTCTCCAGTTCCAAACTTGCACAGGGACCCTAATTTTTATTGTTGATTTGGTAAGAGAATAGCTGTAAGTTTCATGGAGCAAAAGTTTATTAGTCTTTCACTTTCGAGGTGCATACTACCTTTAAAACTCTATGGTCAGATTCTCTTCAAGCTCAACTATGAATTTTCGACACCCGGCTTTTTATTTGCAAACCACGCGTTTAGTACAGTACTAATATTCACAAATGAAATATTTATTTAAAAAAAATTACAATTTTGGGCGAATATGTTCGCTCAATCACGATAGCGTTGATCAACGGTAAATGAATACGGCAGTAATAACACGATTGGAACCAATTTGGCATGATTGAATTTTCATATTTTTCAATTTCTCAAAGTGTTAAGTGCCGTATAGCTAAATGTTCCAATATTAAAATTACTCGTAAAAACAAGTGTGTAATGTAAAAAAGAAAAGCAGATGGGATTATATTTGTAGATTAAATCGGCATTACTTCATCATCCAATTATCCCAAATTAGTTCCAGTCGTGTTTAATACCTAATTCGTCGGCGATACAGATACACTGCACCGCTAACGTGTTACTTGTTGAGCGAGCTCTGTAGTGGTGTAGTTTCTTCTCACAGGAACGAAGAAATTGAGAGTCAGGTCTTTCGTGACAACCTATATATTGTGATCGTCTTCTGGAATGAGTCTAGGCGTATTTCTTTGTTGGGCACTGGATACTGTAGGAAAGTTTTAAAGCATTCTTGAAAGACATGCTCCGGGCAAGTCACTTTGAATGTTAAATTTCATCAAATTAATATTCAATTCGTATGATCTGGACATTCATTAACATGGCCGCATATGTTTTCTTCACAGGCGCACTGTAGGAAACTGCAAGAGAGTGAGAGTTTTCGATTGTGTCACAGTCACTTGTGATCGGTCTAGTCCGCTCGGCGTCTATGCCCCCATAGACGTGTGTACATATGCCTGTTATTGGCAGATCGTCCATGTAGCCGACACGAACACGAAGTGTCTGTTACCGGCTACCAAAAACTATGAAGAATAGTAAAGAATGAGCTACAAAATCACTATCAGTTTTAAGTTGCAGGTAGAATAAGTCTGTGCCTTTGTATAAAATACTATAAAAATAGCAGAAAGTGAGCAACCAGCTGAAAGTTAGTCGAGGAGACCTTAACCGCATATCATTTGCATCTTATTGTCGGCTACATGGACTGTGTGCCCTGTTTTTCTCAGGCATATGCAGGTGCCGCCAACTAAGCTGTTCGTGCAAAAAGGTGTTCGTGCGAAGTTTTTCAGCGGGCGGGCAAATTTCAAAACTAATCGGCGGGCGGGGAGAAAATATCGATATTTACTGTGGGCGGGGAAGAAACTTCATTATTTTCAGCGGGCGGGGAGAAAATTTTTGACAGTGGGCACCTGAAAATACGTAGAGGGAGGGGAAAGCGGCGTGGTTGATAGAACTTGAGGAGAAATTAAGCGCCTTACTTAGAGGGGAGCAATGTTCCAAGTATACTGCTAACTACTGGCATGGTTTTGTGTTGATCTGGGTTGCCTAGTGGGCATCTAGTTGGCAATGGGGAATTTTAGTAGTGGGGAGAGGGCAGCGGGGAGCTTGAATTGTTGCGGGGAGCGGGCAGACTGTAGATACCGGAGGGCTGTGGGCATCAAAATTCAGTGGGAGGGCACATTTTCAGTGTATGCCAGTGGGAGGGCAGTTACGAACAGCTCTCACTTTCCCCTCCAAATTTTAGGTCAAGGTCAAAAATAAGAAAAATCGGTATATCAGCCTTCAAAACATGTTTTGTGACGATTTTGCAAAATTCATGAAATTTATCAGTTGGCGGCACCTGCATATGTACACACGTCTATGGGGCATAGACGCCGAGCGGAATAGACCGATCACAAGTGACTGTGGATTGTGTATTTCAGTTGGTCAGTCTCTTATATTAAATGGCGCCCTCATATACGTCGACGCTTTGCTTTAACACACGATCAGTAAAATTTAATGGGACTTGTGTGGCAAGTGCACCAATCGGTGCTTGGGATTTTATGACCAAAATCATGCATTTTTTCAGTTAAACAAACAGCACATATTTTAAAACACAAATCAGTGTTTTCTCTTCAGGTTCCTAAAAAGTGGCAATTTGTGCACCACCACAGTCGTTTGGTGGGCTATTCAGCTCTGGGACTATTCGCCCCATAGACGAGTGTACAGAAGCGAGGTGTTTCTCGCTTCTGTACACTCGTCTATGGGGCGAATAGTCCCAGAGCTGAATAGCCCACCAAACGACTGTGGCACCACTCATCAAAATTGGGGCAGGCTCGAAATTGATGGGGCACCTTCATTCCTCATTGATACAATGTTTGAAGTTCTGCTTTCTAGCTTTACCGATAAACATGAACATAAAATTGCCCTAGTGTCCATGGAGACCAAACCACAAGGGTGGCGCCTATCGACACGATCATCGTGTGAATAGACAAAAAAAAATGCTTACCGACACGATGATCGTGTGAATAGATCAAAAAAATGCTTACCGACACGATGATCGTGTGATAACGTGGTTTTTCTTACCTATCCCACCGATGGTCGTGTCAATAGAACGCATTTTCCGCTTATTTGCACGATGATCGTGCAATACACAGTTTTCTTACTTATTTGCACGATGATCGTGTCTATAAGACACATTTCCCGCTTATTTGCACGATGATCGTGCGAATACGCAGTTTTTCTTACTTATTTGCACGATGCTGGCTGTACTTTTTGAGTGTGTACACTCCACGACACGTATTTCACCAAAGCAGAACGATACGCGAACTTTTGGTGTTTTAGAGGGAGAGATACAAATGGCATGATTGGAACTAATTTTGGATAATTGTATATTGAACTAATGTTTGTTTTATCTGCAAATGTAAGCTCATCGGCTTTTCTCTTTAAGTAATACACTTGTTTTTATGAATATATTGTAATAATGCTACATTTATCAATAGGGCACCTAACACTTTTGAAAAATTTGAAAAATATAAAGATCAAATTCTCCCAAATTAGTTCCAATCGCTTTAATCTTTAATATGAGCAAATTCACAGGTTTCAAGACCGCCCCTCTTTCGGGGGAGGGGGAGGCTGTGTCTTAACTCACTATCATATATTACGTATAGGCGCTTTTGTTTGCGCTTTTGTTTGCCCAGTGTTGTCAGGGTCTATGGGTTTAGTGTCTACACTTTGGGTAACTGTTTTCAGGGCAGACTACAGCTTGAAACATATTTACGCGCACGTGCAGCGGAGAGAAAACAGTGATAACAGAAGACACAAACAGGTAAATAATTTGCAAAAGTTTCTATTGAGTCTCTTCTATTTCATACAAATCTAATTGAAATTTGGCAGCCCGGGTCAGGTTGTCCTAGCGATCGGACGCGTTACGTTTGAGTCTGCGCAGTAGTGTGTTAGTTTCTGCTGGATTGTAATTCCGGGTGAAACTCCCCTGTATCGCGGTCACCCCACTCACAAATTTCATCTGAAAACAGAACACAACGTGACAGACACACAGTGATGATTGCATTGGCACCTCAGGGTGCTTGTTCAAACTTCCTGTGTACCAAACATTTTGGGGCTGGTATTTCAAAACTAGTCACTAGCTTTTAGCTGCATCACGATAAATTTTTAATTTTTTTCATTTTTGAAAAACCGCTAACAAAACAACCAACGCGAAACAAGCTTCATCACACAATAGTACACACTAATCAAGATATTTCACATACAGCTACAATAATAGTTACAAGTAATAAATTACTTGGGGCATTTATTACACGGTTTCATCTTCAATCAAACGACCACACCCTAAAAATATACTATACATCTGTAGAAAAAATGGTTTTCTCTTGTATTTCGAGACTATGATACAGACAGTTACCCGACTGCCAGCTACTTTCTCCAGTGCTCCACTTTTGAAATGAAATTTACAATACAACATGAGTTGCCACTCAATGTGGCTATATCTGGGAAATGAGCAAGCGGGGGCGTTCTCTGGGCCCAAGCTTGCTTCATTTGTGATTCTGAAAAAAGAATGTTTTTACGTTGTGCGCCATATGATCTTGAAAAAAGTGTCTCTGTTTAACAGTGTACATGTACATAGTATCTAATTTATTAAAAAGGTATCAGACTGGTTGATTTCAGGTGAGACCCACTCTTGCAAAGAGCAACTCTATGAGAAATTCATTTTTTGCAGCCCTAGGTGCAAGCAATGGTATGATACCCCTTGTATGGCAATTTCTTTCCTTTTTTCGTCACATTCTGGGAATTCAAACGGTTTCATCTTTGCATTTTAGGCTCATGGTGCACAGTAGTGCACTGGTTACAAAAAACCCAGATACTTGCTTAATCAAACCAACTATCATAATACTGAAATGCACAATGTCTGTGAGTGCCATAGAGATGTTCTGTCTCCCACCCTTGCCAGTTGTTAATCTTCGCTACTTTGCATGGAGAGGCTGCTAATGATGCCATGTGTCAGACCTCACACCTTTCCATTCACGTTAACAGACACTGCAGGTTCACAGTTCTGACTTGCCAATGATCCTTATTTGTTCCTGCTTGAGTGAAAATTGTCCATTCTGGCTCTCAGGTGCATGTCGCAACAGCATTGACTGTTAACAAGACTAGACTCAATGGATCAACAAAATCTACCGAAATATACGAAAGCTTGGACACGAAGTATAAAGACACTATGATAATTTTGTTTAAACAAATTTTGTCAACAGTTATGAACACTGGTAAATCTTGGTAGAGTATTATTACAGTACATTTGGGGTTGTCCATTGTGAATAATCCAATTTTACTTTTCACAGACAATTATTTCACTCACAGGACACCATGGGATTCTGTTCAGTCTCAGTGTAAACGTGCATCACCTTTTCAACTTTACGATGACAGAAAGTATAAAGTAGAGGGGGGAACGGGGCGAGAGGGACTTCCTCCCTCTATTGTCTATGGAAAAATCCAGCTCATGCAACCATGAGGTGGTTAATGTTAAAAAAGATGAAGACATGATACATGTCAATGTGAACTACTCTTTTACACTGGCTGGGTTGCTTATTGTAACCAAAAGGAGTGAAGCTTTTTTTCTGTATTGTAGTTGGCTGGATAAATCAGAGAAGTAACTGATTCTGCTGCCAATATTCAAGACAACACAATCACAGAACAACAAATCACTGAGATCAACTTTAGCATTCAAACTAGCTTGAAAAAGGTTCAAGTTTAGTTTTCAGCACGGAGGTAGTTGTACCACTGTTTGTACCGGTTAAAAGCATTGCATTTTTGAGGTATTACATCATTGGTTTGCAGAGTGAGGCAAAACTTATCTCACCGTTGTCATTATCAATCCTGCGCTATGTATTTACAGTCAACCCTCCTGTTGATGCAAAAGAGTACAGTTTCGTGGATTGAAGTGAAACTTATGAAGCAACAAGCATTTCCAGCTCCCCTTGAACCGTCCACCCCGTGGCTCTCAAAGCAAAGACTTGAAATGCAAAAATGAACTAAGACCAAAAAGAAGCAATTTCTGCTACAATTTGAGCAAATCTTAAGTAGGTCATGGGTAGGTGACCAATGGCATCAATTCTTGTCCAAATCTACACATATCATACACAACAGAACGATAGCAATTGTAAAAGATTTTGATGAAAATAAAATATTCTGAAAAATAGAAAATTAATACTGTCTGATAACAGATGAACAATACTATGTGACTAATTTGAACTTGAAATTTCAAGTGTAGGTGATAATGGTATCAAATTACAGAGTAAGCTAATAAAAAACGTAGCTAGCAACCACAATGTATCACCAAGGCAAGCCATGTCTTGTTGCCATGGCTATATACGAGGGGTGACTAACCTAATAAGGGCTTTCATCATCTGCCATTTCTTGTATCTGTGCCATGGCAACAGTTGGTGACATTTCTCCTTTGTGAACACCTCTGCCTATATGGGGGTTCTGCCTGGAGATTTGTTGATGTCCAAAAACCCCAGGAGATTATTGTCTGATTTAAATTTGGAATGAAGTGAATAGCTAGGGTTTTTTTGGGTTATTATTGTGACACATACAAAACTGAAAAATGTTTGGCTATCCTTATAATGGTCTGACATGATTTTCTCTCATCAAATAGGGGCAAATGTAGTTGGATACTTGCTAATAATTACCTGAATGCTGGTTAGCTTAGGCTATGTGAGTGTGCTGTCAGAAGATGTAGAACGGAAATTGCCGACCGTGATGATCTGTTCTTTTAATAGAGATGAATTCATTCCAAATTCAGATCAGAAACAAAAAGGGGCGGGGGGCCTTGAGCAAGGAACTTGTTGAATGGTCAATTGCTGTAATTTTTTATGGTATTTTCATGATTTCTGTCCTAGGAATCAATTACATTTTGCTATTCGCCTCCCAAAATTATGCTGAAATGCAGAGTATAAAGTGTTAACATTGAAAATACAAGACATGTTGTGTGAAACCATTTTTCAGTGTCTATGATAAAATGTGCCAAGTTATTGTTGCAAAACAAGTTCTAGTTTAGACTAAAATTCAACTGTCAACAGTTTCATTGGACACTGTAAACACACATGCTGTTGTAAGTTGAACTTGGGGCATTTTGACATGAAGTGGAACGACAAATTGTGTTTTACAAACTGGACAAAAATTACAGAAAATAAGTACTGTACTGGTGTTTAAAGTTCATAGCGCTTCCATGGAGTCAAACGTGAGTTGCTGCAGTGGTCGTAATACAATTTTACCGGGTTTTCTTCTGTGCAGTCATACAGCTCAGAATGCGAGTACTGTCAATCAAAACACCAAATTACACTTATTTTTGCAAAAGTTTTCTCAGGCCTATGACCTCTTAAACTGAAAGATTTCGCCATGTACTGATGCTCCCGCGCTCTGAGACCTCCACTCCTAACCGACAGTCTCTTAGCACTGCCCCCACACACACAGCTACATTTTTCAGTGTACGTGAACTCCTAAAACTGTGGTCTGTACCAAGACATTCGGTGTTGCTTAAATGGAAATACTCTACTACAGAAAAAGATAGTTACCCAGCCCTCTTCTCAAAAATTCTTTTAATAGTGGAAATATTTATCGATAACTCTAACTCAAATGACAAAACACAGTTCAGAAAGTTGTCAGACTCTCTTTGCTTTTAATTCCTAGTTTAGTGAAAGACATTGTGACCATTAATACACTTGGACCATTGTCCCCTTGCAACATTTAATTCTTCACAAGATCAAGGTCATAGGGGTACACAGGGTTGCTATTTCTACACTGTTTGTATCAGTCATTCATTTGTGCAGTTCGATCTTCTGGGGTACGACTGAGTCAACTTTAGAAGAACCCTCCATGAGTTCGCTGAGGAGGTTGATCTCCGGGACGTCGCCGGTCAGCTGCTTCAGCATGAGCAGTTCCTTGACAATGAGGCATATCCGCTCGATTTCTGAGATCCTGACGATCAGCTCGGCGAACTTGTTGGGATGGTCCGGATGCTGCCCTTCCATGTAGGTGAGGAGTTCATCCTCAATTTTTTCCTGCAAGTCCCTGACTTTTGATGGATTAGACAGACCGGCACAATCTGATGAATGGCGAAAAAAAAAAAGTGCCCATTGACTTTTGTTTCAAAGAGAGCACAGACCAAATGCAAATTTCTGAGTAAAGTAACACCACACACACGTTATTTGGGCTTTAATGTTGATCTGATAGACAAAGGGTTCAGACTCAAATACTGTTTTGTAAAAAGCCTGAAGTCCTCACAAATGTGACATGCAAAATTAAGATTTGTTAGATTTACTGTTCAAGCTTGATTCGACAGAAAAACAATTTGACATTCTGTTTGCAAGTGAATAGCTAAGCTGATGATCCACTATTAAAATTTGGGAATGGCAAAATCCAATACATGTTGGCTATGTTGGATAGACAGAAAGTATTGGAAGTGAAGATGATATTAAGAGGAGGGGGTTAATGAGGAGCATGAGGAGGGGACATACATCGTCTTCACCCACCTGATTGCAGCAGGAGCATCAGCTTGAAGGCCTCAATCTCGTAGCGATCAATCTTCAGACGTCGCAAGTGATCTGTCAGATCGAGCAAGCGTTTGATCACCTCTGCTCCGCCAAACTCGCGTGCAGTCTCTTCCGTCACCTTGGTTCCGTTCATGAGCAAGAGGCAGCCTTGCAGAGGGATGGACCGGAAAGCCACGGACAGGACCACAATCTGACACCATGCTGCCTGCAGCAACTTGATCTGATCATTGGTCTGTGGGGCGAAAAAATGGCAACGCTTATTTTACGAAAAAAATATCAAAACTTTGACCATTAAATCTGTGTTTGGACATATTTCTCTCATTCTAGCCAAACTCTGTTCTATTGCATCTGGTATTGTGAAAATCTAATGATCCACTGCCTTGAACCATACATTTAATTTTTCCATTGCACTATTAACCCTTTTCCTGCCAAGTTCATATTTCACCAAAACACTGCTACATCACTCAAGCAAAGACTGAACATGGTACCAATCAGGCTACACTGCTAGGCACCATAACCATACCTGCCAGTATTATATATTATATCCAGAACAAGAGACTATGTGCCCGAGGGTATGTGACCATTTGCCAGACATAAGAAGTGCAAATGTTCACCTGCCTCAATGAGGGTACATAGTCCCTTGTTTGGGCTATAATGTTTTTATTACATGCCTCTCTTACAGAGTTTTCAGTCAAACTTTTGGGACTTATTTGCAAATGACAATCCAATGCTCTATTTCCATGTTAGACGGAAGTCCGTTGAAAAATAGAGCGATTGTTGAATGGCGCATTGATGTATTTAAATCACTATTAGACGGTTTATCCATTTTCATGCAGAAATTTCTAAAAACCAGATTTAATATGTAAAACACGTAAATTTGAATGTTTTTAAATCCCAAAGTTGTCAAGTTGAAAACAGTTCAAGTTCACTTTGAGTCAAATGATGACTATGCCGTGAGCAATGTCATGGACAAGTTAGCATTGAATCCTATGGAGCATGTGACCTTCAATATGTGAGGCATGTTATAATATACATAAGTGGGACGTGCCAGCTCATCTGATAACATTTACATAAAGTGTCTGAGGGGAAGAGCTGAGGCAAAGGTGATGCCAGTCATGAGACAAAAATAAATATTCCGTAGTTGGTTATTTTTTGCTATGGAAGTCTGGGACATTGAACAGCTACTATGTACAACCGGGTCTTTTTTTCACTCTCCGGTAATGTGATAGCTATTGCATGGAATTCCTTGGAATGAGCAAAACCAGCGGACTGAAGAGTATGGAACCACCAACTTGTTTTGCTTGAACCAATGGATTGATTGTACGAATTCGCCAACACCGACTTGTATGATGAAGATAGGCTTCAGGACTAATGAGCTATACTGTACAACACAGTGTGCTCCGACAAAATACATTTCTGAACTCTGTGAGGACAACCTGGAACTTCACAGAAATTATCTGTGTTGGCACTAAACCAGTATATCGTATGTAATAGCCGAGCCTGTATTTAGCAGAACGTGCAGGGCTCAAAGTTGCGACCATTCAGTCGCATATGCGACCAAATTTTTAGGAGTTGCGACTAACTTGTTTCGGTTAGTCGCATTTAGCGACTGAAATCTTACGTGGGGCTACCTGCATTTACAACGCAGCAGTACGCAGACACTCATCAAGGGTCATGACCGTATAGGCAATAAACATTTGACGGCGCCCAGCCACACAAAGGCGAGCGCGCGTCCATCGCCGACTTTGTTTTGATATGGATTGGAAACAGTGTCTCCATTTTGTCTGCTATCGTGTCTAGTTAGCTGTCAAAACATGCAATGAATTTAATCAAAAAATAATTAAGAACCAATCAGAAGGCAAGCTCATGTCATTTGCTGTCAAATCAATTTAATTTGGCCAATAGTGATCACAAGTTTACGCACACTGAGCAAGTCCACCTCCAAAAACAAAATTCTCACGTACAGTAAATTGAATTCCCATCAGTGTTCAAGCAGTCAGTACAGTACGTATACGTAAGTCCACGATGTCGGGCGAGTGGTATGAACCAGTACTGTCAAAAAACAATTGCAATATTGAAGCTATCGTACCACAGTGGACTGAAATTAAAATTCTTATTTATAGCCAGTTTATGGGCCGATCTTACACTGGATTGTGGCAGTTACTGCTGACCAAAGAGCCATACTCCGCTGACTTCCGTGATTTTCTACATTTGATCGAGTTAATGCTAGTAATGCCGATTTCAGCCGCACAATGTGAGCGAGGATTTTCAGCACAGGGAAGGATCAAACGCGACGTACGGAGTTGCCTAAACGTATCAACGACGGAAGATCTCATCCGGATAGGACTTGAAGGCCCTGCCGTTGATCAATATGATCCCACCTCCGCCGTTCATCGATGGCTGAACTTATCTACGCGTGCAAGACGCCCAACCTTCAGACATTGGCCGACTGCTATAGATGTTATTGAAACTAATAATGATGAAAACAGTGATTTGTCTGAAAATTGATCAGGAAAGAATAAACAAGACAGTCGGACGTGCTCGCCATTGTCTGGCTGGGCGACGTCAAATGTTTAATGATAAGGTCATGACCCTTGTGAGACATTACACGTTGTTGAATTCTGTGTGTGAATTTGAAATGTAAACAATAGTTGAACTGGGAAATAAAAAGTAAGATGTTATTAATATGTTATCATCATTTCAAAAATGCTCCTAAATTTTTTGGTTTGCTCCTAAAAATTTTGACTTAGGGGCAAAATGCCCCTAACTGAAAATATAAACTTTGAGCCCTGATCGTGGATGGCACACACATTATGTTTTTTCTCTTCCACAATTAGAAACCTGGGTTGCTTCATCAATGTCAGAGCAATGGTTTTGTCTAATTCCTACTTTGGTTTTCCTGGGTGCACTTGCATGTGTATACATAAAAGTGTTCCTGCTAAAGCTTTACGCGCTATATGTAGTTGCACAATGTCTCCGACTGCTCTTGGAGTGAAATTTCATGTTTTGCGCAACTTTAGTTTCAGTCTTTCAGATTGGTGTCAGTTTTGGTAACAATAAACATCAAAACATGGGGTGAAAGGTGTGATCTCAGTGGCGATTTTACTTCCACGTTTTGAGTTTTCACAGTCATTGGTGGCGCAGGTGCTACAAACATGCAGTACGCATGCGCGTTTCAGGGTACCTTGTGACTAAATGACTAGATTTACGTAACTGGATAAATCAGCATATATAGAGAAGACGAAACATGGCCAAGGCGGCCGCCGTGCCCATTGGGCACCTAAGCCTAAGTTGCAAACTCACTCACACCCTTAGAGAGAACACCAGTACATGATATGATACGTGTTATCTGTGTGGTATCTCCACAAAGTCAAGTTATTTTGTACTTTCCAAATAAACTACGCTGCACGACTCTTCGCAGCGGGAGATTACCATACCTCAACTTCCTGAAAGAACGGCAGTTTTCTGGTCCAGCCGACCAAGCTGAAAAGGATGTGGTCCGCGACGTGCAGAAACATCTTGAAGTCCTTGAGCTGATCAACCTGCAGGTCTTTGCATTGAAGACATGTAGCACTTTTCTTAATCAGCTGCTCTTTCGTCACAAGATTCTGCATAAGTACTGACACCTGAGGCCCACTCTGGCCGTTCTTTGTCGTCTCCGAATTCCCTGCCTTAGTACTGACATCTGCCTTGGTCGTCTGATCAATCGATTTGACAGTCTCTGCTGATACGCTGGAGTTCCTCCTCTTCTTGGGTTTCGTCGTTTTGTTTTCGAGCTCTAGAATAAGTTTGCGCTTGTACTCAGACGACCCCTCATAAAGACTCCGTCCGCCGCGTTGCCTGTCTGCACGAATTGCTGAAAGTATGACAGAATTTACATATAAGTTATTTTCAAATGACGTACAATTTCTTCCCTAAATGCCAACATTCAACATCTCTAACAGAACATGACTGCATGTAAAGTCATAATATTCAGACATTTTTTCAAATAGGTGACTAACTTTCATTCATCAACAGCCTTGAAATTGGGTGGTTCACAGAAAGCGTTCCCGAAAGCATGGACAAGAAATCTTTTATTGGAAAATAGCTGGCCAACAGCTGGCCAGTCAACTTGTTCTGTGATCAACTAAAATCGAACGCACGGGTAGGCAATTAGATATTTGGCCAGCTGCGCGAACTGCTGTGAGCTGTGAAACTGCAGGCTGATGGAGAGAAATAAGATTCCATTAATATAAATTTTTTGACAGTATAACAGCAACGGACAGGTGACACAACAACGCCTGTTGTGATGAATTCAAAAGAGGAATTACATCAAACATACTAAAAAGCTCTTGAACACTCTTATAACAAAATGTCAAACATGATAACTTACTTGATGAATTTTAGTTTTGAAACGACAGTTTACACAATGTTTCAGTTTGAATATTTATGGAATTGTTCTTTTATTTGGCTCATATTTACAAGCAGCACCACAGCACCGCTTAAAAACTAAATCTTACAGACTGTTTAATCAGTAAATCTAATTTAGTTTGAAGCTGCTTTTCACAGTTAATTGACCAATAGGAGGCAACTCAAAGTGACTGCTGAATATTTCTCTGTGCATTTGAACAGAAATACGCATAAAAGCACACAAAACGTTAAACAGTCATTTTATCTTCAAAAGAATACAAGGCTGATGTCACCATATGTTTGCTGACACAGATTCATTATCGTTTAAACTCTGAGTGCATGACTTCATGAAAATGAAATCCAATACTTGAGACCACTTGAAAATTAATGAAAATATGAAGGCTTGCTAATCTTTTCCAGCACCACAAGAAATGCAAATGAGCTACAACAGTTCATCAGGTAACTACACAACCACAGCACCCACTACAATAGCGTTGATCGCGATTTCGGATTTGTTACTAAATATAGCTGCACGCGCGCGACTTTCGGACAAATGTGCTGAAATTCGGACAAATTTGGTCGTTGTATGCGTGGCTGTTGTTGCAGCTTGTAGTCTCAGTCATCAATTCATACGAATAAGTGTGACGCTAAATAGACATTCTAACACTCGCAGGTTTTATTTTTGTCGTTTATGCGGAAAATGCGGAGAAATGTTTATTTATGCATATTAATGAAGAGAACAGTGACGTCATTTGCGATCAGCGTTATTGTATTATATCAGACACTTACATCACATCACAAAGATATACACTGTTAAGTCATATTAGTAAATTGACAGCAAAAATACAAGAACCTAAGAGGTCAGGACATGAAAATAACAGTGCTATATTCACTATAGTACAGTTGGAACACACGCAAATTCTTAGTCAGAAAAAATCCGTTTTCAATATTTCAGAATATCCATAAACTGTCATAATGTAATTTTGTTTTGACTAATTCAGTTGTGCATATATGTCGTGAACTGGTCAAAGTCTCGAGATGTACCTGTCGCTGGGGTGGTTCATTGCTTAATTGTCTGACGGTACATGCATTTTATTTTTGATCTGAACTTAACATTTTTCAATGCTGTGTTTTGGAATAGTGAGCATAGCATAAAAATTGCATTCCTCTGCTCAGGAAAGGACATGCTGAAACCACTACACGACAAAACATGCTTTGATTTATGCGCTGAACAACTAGATTTTGCATACAAAACGAATGTTTCTCAAAAAACAAAACAAAAAATAATAATCTCAATATATGTAACTGCTGTGACTTATTTGAATTCACCCTTTGAATGCCAAAGTCGATTTTTGTTGCCTTTAAACAATATAATGCCAACAATTCTTTCAACTCTAGACAATTTTTTTCTGATTTTTCTCAAAATTTTGGTCAAAATGCGTAGCCTGTGAACATTTTTGCCTATTTGGTCCAAAATCATGGAAAAAATTGCAGAAAATTCTTAAAAATTGGTAAATTGTTGCCCTGACATTTTTTTGGGGAAAAATTACAGTGCTCAAAGGGTTAAAAATGTATGCATAAGCTGGCTTCTGCAGATCTGCTCAAACTGTCACTGATGTTCTAAAATCCAGGGCACCTAAATCTTTGATAGACGTTGGCTTACTTAAATGCCTCTGGCACAAACAATCACACAAGGCACTTTTCCACTGAAAATCACTGTTCAGAAATACTATACATTAGCAGTGGGGATGCAGATGATGATATTTAATAAGCTGGATCAGCGTTTGCCACAGCTTGGAAAAATAGAGGGACAGCAAACTTACATAACAATATAATATGAACATTCCTTTGTTGTAAAAATGTATTTTTTTGTATTCTTATTAATTAATATATGAATAGATTGATCCGAAAACAGTGGGGTGGCCCATCCCTAAAAATCTCGGTGTGGAGAACCCTGCAGATGATCTGGCACCAAAACTTGAAGCACTATCACTTATATTTAATTTTCACGACAACAAATATCATGATATATATGGGACAGATCTACACAGATATACAATGACAGAACTGGTGATGAAATTTGTTTACTTGTAGTACGTGAACAGGGTGTATATGCAACACAAACACGCACACATACGACAGAAAAGACACATACAGACACAGAGATCTTCAGCTGGAAATTGTTTGACTTTCAATTCACATACATAACCAGTCAGTAGAGAGTGAATTATGCCTTTATTTAGTACATGTAGGCTAAATCCTTGTCATATTCAAAAGCTCTGATGTCTGTACAACAACCGAGAGCCGAGGTAAAAATAGATTGAATGCAAGGATGTTATGATAATATGAACTTCAAAATGGGAAAGCCATAGCCTATGTCAACTATGGAGAAAAGATGGAGAAATTATATACTCCGCAGGCTTCCAAAATGAGAGCACACAAAAGTTGACGAGGATTGAGAGAAATACGAGTACCGAAAAAAACTGTCCCCAAAGCTACATTCCAGCGTGAAACATTGATGACCAATTCCATAGTTAGCAGAGGTGCATGGAACATCTTGCGTCATACTGGGAATACATTTTTAATAGCAAAGCTGGTGGCGGAAACGTTATGTACAAACTGCTATGTGTTTTCATTCAACAATGCTACATAAATAGGCAGTACTTTTGTGACAAATTGTTTTTGCCTTTTTTTAGTTAAACCCTTTGGGCGCCACAGTCAATTTTTGTCTCCTTTATATTTCTCAAATTTTTGCCAAAATTTTGGTGAAAAAATGTAGCCAATGAAATGTGATGTCCCATTGGTCCAAAATTATCAAAAGAATTACAGAAAAATTCATAAAATTTGGTAAAATGTTGTACTAAAATTTTGGTGGGAAAAATTACAATTTGAACCACAGAATGTTGAGAATGGAAATATGAACATTCTGGTGGCTATATACTGGGATAGGTAAATAGAACAATATAGAGAGAAATAAACAAAAGTATCAAACAAATAAACAAATTAATTGACTGATGAATAAACAGATTAATTAATTAATCAATTTCTGAAAAATAAATCCCCTCTCCGGTAAAGCCATGGGTAGACCATGAGATTTTGTCCCGTTCGTGGCATACATGCGTATATGCATGAGTAATAGTGACTGCACATATAGAGTGGGCTGGTCAAACCGAGTGGTATGCAAGTTGCTAAGCTGGTTTTATTTGTTTTTGCAATTACATCATATAAGTTTTATTGAATTGAAACATTAAACATTGGTTTTTCTCTAACTGAGTGCCTCACAGGTGATCCAGTTGGGCTATAACTGACGACAAAAGCACTGCACTGTTGTTTTCATGTATATATTGAAAGGACAGATTTCTGTAATTTTACCATCAATATTACCAGTATGATATAATGGAAAGACGACAAACTGGATATCATGCAGGAATAAAAAACAGCAACAGAGTGATTAAAAAAAAGATGTTAGAAATGTATACTAGGTGACACTGCAACCATTCACCACTGGAAACTCCAGTTTATTATTATTTTTTTATACACCAGTGTAAAAAAATTGCTATTTCAACAATATTATGCAATTGGGATATGAGGTAAACACGGCTAATTTTTATCACCTGCAACTGATACATTTACAGGTAAAGCTACTCATTAAGTCTTGATTTAATAGAAAAACAGAGTTGAATATGAGGACATCAGGTCTTGAATGTGGTGTTTGGTGTAATTTTTATCACCAGCAATAAAATTACGTTGTAGCAGTAATAACATCTATGGTAAAGTTACAGTGTATGGTCTGAGCATACCTGGCCCAGGCAGTTTAGAGTTCAGAGGCACTATTTTCAGTTACCCTTTCACAACACATGATTTGACCGAATCCTGCTTCCTAAAGCACAATGAGGCCTTCAGCTCTGAACAGGAAAATTGGGTGAAAAGTGGTTAATAAAACGAAAATTTAACCACCGTCTGTTTTTTTTTCATTTCTTTGAAAGTTTACGTTGTCTTTTTATGAGGAACAGCTGCTGATGCATTTGTGCATGTAGCTGTGACAGGCGGTGTCCGGTTTTATTGAATCATCGAGATAAAACTTTGATGGTACAGGCAGCGAATGCACAAAACCACAATAAATTATTCCTTCACAACCTTCTGGGCAAGCTGAATCTTGTCCCTAATCTGTCCATAATAAAGATGCCTGGGATTTTCAAAAAAACAATTTTACCACTTTTGGTTATTAAAAAGAGCCAACGCCGATCTGAAGTCTCTTTCCTGGTATTAAAAAAAAACGCCAATATTTCAAATGGATTTGTGGGGGAGATATGGCCCAAAGAAACATTAGATACATGTATGTTGCTGGTCAAGAACGGCAACGCTCTGAAAGCTACTGTACACTTCGTGCTTTTTTGTCACTTTTGAGGTGCTTAAAAATCAAAATCTTAGTTTGACCAAAAGAACAGCTCCAACTGGTTTAAAATTTCATATCAGAAAGAGCAATCGAACCAAATAGGCTTGTATGTATGATTTAATCCTCTTTCTACCAGGCTCCATGGGCAAACCACAGAAATAAATACCACTTGGGAGAAAGAGAATTAAGCTGCCTTCAAGCTTTTTATTGTACGCATAAAATTGTACAGAGGAAGGGACAGGTGCAGCCAACGGAGCTATTCATCGAAAAAGCTATTCCAGGAGCAATTTTTGAGGCCAGGGGAAATTTTAATTTTGCTAGGGCAGGGGACAGGTTTTTAGGTGGTAGGGGAGCAAATTTTAGTTTTTTTTGTAGGGCAGGGCGGATATCCGTTGATTGTCATGGGGACAGGGCTTGGCGAAAAACTTTTTGAGGGGAATTGTTTCCAGGGCAGGGGAAATTGGCAACATTTTATTCGCCACAGGGCGAGGGAGTTTCAAACATTCACAGTGGGGAGGGGAAACAGGCAAAAATAAGTGGGGAGTGGGTAAAAATGAAGTTTGAGTGTGGGAGGGTAAGTCGGAAAATGTTCTGTGGGAGGGCAAATTATGAACAGCTAGTTAATTACCCTCTTGACTTAAAAGTAGTCAATTCACATTATTTGTCATGCACAATATATCTTATTATAGTAAGGACCTTTTTAAAAGTGCATTGTTCGTTGGCTGCACCTGAAGGGAGGATATTTTGCAATCTGTGTAAAATACACATTTGGGTTAAATCCAGCAGAGTCACGATAAAAAAAGGAACTTTAGAAAGAAAACATAAAATCTCATCACTGGATCATTTTTGCTAAATGTCAGAACCGGAAAACATAAATTAAGAATGCATCTCCATTGCGTCTGTATAGCCATTGTTATACACAATACCGTGCACGAAATATGGCAACAATTCAGGAAATAGGTTTTGAATGAAATCAATCTCCGGTATTAATACTTCATTTGCTGTTGTTTTCAATATGATTTGCATTATTTTCATTCTGTTTTGTACATTACACAAGTGTTCCTTGTCCTAATCAAAAACTGTTGAAATTCCCAGTCTTCAGCCCAGCTTGCATTGTGTATGATGGCCATTGTTGTTGTTGATGACCAGATTTGGGAGGAAATAAAACAGAAAACAATTTGTTTTATGGAACAAGGTCAGTCGCTCTACAACAAGTACCATTTGCTTGAACCCAGTTATTAAAACAGTCTTTCAGAGTAATTGTTCCCAGCCTATACAAGGTGTTGCCTACAGCAATGAAAAGCTGTTGTACAACTGTTAGAGTTTTTAAGCAGGCTTGTTTTAAATTTTATCGACAAAGCTTTATAGAAACTTTTACTCGATAACCTGTTTGTTTTGTAATGTTGTTGTCATCCCCATATTTTGTCTTCTTTGTATAAGTCTTCTTTGTGCTCGAACCTTGTGAAAACACGCACAGACCTATCAAAGCTATCGAGTTGAAATTATTATTATTATTATTACAATACAAAAGAAAATATTAGCAAAACTACAGGTATTTGTCTGTTCAATCATGGACAATATTAAGGATTTTCATAGATAGAGTGACAAACTTTGAGTGTGTTACACTGACAGAATTAAACCTGTGAATGATACTGCAGCCATTCCCCTGTTTATTGAGAGTACATGAATTATAATTAAAATACATGTGATTGCTCAGACCTATCTTTCCAGCTCAACGTAAATGAAGTCAGATATTTACGGTATCACCATTTCTGAACCTTACAAATATGTTCATGAAAACAGACATATGTGACACATGGAAGGAAGGAAGAAATACAATCAGAAATGAAACCTGGGATTCGAAGCTGACCAAACTTGTCTCAAATTTATCTCAGTATAGTATCAATATACGGTATTCAAATCACTTGTAATTTCACTGCAGCATACAAATGAAGCATTAATATACTCAAATTATTGCAAATTTCAACACAGCAAATTATTAATACACTCAAATAACATGTACTGGTAATTCCACCACGGCAGTATTAATATACTTGAATCACTCACAATTTTGCCATTGCATACTGTTAGTATTAAATGTATAAGAATCCCTACATGTAGCAATCACGTGATCAGACCTCAGAATAGTATTTGAGGAAGAATGCGCCGCGAGAACAGATAGTCGGACTCTCAATTTTTACAAAATTTTTCTGGTCTACCTCTTGTGGGTGTTCATTTTAACCCTTTTCCTGCCAGACAGTATTAAGACTATTACTTCCCCATCAGCCAAGTCAGTAAAAAGCGGTATTGAGCCAAAACATGACGTATTTTCACCCGCTTGGCTTGGTATCTTATAGCATCTTTTGTCCAAAAAATTCAAGTTTACAGTATTTATGTTTTCAACAGCCTTCAAATGTACAGTATTATGTTAAAATACACCATATGGATTATGTTGTGTTTCATTAATTTTAACCATCTTGACCTGATGGTGAAATATGGACTTGGCAGGAAAAGGGTTAAAGCTCATGGAGTAAGAACCATTTTCAATATCAGTATCTTAGTTTTCCAAAAAATCAAAAATTTTATTTTTCTCCATAGAGTCAACACAGGGATACGGCGGCCATTACAATATTACATGCACTTTTATAAATATGTTCACATTAATGGTACTCACATACACCAATGTCAATCATGAAGATTCAAAGCGGCAAAAACAGCCATACATGTATCTAAATGTACCGTCACAAACAACATTCTATATGCCTTTGGGCTGATGAAATTCTGTTTACCAGTGAACACACACACACATTTATGCATACCAATGTAATATCAGGAATTCATAAGTTCCCAGTCCATCAAATTATTTTTCAATTCAAACAGCACTGCCGCTTCAAGCAAAATATTCTTTAAATAAAATATTTCTCTCCACGGTGAAAGCATCATTATCTCCAGGTAATGCTGTCACAGAGGATGGAATTTTTGACAGATGACAGTGTGATTTTTCCTGGTAAAATTGAAAATTTATGAAGTCACCAAATGAAATTTTTTGAGATTCGAGTCTTTGAAAAAGCGAGTCTTTCTGGCAGCCTACAAATTAACAATATATTTTCCAGTTTATAAATTAGAAATGTTTACTTTAGCTTACAGGTAAAAATATATTCTTTGGAAAAAACACCACACAAACACTGCATTCATCATGTTCCAAGGATGATGGACAAGAAAAAATTGCTGGTCACTGGAAAATCCATGCCTCTGACTACGGCCTTAAAATCAAGATCAGATATAAACTGGCATAGATGACATGGAAAAAGGTGGGAATCTGTTACATTAGGCAGGATTTGGATCAAAGACTGTTTACTACATGCAAAGGACATACAGCACATGCTGTATGAAAGCCGGATAGAAAAATAATCCAGATATTTTACTGTAAATGAATATGAAAGTCTCTCTCTCTCTCTCTCTCTCTCTCTCTCTCTCTCTCTCTCTCTCTCCCTCCCCAACCTACAGTACATCCCTCCCAAGCAGAAAATTAGTAGAAAGTTATGAATACTAACACTACCATGAAGTACAATCACTCTCATATCAAACCATGATTCACATTTCTGAAATGCTCATTAAAGCAGCAATTGAAATAATCACACTATCTGTGGCTGATCACACTGCAAAGGAGCAAATAATTGCCTGCCAGAGGCAAATAAATTTTATGGTTATTTGCGTGATGGAAAGGTGAATATAATTTCTAAATTTTAGTCGGCTTGGTGTATGGGGATGAGGTTCATGTATATAGCATGTACCGGTGTACAGTATTTGAGATAAATCTTCATGGTAGGTGCTATTTGGCCTGCACAAGCAACTTTTCTGAATTGCAACACATGGTTGTGTTGTCTTTTTTTCAATGAATTTCCCTCACTGCATACTGTATACAGACATCCAATAGCATGGAGGTAGGTCTGTGGAAATTGTGAAATTTACAGCATCACATGGTGCAACATGCCACGACCAGTACTATGTTACACAATGCACATGCAGGTAGGAAATAAACAACTCTTCCTACTTCACACCTGGTACATTTCATCGTTGTGACAGTTTATTTCATCAGGAAACCATCAACACATATCTTCATAGAAAACTGACAAATGAAATAAATCGGAAAATGCCTTGAAGCCTGTGTATTCTTGCTACATGTACTTCCTGTGATCAATCTATGGAGATTCACTGCATGGTGAAATAGCCACAGGCAAAAACGTCAATTTTTCCTCCCAAGAGTCTGTTGCAGTCTTCAGACCGTCTGCAGAAGTATTTCATTTATTGTCACCAGTCAGATGAGGATTATCCCTCATCAAATATACAGTGATTTATTCCTTTTATCTCAACTCCCTGGGGTGGGGTCGGGGAAGCTGTAAATTGATTTACTCTGTAGTCTAGAACCCAAGCTTCATTTCCATCTATTAGACCTTTGTGGTTATGAATTCAACACATGGGGCTGTGTAGATTGAAGACCTTCGAGGAAATTTTTTTTCATGGCTGTGCTAGAAAAACAACGCAATCAGTTGGAAATGCGGTTTTCAAAGGCAATTGCACATGTCCTTATCAAACATTGGATTAGAATTGAGGTCCGGCTTCATGTAATATAAAGGGCAATTTTCAAAATGGTTTTTATTTTTCGGTTTTTGGGAGGGGGGGTGGAGAAGAACCAATTGACCAATCACAACACTCTGTTTATTTTTATGTAGCAATAATTTTTTGGGCTCACGTAGTATTATAAAGCTCTAAAGTTATCATAATGCAGCCCTGGCAATTTCATAAGCTGTATCTTTTAGATATCTGATTCATTTCCCCATTCAAATTTTGAGCACAAGGCAGATACCAGCTTGGGTAGGTCGACTGCCTTTGTGCTTCTGTAAAAGAAGATGCAATTTTTGGCTGTATTACTCTGCTTTTACAGTAAAAATATTCAAAAAGAAAATCATGTTTTGTGAGTGTACATGCCTATGTATGCATGGTGTGAACAAAGATGGCAATATAGTTGATAAAGCATAAATCCGAAATGTTGTTTTCTTCATCAATGTATATATGAGGTTATAGTCCCAGCACAGGTAGTCAGTGGTCCCTTGTGCCTAACTGATAATATTGCCACAGTCAGTTGCGTCGTATTTAAGGTTTTGTGAGATCTTTTGTGTGACAGCTTTTTAACTTGGCAAATTGTTAAGTGCGGGTTGTTGTATCACTACTGAAGCAAGGTCAACTGAGAACGCTGAATCGGAAAAAAGCAGCTTTCAACGGTCTATCCACAACAAAATTAGAAAGGCGCTGATAGAGACATCAGGAACTTACAAGAATGGTGCAGTACCTGCTATGGGCTATTCTGATCACTGTTCAATCACTTACACTGCAGTGTATTATGATAATATCCTCTTCTTTATCACATGGCTGTTTTTCAGTTTCCTGTCAATTTGATTCAATTCTATCACACAGTATATCATCATTATACATTCATCTATAAATGACATCAGCCGTTCAGTGCAAAACGCTGATTGATAGATGCTAGTATTATCACATACTCCATGAGGTGGGGTCTATACATTACGATTTACAAAAGGCTTCTTTACATCTGTGTTTTTATACAGCTGCTGTTATTTCCATAATGTGTTTAAAGACCTCACTTATATTACCTGTGTTATCAAGAAACATTTCAATCAACTCTTACAACAGAATATTGGGCCTCATTAGGGACAGACATTTGGACACTTAACCCTTTCACCACTATGGTTTGTCCCAAATCCATTGTTTTCTATGGTAAAGTTGGACCTGTACACAGGGAACTGAGGGTGAAAGGGTTAAACTTCTACAATTATACTTTTTTGATCTACAGGTACAAGTTGTGAGGGTTCATTTAGAAGCTCATGGAGTAAATACAGAGTTTACGACTGCTTAGTTTTGAGAAAGTCAAGAATTTAATTTTTCCCCATAGAGTTAACACAAGGATGGCAACCATTTTGAATTTTCAATGTCGGTAAATAATTGTTTATTTCTTTCTCTAGTAGAAGATTTTGCACTGTGACCCTTGATTTTTATTCTATATTTATGACGGGAATGGCTCATTTTTTTAACGGAAAGTTTGAACAAAAGTGTAAGTTTTTCAGTTTTAAAGCATGAACTACATGTCTCTAATAGTAAAGAATACACGATGATGTTGTTGTATTAGTCTGACACATAACCCTATGGTTTCGTTTTTCACACATTACTTTTTCATCGACATCAACAAAGCTATATCTGAGTGCAGCCAGATACATGCATTATTAACTGATCACCAATACAAAGCTGAAAAAAGCTCCAAAAGCACCATGCTAGATCAGTAAACGTCAAAACCCTAGATACAGATTTACCAGGACTCTTGATTCTCCACAGTATACTGTACCATTAGGGTGTACAATCCCAGTAGCTGAAAATACTGAATTTCTTTGGTACTTTTTTTATGAGACTTTTTTTTTTTTGGATAATGCACACATTCATGTGCAGACTTTACTGTACAGTCAGAATCTACTACAGTAGTGTGATCGACAGAAACTGTCTCTCTACGTCAATTCAAACGTTGCGGAAAACTTCTGGAATAGCCAATTTACGTTTAGATCGTCATCCCATGGGCGAAGCACCTACCAATTAGTTGGAAAAAAAGAGTCTGACTGTAATGTTTGTGAGGATGACAGGACTGGATGTGGCTGCAATGACTGAATATCAAGACGTGTACACATAGTGCAAGTCAAGTTGAAAAGTATGCATTTTCACAATCGCATCTATTTCATCGAGCAATTATCACCGCCATTGGGCTATCTTTTCATATTGAAATGATTTCTTATACATGTATTGAATATCTTATCATGTCACAATACTGAGAGATGGTGACGTGTAATGATGTTTCAATTAATGTTATTTTTTGTAGTTTATCAATGACACATGTTGTTGCTTTCTTTCTTCAAAACTTGGAAAAAAAAGATTTATTACATAGTCTTGTTTATTCAAAAATGTCCACATGTATGTATATGTCTGCATACCTTTACATGAGGCCCAGTAAAGACTACCAAAACAGCGAGTACCATGTGTTTAGGTCAAAAGAATGCTATATGTTTAGAAACGACAACACCTCCTGTAAGTGGCGCCATTGGTTCACCAGATTTGATACATTTCACAAACTGAAAAATATGTCGTCTCTACGCCCCATGTACGGACAGAATACATAGAAAGAGATGATATACATTTCTGTCATACAGACGAAAGATACGCTAATAAGCTGACTCCTGGTCTCACAAAACGGCAAACCCTGTTATAATGGTGCACAATATGGTTCCATTCCACACACGTTTTGCATGAGAACTAGTACTTAAGATCCTTGTTGGTTTTGACGAGGTAATGTATGATGCAGAATCCCAGCCCCTCCAACCCCTAACAAATACAAGATGTATCTTCTCTATAGAAAAAGAGGGCCTTACACTCAACAAGGATAATCCGTACATACATGCATAGTACCTACATTATGCCCACAAGCACATTCGATACTGTGTATTCATATACACGTGTGGTTTGCGCTTGTTGCCTAGACTACCTGAATTAATTGAATTTCATTATTTGCTTTGACTCACTCAAGTCTGCTAGGATCATCCGTGGCAACAGCAAGGCATTTTAAAAATTTATCCACTGCATTTATGTATACCTTGGTTTGTCCTTGATTTCACCTTCTGTTCTGTGGATGCATGACCTCAAAAGGCGACCTGATTTCACAGTGCTTGATACTGTATGTAATCAGCTCCTTGTACCATAAAAATGTATTGAAACAAAAATACTCACAGTGCTACAGGTTCATCTATATTTTACGACATGATTTACAGTCTATCCTTCTTTAATCACAGACAAACAAAAAATTCTGCATTTTGCTGCAGAGGTAACAGGAGTATCATATTCCATTATTTTCCATTTTACAAGAGCTGGAGAATAATAGAATCTCACACCCCCAAGGACCTGGGATCAGATTTCTCACACGAGTTGGGGATATTTTGTCTCACACGAGCCGCAGGCGAGTGTGAGACAAAATATCCCCAACGAGTGTGAGAAATCTGATCCAAGGTCCTTGGTGTGTGAGATTCTTTTTCTCACATGACCACAAAATGCGTTAAATTCACATTGGACATGTACAACATTATCGTGACAAATCGTGACAAGTCTGTCGTCTGCCACTGTACTTTGACCTGCTTTACTTTGTAGTTCTGGTGTATGTGTTACTCGTCGTGCCATTGGATAACATTTTGCGCGTGGAACAAAATAGACTGTTATCATCCAATCAGAGCTCGTGTAATATTTACTGCAGAGTGTGGGATGGTTTCTGAGAGTGTGGGATCGATTTTTCCCACAGTCGATCCCGCATTCGCAGCGGCCAGGAATGTGAGAAAAAGCATTTTCGAATATGAATTACAACAAGAGAAACAAAATGACACTCTCTCAAAATTTATTGCCACATATAATGTAGCAGAAACACTCAGACTTCAGCCAAGTTTTGTTTGCGTTGGGTACTGAACATGTAATAAAATCCACAAAAAATGAAGATACGACGATATGTGGCATTCTATTTGTAATTTGGTGAAGTATAAATGTACATTTTAGTAGAAAGCATTCCGGACTATGTCTTGTCATCTGCTATTTCCCAATCACTTCTGATCATTGTTTTCTACTGGAGGACTTGAAAATCAAAATTCCGTTCATACTTTCGATGATTTTTCATATCAGTGAATTTGTAGATTTTAAACTTAAGAAGGGTTTATCAACATCACGGAGTACCAGTATAAAATGTTGAATTGCCAAATAAATGAGACCACTGCATGGGCACTGATGCAGAGAAAATGTCGAAGGGCACTTCATGTTACAGTACATAGTTATATTATGTGCTGTGTGTTGGGAGATACCCAGCGCTTCAATCTTATTCCGTATACAAAACACAGATTACACTAATATCATTCTTCCACTTCCTCCCTGCACAGCATGATTTACTCATGAATGGGGAAATGACAGTAAATACAAAAAAAAACTTTGATATAAGTTTAATCTTCAAACATTTACAATACAAATTTCAGCTATACGTGTGTATCAAAACTGGATGACATCAGTTCTTGAATAGGTCAATATCAGTTTAAGGAGTAGGCTCACCACTCAAAATTCTTGCCTATCATTGAAACTGCTTTACATTTATGTTCAAATTTTCAAAATGTGCCAACCATGTAACAAGTATCAGCCGATAGATCACAATCCATTTTTGAAAAACATTTTCAGTATATCACTCATACCATGCAACTGACCTGAATTAAGAAATATTTCTAGGATTATCTTGACGCATTGAGATGAAGTGTTAAATTTTGCCATTAGCTTGTTAAATTAGCAGTGTTTATCTGATTTTCATATGTGAAGCCTTTGAATGGGTGTTGTTGCTTTGAGAGCATACCAGGTTTAAGGCACTGTGGTGCTATTAAAGTCAATTTATGGATTTCTCAAAAAACACAGATTGATGCGGTTACTGCAGCTCCCAATGATAGTGGAGTAGATGAGCATGTGTGACTGTTGTCAAGGCAATTGGTACGTGACTTTCTATAAATAATTTCAGCATTTACTCAACCTAAGTCTGTTTGATACCACTCCTTAATTAATCAGTTTTCAAATATTTTTAGCCTAACCACTTGTTGCTGCTGCTTGTACTACCGTAGGAGCAAAAACACACCTTTGCTGCACGTAACACAGTGTATTTTGTAGGAATCAATGTTTTTTGCAAGATTCAATCCATTTTAAGTAATTTGCCAACTCAAGATTAAAATATTGGTTGGGTGAACTGTTCACCTTTTGGCTAATGGAGGGATCTTAAGTTGGTGAAGAAATAAGTGTAAATTCATGCAAAATTTATGCAAATCATCTGATTTCCTGGCTTCTGTTTTCTCCCAAGTTCAAGATTTCCACAGAATTGGACTCCATTCTAGCTGGGTCAAATTTTCTGAAATTTTCATACTATGTATTTTAAATACTACGTAACAAATCGACTATTTTGTTTGGCAATACAGTTCCTACATTTTGAATAAAAGGCATTTTAATTTTGCCTATAATGATTTTAATCACTTTTTTCAGTGTTAGTCTTTCAATCCCTGCATTTTAGAATGAGGATAGATAATGCAAAAAAAAATGGTCATTTTTTTCTACATACAACCTTGTATCAAGTGAAATATTACACTTCAGAAAATAGCATAGAGTTTTTAACTTAAATTAATTTTTATCATAAAAGCAAAATTGAGCTTTTCTACCTCAAATATATACCTTGATTGTCCTTCAAGTAAACTATTGCCAGCAAATCAGAGTAAACTTTAGATTCTCTGCTTTCTGAAAATATATAGCATGAAGGGTTTTCCTAGTCATCCTTGACGAGAAATACTCCTTTGAAAAAAACTATGTTGGTTATGCGCAACTCCATTTTAAACACAAATTTTCTCAACAAAACCATTCCTGATGCCCCTCAGGTTTTGATTTCATTCTCATTACTTCTGTTGCTGCTGCTTGTTGAGAAGACAAACCTTTAGAACACAAACTGTCGCTTCACTCTCTTGTAATTTCCTAATCATTATCCGTACTCATTTATCTGCATGCATAGTGCTGTTGTACTTAACTTTTGGAGGGGTGTAATTTTTTCCCGCCAAAATTTTAATGCAACATTTTACCAATTTTTATGAATTTTTCTGTAATTTTTTGATGATTTTGGACCAAATGGACATTTCATTTGCTACAATTTTTTCTCAAAATTTTGGCAAAACTCCGGGAAAAATTGGCTGGGGTTTATTTTGTAAAGGGGACAAAAATAGACTTTGGTGCTCAAAGGGTTAAATTAATCATACAACTATGCATACGTTTGTTGTCTTTTCCACCTACCTTCCAGCTTCATTCCCTTGGCCAGGCATTTGTTGAACCGGCACGACGCACACCTCTTCCTGTTTGGAATCATGATGTCACAGTCTCCGTTCATCATGCACTTCAGCCGCTGATGCCGCCTGTTCTGAACGGTCCGCTTGAAGAATCCCTTGCAGCTCTCGCAGGAGAAGATCCCATAGTGATACCCGGAGATTTTGTCACCGCAGACTGGGCACGGCGTCTGCATGGCTTCAGTCCTGTCGGGCTGGATGAGTATTTGGTCCAAAGTCGCGTCCCTGCTGCAGTCACTGCCACTGAAGCCATCTGCAAAGTCCCTTGGTTCACTCTTTACATATTTCAAAGGATCCTCCGGGGTCACATTGTTCTCTGGTGAGATTGCACCTCTCGTGCTGACTGTCCCAGTGTGCATGTTCACCTTCATGGCATTGTTATCATAACAACTCCCTGTCTCAGTATTCTGTACCATATTTGCACCTCCTGGTTTCTCATACAGACAGAGTTCGTTTATCCCAACACTGCTGCCATCTCTCTTTTTGTTCTCACAGTTCTGTTTTTTGCACCATTCTCTATCCCCCTGGCCAAAGTAGTGATAATTATCCCGTGCCTGATTGTTCCTGGCTTTATCGGGCGCAGGAAGAATATTGCATGTAATTTCTCCTTTTCTGTGCTCATCCTTTGAACTGGGATGAGTTGGCAGCCTCTTGATAAGCTCACCATTGTTCAACGTACCTCCAGTTTTGGCACCATATGTCCGCATTTCATTGCACCTGTCGGTGTAAGACGTCTCTGCGTTTGTCGAGTATCTATTCCGAGAGGAAGTGGCTTCCTTCGTTTCATCGCCTGCCAAGGAACTTTTTGAGTAAGAGTAGCTATGAGGGATGCTGCTGCTGCTACAGAAGTCACCGATGTGACAATACTCTGAACTGGGATCCAACGACATCCAGCGTGCACGGCTACTCTGGTGTTGACTGTGTTTTGAGGGTGGGGACAGCTCAAATCTCTTGTCACACCTGTCACTGGGCACAATGTCTCTATCTTGTCTTGCAACTTGGTCATCTGTGACACAGTTCCAGGCGATCCGCTTGTTACACAACCAACTTGCTTCTGCTGCTGAGTGTATCAACTTTTGTTGTTGTGACTGCATTTGCAGCCCATTATTCGTCCTGTACACTGCTTCCCAGTACTGTGGGCTGATTTTGTTGCTTTTTTCACTCACTACATATTCCTGTAATTTGCTGCCTCTGTCAGCAGATGCAGACTTTCTGGAGATTTTCAAAATTAACTTTGGCATCTCCCTTTTAGAGAACTTGCTTTGCGACAAATCTGGTACTGCAGATGTGCAGCCAACAGTTTGATTACCACTAGCATAGGAGGTTCTAGAGCACCCCCAACCTGGTGACAACGGACTTCGAGGTTGACAGACTGAGTTGAGCATGTGCCCTTCCTTTGGATATCTGCCACAGAGCTGTGGACTGAGCACTTGTGGTGAGTTTGGTCCACCTCGGTGAGAAGCCGGAGAGGGACACAAGAAATCATTGTCTGTCATCCCAGGGCTCATTGGATCCCTGCAGCTGCCTGAACTACACGTACTCCCTCTGGAGGTCTCAGATTCCATACTCTCTGCAGAGCCCACTGAATCCAATGACTGCACAGAAAGCGGGGACTGCAATACACTTGGATAGGGCGAAGCTTTGAATGTGTAGTCGTTTGAATTGTCCTCTTTTCTCTTAGGAGTTGGTGGGCCATCTCCCATCCTGCTTGCCTTAAGCCACCGTTTCTTCTTGGGAATGGGCAGGGACATTTCTATGCTCCAATTTATTTAGTCGGTGCAAAATTTATCTTTTGTCACAAAAAATGTCACTGTCACTGTCAGCAAATCCTCCGTGGACTGAACACAAGCCAGCCACCTTTACATCAGATTTCACCAAACATCAAATACTTCAGCAAAGTTCTTTCCTCACATCATCCTCTCTCAAGAATCTCAGCGAGTTATATCCTGGTGTAATGGCTGGGCCACCTCACTGTAGACTTTCCCTTAAACCGCTGATTGTTCGAGATCAATCTTTCGTAGAATGGTGATCATGGCAACCATTCTTCTCACTTGACAGTCATCTTTTTTTCCCTGTGGAGAGAACAAAAAACATATTGAACCCTTTCACAACTGTGGTTTCACCCAGTTCCATTCTTTTCAACTGTGAGTGTGGACCTGTGCACAGGCCATTTAGGGGTGAACAGGTTTAGGCAGTACGTACTTTATTGAAACTGGCAGCTTTAACCCTTTCACCACCATGGTTTGTCTCAAATCCATTGTTTTCTATGGTAAAGTTGGACCTGTACACAGGGAACTGGGGGTGAAAGGGTTAAACCTGCCTAAACTTTCCCATGGAAATTCTAAACTGCTCTCTTTCTTTAAACATGAATAAAATCTGGAATTACCGTGCAAATTTTGAAGCTGATACATTCAGTTACCTAAAATTTGCCAATGTTTTTAATTGGTGATGGCTGCCATCTATATGTCGACTTAAATTTTCTAGTTTCACAGACGTGAGACCATGATAACTTCATTTGCTCCACAGCAAGCTTCAAAATGAATTTGCACATGCACTGATGCAATAACCAGCCAAGTATTGTGACAAATTTAGACTCTTGTAAGTCTGTCCCTGAGGGGCTTTCTTGAGCTCACCCATCAATGTAGTGCCACTACAATCATTTGATTTCCTGACTGCATTATTCATATTTTGACAGATTGTGAGATCTACGCATTGTGACTTCTTAACACCAAAGATCTCTTTATTACACGTCTCTTTAACTCAAGTCTGACAGTCAGCCACAACTTGTGTTCTGTGTGATGACAGATGATGATACAAGCTGCAGCTGAAAATAGCTTCACCATTGTTCCTCAGCCAGCTCATTTCCTGATTCTTGTCCTTGAAAATATGTTGTTGTATTATACCAGGTATTTGCCTAGCGGTCACAATTTGCATTTTATCCAACAAAGGAACATTACATGTTGGCAACATAATGTTCATTGTCGACAATAACAGTGACATTAAAAAAAAAATTGCTAAAATTGACCTTTGAACCTGAGTCGCATCGTTAAGTATTTCACATAAACAGGTATGCTGGCACCAGCATAAAACATAGGGCCAAAGTCCCTGAAGCTACTATAGACATGGATACAAAATTAAGTATTTCCTGACTGTATGAATTATCTCACTTAGGTCATCCTAGGGACTTGTAAACCAAATATTAAAGCTGTCTGACCAGCGGTTTTGAAAGAACAAGCAACTCAACAGTTGACAGAGCTCTGCTGTGTTATGTAGAGAATAACCTTTTGTGACACATGTATTGATGAAGAAGGTGGATATCTTTGATTAACATTGTAAGTGAGTTCTGTTGAATAAGTTGAGACTGTACATACTCAGAGAAAGCACACTGAAGAGACAAATGTTTGAAACTTAAGAAGTTCAAGGTCATCAAAAGCATTATAAGGAATCATGTAACTTTCATTGCACTGTTTACACAGATTGCATAATTGCTATAAATAGCACATGAGGAATCCTACAGCCCAGCTTTACCATAAAAACCCTATCACTTTGACCACTCTTTTAATTGACCACTCTATTTTTTTCCTCAAAAAGTAATTTTATTTTATCCTTACCAAGTCAACCATAAATGGAAATTAGAACTTTCTCTATCTTTATCTCTATCTTTATTGACTATTTTGAGCAATTTCTTTAAGATAACATACAGGGCACAATAATGACGGTTCAGAATATGTCAAAGTTGGGATTCAGGAAAGTTGCCTTTACATGTTTTAATCCCCCAAGATGGTAAACATTTCACTATGAACTGTCAAAAAAGTTGAACTTTCTGATAATTCTACACTAAAATTATTTTGGCTTTGATGATTTCCTAATTAATTCAATTATTTAAAACCATAGTAATTAATTTTTTCTGGGTTAATTGATAGGGTTTATACAGTACAAGAATTACATACAATGTAAGTCAAATTTTGACCAAAATGACAAAAAAATTCCTTAAAAATACACATTTGCATATTTCATCACAATTTGAACAAATCTAAGTTGGGTTACCCCTAGGGACCTGTATACCAAATAACAAAGCTGTCTGACCAGCGGTTATGAAGAAGATTTTTTACCAAAAACACCTTTTTGGCATTAATTTGCCTATTTTCAACAATATCAAAAAATGAAAAAAAATAGTTTCTCAAAATCATATTTTTCATCTACACAACAAATATCAAATCAGTAAGTACTGCGGTTCTCAAGATATTTGAGTGGACGGACGCCTCACAAACGGACATACATACATACATACATACATACATACATACATACATACATACATACATACAGACTGACGACGGACGCCGGACGGATACCCACCCCAATAGCTTCTATAGACTATAGTCTATAGTAGCTAAAATGTCTTTTACAAAAAGAAAAAAATAGTGGAAAATAAATCAAAAGTTGAAGCTATAAATGGAGCTTTATAGATCCAATGGTACAGAAAAGCCCTGAGAGCAGGAAAAATATAATTTTTGGTCAAAGATTTGGTTTCGGCATGGATGATCTGCATATCACGGACATCAGATTTCTATTTGTTCGGTTTTTTTCCCTAAGAAAACAGTATTACTGCGGACCTCAAGCAAAGGCTAGAAATCAGATAACATTTGGATAATGATGCCCATACAGTAGCTGAGACACACCTGTGTTTCTCAGTACGTACATGTACAAGCATATATACTTTTGAATATGTGTATTTGAGGAACAGCGATAGAATCGTGATCAGTATGATATTAAACACCATATATTTGTAGGACTCAAATCAGACACCAGTCTTACCTGTGACATTTTACCTCGCAAATAACTACATCATCATCATACACTCCAACAATAAAAATTTTACATACATGTATACCATTGGAAGGACACAAAAGATTCCCAATGTTTGAACGTTGCAGGTACATGTACAGTGTATTATACTCAAGTTTCATATTTGTGGCTAACCCAGCCTGTGAACGCTAAAATAATTTCACAAAACAGTGACACAGATTATCTGCATAAGACTGACTGAAAGCAAAAAAAAATCAGAATAAATATGCAAATGTATGTATTGATATAAAATATCAATAAAAGTACAGTACAATATACCGGTATATTATGCAACATCACGTGGTCTATCATTGACTGAGCCCAGCCATTCTAAACCAAAACAAAATGCTGTAACCTCTGCAGCACAGAGGTATTTCACATTATCCACTCAGACAAATCAACACTCCTAAACAAACACACAAATTTTCTTTCGCAGGCACAGAAGCAAACTCTCATTAACACTTGAACACACATGACAATATTTGCACACACAGTCACCTGACCCTATATATGTAGTAACAAGCGTGCCAATATAACTCCTCATGATTGGCTAGCGTGTAAAACAGACTGTAGAGTAACCACAAGTTCCACACCTGGGGTTTTTTACGTGATCTTTGTAAGAGTCAGTATGCTGGCTTTTTGTTTCATGTGAGTGGTTACTTTTTTACATCAATTGAAATATGATAACCGGTGTCTTTTTATAAAATTTACGACATGAGGTTAGTGTGTGCCAAATATTACGTCATTGACATATATGTTAATGTAAATTAAAGGCAGGGAGTTGAAGCAGAGTTCTTATAGCCCATAAATTATTTCAGTCTGTGAATTATAAATCATTTGTCACCATGAAATAGAAAAACAAGCCTTGCAAATATCAGGGATGAAAACTAACAACAATTCTCTTTAAAATATTGGCCAATGCCCTGATGTCTTTTTCTCCACTCACACTCCTGCTCTTACACTTGCAAATCAAAGTTCAAATATATTCAGGGTAGTTGCTGGGGATGCTGTTGTATGCCAGTTTGATTAGCTATCAAACTAGCAAAATTAAAACCAATGTTTCCTTATGCACCACTAGTGTCTTTCGTAAGAAAGCCTGGAATTATCTTGATTGTTTTTTTTTCTCTTCCGTAGCGATGATGCTACAAATAAACGTGCAAAACTGATTGGCTAGAATACCATACATCAGAAAATCAGTCTGTGATCTAAGATCAGCCTCTTTAAGTTTAAGTCTGAGTGCTTTGGCAAGCTCTCAGATTTCAAAGAGTGGTTCAACAAAACAATCACTCACCAGTTAAACATCAATATTACCAACTGCAATGGCCTATCAAACACCAAAGTGATACATAAGACACTGTCATGAGTAGGGAGGCGCAGTCACACCCTAATTTGTCTACTGTTCATCAAAATCACTGACAGAATAAATACAGCGCATTCTGACATCACTTACACAGAGTGGAATTTTCCAGAGAGATAGAAGTAGATTCAGATCGGCACTTTCAGATTACAATTCCATTATATGTCAGTTTTACAATGGACATTACAAATATCCTAGTGTCATTGTTGTGTCCTCCTGCAATACACCCTTGATGTTTTTGATGGCTTCAAAAAATCACCTACTTAAAATAAAATTTCTGATTGATCCACTGAATTACAGTCATCGGAAAAAAATGAAACCTGGAATCTATCAGCTTGAGCTGGAGTCTACCTTCTGTGAATCAGGTTTTTATCTTAAGGCAGAACGCATCTCTGTGGCAGATATTCGGACTCTCACACTTTTCCAATTCTTTGCTGATCTACCACTTGTGAGGGCTCATTTTGAAGCTCTTGGTGTTGTAAAAAATTTTCACCGTCTTAATTTTTCAAAAATCAAAAATTTTATTTTTTCCCCCATAGAGTTAACACAGGGATGGCCACCATTTTGAATTTCGATTATGGGGAAATGTCAGGTAATTTGTCTCTCTAGTACCAAATTTTGTACTGTGACCCTAATTTTTATTTTTGATTAGGTAAGGGAATGGTCGACAGCTTCCTTGAGGAAAGTCTGAGCAGAAGTTTAAGTCTTTCACTTTCGAGGTGCCTACTAAATAAACGAAACCATCGCGAAAATGAATTAATGGTCAGAACCATTAATTCATTCTCGCGATGGTTTCATTGATTGTGTCTAAAACTGGGGTCAAATATATGCGTGGTCACCCATTCATTCAGTATCTTTCAACATGTCAAACAATATAAATAGTATCTCGCATCAAACAAAATTCATGAAAAATGGCCGACTTTGTCCCTTTAATCAATATCGCTTGGCTTGGAAAAATGACTGCCAAAGTACTGTATCTGTGCATCTTCACTTTCCATGAAAAGAATACTGTTTTTCTGCTATCTGGGATGGTATAAAGTGAAAACCATTACGCAGGTCTACTTAAATACAAAACTGCTGAGGATCCAACCTCAATGAACATTTAAGCTAGGGATGACACCTACAACAGTTATCACAATGAGCAAATAACAACATAATGGGCCATCTGACCAACGCATTTTTTAAAGACCATTGATGGAATCACGATGATCCTCTTTGCCAATACTGAATGACACGAGTATTTTCATAGTGTCTAGTGCGTATGATAGGAGAAAGGTGATGTCAGTCATGTCAAGAAAATACAGAAACAATACACAATACGACTCCTAAATACCATTTCAGGATCAAGGGAGCAAGGATTCTAGCTGTCCTTCTGCCTATATGCAGGTTAGTAGCATAAAAAACAGCCATCTCAGTGATGTTTTTGTATACATGTTCTGGGGCCATTGCCTTCAGCTGATTGGCAAATGGGAATTGACTATTATCAGGTTTTGTATACATGTTCTGGGGCCATTGCCTTCAGCTGATTGGCAAATGGGAATTGACTATTATCAGGTTTTGTATACATGTTCCAGGGCCATTACATCCAGTTACTGTGATAAAAATGAGCATTCAACATCATCAGTGTGTATCATGGTATATTACTATTATTTATTATTTGAGCAATAAACCACACCAAGTGATGTCATCGCGAATGCATATATGAAGTGAACTGGTCAAAACTGAGTGGTATACCTTCACTAGGTGTGATTTATTGCTATTATATCATAACGGAATATTGAAATTCTGGCATGGAAAGTCAAAAAATAGTGACAGCATCACTGTTCGCTCCCATATAGTTATCAGAACAAGTCAACAATTGTATGAAACATGGACATACATATACAGACAGACTGACATACACAGACTGGCACAGAGTGATGACATTGACCCCAAGTGTGCCTTGGCCCATGGAGAGTGATAAAGATATAACAAACAGCTGAATGTAATGATAAAATAGTTAAGTATAGGCCTATACAGGCACTGAGAGTGAATATGTTACAGCAATTTGATTAGTTTCTTTTCCTTTTCTACTTCTGTGATAATCTTTAAGGAAATCAATCTGCAAGGCAGTTTATGTATTGACAAATATGTTATCTTTTACAAGCACACAGTAAACTGTTCTTGATTTTTCATTTACAATATTTGACATAGACTGAAATACATAACATGCAACCAATGTTTACACTTTGCCCATACACCAGATACATGGAGAAATTTCAACATACAATCATCAACTCAGAAACCCTACAGGGAAAAGTAAACATTGTTTCCTTCCAGAACAGCTGGTGCATCCACATCTGGAACAACTTACAAACTTAACCAATTACACATGGGATAAAGTTTAACAGTGGTGAACTTGACTATTCCTTTCAAATCCTTACCTAACTTGACATCTTAAACTAAAATACACTGCATGGTTAATTGTGCACAAAAATACATCAGGGTGGACCATTTGATAAGGGATGGTGTCTGGAAGATCGATGAGGTACATTATCTTTTTTATCCGATCCATTGTACATTCTTTTTTCCCCACTCTCCCACCTTTTCTTTTTGTCAAACATTCTCTGGCTGAATTTTTTATTGGCATTAGTTTGGAATTTTTTCAAAATCTGCCAGGATTTTTTACCGCATTTCAACACCAAATACACTTTACCATATCAAATGCTTACTAAATCACCACATTATATACTCTTAGTTCCAGTAGGTATAAAATTACCAAAAAAATCTTAAAAATACAAAATGAAAGATATCCCAGTAAAACTGAAAGTTTCGCAAAGTTGCCCCAAAATTCAAAATTCCAGATTTCAACTTAATTTCAATAAATCTTATTAACAAAAACCCTAAGGACTGGTTTACTAAATATCAAAGCAATCAGACTGGTAAATTTTGAGAAACAAATTTTTTGACCAAAAATGAGAAAAATTGCCCCCCAAAATACAAATTGCAGATTTCATTCTAATTTTAAATATATCTAATTAACATAAACCCTAGGAACCTGTACACTAGATATCAAAGCTACCAGAGCAGAAGTTTTAGGAGAAAAATTTTTTGACCAAAAAGGCAAAAATTGCCCCAAAAATAAAAAAAAATTGCCAGTTTCAACATACCTTCAATACATTATATTGAGATTAATCTTAGATACCTGTATACCAAATACATGTATCAAAGCTATCAAATCAGTAGTTTTTGGATTAAACAATTTTCTATCAAAAATTGGGAAAATTGCCCCAAATTACAAATATGACAATATCAATACAATTTGTACAAGCATGCCTGAGGTCATTCTGAGGAACATGAATATTAAGTTTCATACCAATCAGACGAGCGATTTCAGAGAACAAGATTTTTTGACCAAAAACGGAAAAAATACCCTAAAAATACAAACATGCAAATTTCATCCCAATTTTTGCACACATAATTTAGAATACCTAAAGAAATCTGCATACCAAGTTTCAACCAAATCTGACCAATGCTTACTGAGTTTTAGCCATTTGCAGGATTTTTCCTTTTTTCCCCCTCATTTGCATATTTTTGGCACTGACATGTTCATTTGAACAAATTCACATCTCCACCCCTAGGTGCACCTGTACACCAAATACTAAGACAGTGGGTGCTACAGTTTAGGAGTTTTTGATGTGGACAGACTAACAGACATACATACATACATACATACACACAGACGCCATTTTGCCACCTTATACGAATACCTCCCATTTGCATATATACATATGCATATATGGGAGCGTAAAAAGGATTTATGCTCTTGCAGAGAGCTAGCACGTACATGTATATGCCAACCATGCTATATCCCGAATATACCACAGTTCTTTTCAAGTCTTGACCAACCAGATCGCCATCAATATATTGGTATGATATAACATATAAATATATATATGGGTAAAATATGGTCAGGAGAAAGTCCGACAACTACAGTCACATTCACTGCAGTCCAATCTTAAATAACCAGACATCATGTATACTGGACTTGCTGTATAATTTGTCTTTTGGGAGATTGTTCAGAACTACCAGCTCAAATGTCACTAAATGTGTAAATTTTAATATTATCACTGTGTATTTTTTCGATGCCACACGTGTTTTAATTTGCCCTGATGAACAAAAAGTGAAGCATTCACAAATTCAGCAGTGGAGATATTGTTGGCACGGTTGTAGATTTGTTATACATGGCAGGATTGCTGGCGAACGTTCAATGCACGAATGTTTAAGAATTGGTCAAAGCTCAACAATGCCCCTTCAATCAACATAAGGAAAATGTATCAAAGTATAGCGCCCTCTACGTCCTCTGCACAGGATACAGACATTATTTAAAACACTGGAAATACGGTTAGATCAAAATAACTAGAATCTCACTACTGTTTACATGCATATCTACCAGTACATTGTGGATGGCTTTCATAAAAAGGAAAGGGAGATGGTAAAAAAAGAACAGAAAACTCATGGGTATGGGTCCTGACCCCCTGACCCTTTGGTACCACACTTTATGGTCGCCTTAAATACACTCTAACAAAGCTGCTCTATTGGTCACAGATTACGATAAAAATATCTACAGAAAAGAGATCCATGAAAATTTCCTTTATGTCATTATTAAATGCTGGCGCAAATAAACTTGGAACATCGAAGTCCCTATATACATAGGAAAACCGCTGGCGATATCCCTATATCGCCAAGTGATTAGCCAAAGCAGTATCGCTAGATCATCTTACAGTTTGTTTATCGAAATCACTGCGGGGTGCCCATACTGTGTTTCATAGACAAAAAGCCATAGCAGAGGCCGTTCAAATTGCGTGAACGATGGTACAAGAAAGGATTGACGTTTTGAGTAAAGTTACTGGGTAAATTTCGATGAGCAGGGAACCTGTTGAAGCAACCGTTTTGACAGACTTTCCCTCAAAATGAAGAAAGAATGCAGGTGAGAAACGGTAGGTGTTGTCATGGAGTTCGCTATCGTTTGGCTTCGTTTCGTTGTGCAGGCGTGTCATCATAAATGCCGTCATTTCCACTATCTCTCACAAAAATTGTAAATTACGCCCGGCATTGTGGTTAAATCTGTATTTTTAACTTTCATTTTTATAAAGTGATCAGCTTACGTTGAGGTTCATAAAAAAATGATGAAATGTGCGTCTCTTTCTTTTATGTTGTACATGGACCTTTAGGCCTATTCACGTTTTTAATACACCCATCGAGCGATGTAATATCTCGAACATGTACTTCGACAATTTCCATTCAAAGCGACAGTGTTTCCTTGAGTGAAATTCAAAGTCGCTAAATTTCTAATTTCGTTTCGAAGAAACCGGTTTGTCCATAGACCCTCGTTTCTCGAGGATCTATGGTTTGTCGACCGGTGTAAAGTAGATGCATATTCTAAGTGAGGAATAGACGGTTGTGAAAATAACCAATGGTACCGGTACGTTACCGGTATGTTATCGGCCGTGCACCGATGCGAGTTGCTAGGTAAAACTTCCTGGCTCTGACGTTTTTTTATCCGACATGTCGTAGCGAAATTCTGTGAGAACTAATACTGGCAAGGTTTCGGTTTTCGGAGAATTTCAGTGTATCAGCTGATTATCAAGTTGAAATAAAGCGCGAGCGTGGATGGTCCGACTTGTTGCTGGCGCACGGCGTGGCGCATGTGGCGTGGCGGGGAATCTATGTTACAAGCATCCAACTGTCGGCCATAACCTCTACGGTCGCCATCGACGGCTTTCGTGATTTTGAAGAATAAAGTAAACCGTAGATAAAGCTAGACCTTTTCTCGGCTTTGTTTCTGAAAACCTCTCCTCAGAGGCAAAGGCGACGTAACCGTGTCCGAGTCTCGGCCTTGACATGACACAAGAAAGTTATAGTTCAATCACATTTATTTGCGTGCGTCATACAGATGATATCATTATTCATAGGGGTATCCGATTGAAGTGGGTACATACTATTCTCAAGAAACGTACGATGAAAAAGGACAGGCTAAATAAAAAGGTTTCAATCATATCATCAATTGCAAAGAACGCTGAAATGCTGCAGATTTTAATCGCTATGGCAAAGTTTGTTTTTTGACCTCAACGTTATCCGATCGAGAACGTAAACTTGGTTTGACCCAAAGTTTGAAAATGTGTTTTCTGATCTCCCGCGGCATGGCCCGCAGCCTAGCCAGTGACGTCGACGTTTCGTACTTCGAATTCTGAGAGCTACATCAAATCGCCACGATCAGCGGACAAGAAATTACTATTTTCAAATCGCCATCACCAAAAAATTACAGAGAAATGAGACAACACGGTGAGAAAAAAGGCATATCATCAATGATGTTGATAACCTACATTTTGCTTCAAAACGGGTACCTTTTCAAACCACCCAGATTCCCGATACCAACTCGCCCGAATTCAATTTGTTGGGCGAGCCAACGATATATTTTTCCTGCAAACGTAAACAGACTTGCACTGTGCACTGAAAGGAATAGTTGGCGATATCTTTACCGAAACTGAAAAAAATAGCTAAAGAAGTAGCCATCTCTCAGGCAGTACACGGCCAAGGTAAACCTGAGCGTTCATATTCGACTAATGCCAAATGGAGCATTTTCAACGAAAACGGCGATGTCCAGGCGATGACTTCTTTTAAAGTTGAAGAAAAATGCTTAAAATTTTGGTTGTGTTAGTCAATCTATCGAAATATTTTTGTTCTAACTGATAAAATCATAGACAGTCTCGATTATACCATCCATAATTAATATTTACAGACTAAATCGACAGGGGGGGAACGCGGTACGAACGAACGTGTAAACTCAAACAACGGGCGAGTTGATTTCGGACCAATATGACTAAAATCAGATGTAGGTTCCCTGGTCATTGAAATTTACCAACGTAACTTTACTCAAAACGTCAATTCTTTATTGTACCATCGTTCACGCAAAATGAACGGCCTCTGCTAAGGCGCTTCGTCTATGAGTATGAGACACAGCATGGGCACCCCGCAGTGTTTTCGATAAACAAAGTGTAAGATGATCTAACTCACTAGCGATACTGCTTTGGCTAATCACTTGGCGATATAGGGATATCGCCAGCGGTTTTCCTATGTATATAGGGACTTCGGTGTTCCAAGTTTATTTGCGCCAGCAATAAAAACTACGGTAAATAATTGTATTTGCTGCAATGAATGATACACGTACATAACACGTCGGAAACAAATGAAAAATCACTAGGAAGTAACAAATATGGTGGCCTTGTCATCGCTGGGTAACACTGTTCTACTTTGAAGCTATCACGTCCCCGTCAGCCATTGATCATACTCTGAGAACGGCCTTGAGAGTATGCAAATCAGGGGTGTCTGTACTTTTCTGGCAGTCAGTCAGTTCTTTATATACATCTCTACACTCAAAGTCAACCTTGAACTCTGCAGTTGTGGTCTTTAATTTCTGTTCATATTAAACCTTTCCTTTTTTCTGTTTTTAGAAACAGTTTCTACAAAGAAATTTAACTCTCAAAAGCAGATATACACATGTGTATATATGTGTATGTACATGTATATATATATATTTTTTTTTTTCCACACACACACACACACACATACATATATATATATATATATATATATATATATATATATATATATATATATATATATATATATATATATATATATATATATGTGTGTGTGTGTGTGTGTGTGTGTGTGTGTATGTGGTGAACAATGAACATTTTTTGTGCCTATACACCATGGAAACAATTATAGAAATGGTCATAAAACAACTGTTTGCTTCTGCTTGGTAATGTTGGATCCCTACATGAAACTTTAGAAACCAGCACAAATTGATCAAGGAGGCGATTTTTAAAAATTTACACATTTAGTGACATTTGAGCTGGTAGTTTTTTTAACGACAAAAAGATTCACGCACACTTTCATCATATTACAGTGTACTTTGCACCAATGTGACATCGCAGTTGATAGAATAAACGTATGTATATCTGCTTCTTGTAATATTAATATTCATGCCAAACAAATACAATATTCTACAACAGGGTCTGATAAATCGACAACAGCCACGTCTCAAAATATTGATCAAGAAACTTCCATTTTCCATTTGCTGTAAAGTGAAAGGCACAACTGAAGGTCTGTGACGTATGTCCATTACTTGTTGCCATGTTTCACCATTCAATCGATGGTTTTTCAAAGTAGAACGCTGTTCACAAAAATGTTACACAGCAATATGAGAGAAATGATTCTATATCTCAGTTATCTTTCAATACACTGCATATACCGGTATGACTATGAAATTCATATCTTTACAGTATGTTGACATATAGATATCATTAAAACTCTACAATCAACACCTTGCACTGACAATTCAAGCGCTTCAAAGAGCTGATAATTACCAACTTTTTTGCACAATAGTACCATAAAGCAGGGATTACCCTGGCTCAAGAACTGCATGAGATAAAATCCCACATAAAAAAAAAAGAGAGAATTTCAAAGTCTGTGGGAACCGGACCTATGGTAACTTTCCCTTATTTTCTGCATATTGGTTAATTTGCATAACAATACACTCAGTGAGACAGTTTTCGGACGACCTCAGTTTTCAGACATTTAATGACATGCTGTTCGTTATACTCACTTACTGTTCGTTATACTCACTTCTCTCCATTTTGATAGCATTTTACAAGTCATGCTACAGCATATTAAGTCAGGTGACGCTGCCGTCCCGTTTTGGATAGTTTTTTTTGTAGAAGTTATTTCGGGCAACAAACTTGGTGAAGTTAGTCACACCCTACGATACGAGGTGTCGAACGCTACACACAGAGACAGCCCGTGTCCGATATCTAAGCGCTATACACGTCGAAATATAGTTGCGTCATCCATGGATTAAACGTAACTAATTATCACGAAATATTTCCATATACTAGTTTTCTAAACACATCGAAATTCAAAATCGGGGTTCGAAGTTTCAAAATATCAGTATTTAGCCCCTATAATCATATTCCAAATACGACGTCCAATTACTGCGATAGCAGTCCGATTACTACACACTCAACATGGGGTCAAAAATTTGGCAACTTTGACCCCCTAAATGCCACTTCTGTCGGTTTTAACAGTTTGAGGATAAACACAATAAAGTTTCGAAAGGTATGATATAAATAAGATTTCGTAGTGCTTGTCATTTATGAAACGGCTTTGGGTGAAATTCACTACCCTGTCTGCAAACTATCACACTGAGTATAGTTTTAATCGGAGGCGATCGAATCCATACTTTCTAGTGCAGGAGTAATGGAAGTACAGTAGTCCAGAATAGTGCATTTTCGTTTTTTCTTCGCACTACCACTCATAATGGACATGAATTCCTTCGAAAGCGCCATTTTGAGCGACGACAACACACTTAACATCAGCGATGAACACTTGCTGTATTGACTCCAATGATTTGTCAATGAACGCAAAACTTCCTGTTGGCAACCAATCACAAACGCTGTTTGAAACGGGTAACTCTGCAACAGCTTTATCTAGCGTAATTATAGCGCTCTCTGCGGCGACACAATGAGTGGTTCTGTACTGAAAACCTGCCAAATATTACCGATGAATTTAGATCGCGTAAATGTATCATGTACGCACCATTTGCATTATCCGCGCGACTTTTTTGCACAATTGATTTTTCTGAATGCGATTTTTCTGATTTTTGAGCGTAAATATCGCGTTATCGCGCCCCAAAGTGATCCCTGATAAAGTGGAATTTTAGGACAGCTCTATACAATTTTCGGTTGATGCGTTTAATAAACAACAATGGACCCTGACTGAATAGGTTAACACCAGAACACACTCAGGCCTTTCCACAGAAAAAACGTTTAACAAAGAATCGAAACAATAGTTCTATGGGACGAGAAGTCTAAAGCTTGAATATTCAAACCGTATTTTCTCTCTTGAACACTGTGAAAGCCATGGCAACTGCTTCAATAATGAGGTCTGTTAGGTGATGTTTTTCACTACTCCTACATGATCTTACACCCTGGTATTGCAAACTCTGAGTGAGTAGGCGTGGTTTACAGTGTCACGCAATGCTCACTGGTTATAAGCCACACTAAATAAAGACATCAGGCTGTACGGTCATGCTGTAGTCATGGAAATTGCCAATATTTGTATCATTTTCTAAAATCACTGATTTCACATTCTGTCTTCACAGACACCAGTGCATAGAAAGCCATTCCAATATAAAAATCTAACCTCTCTTTTACAAAATACACCAAAATACTGGGTAAAAATGGGGATGTTTCCCCAAAAAATATCTGAAACAGTTGAAAAACAAGTTCAGCATCCATCTTTCTAGACTTTGATACATACAGAAAATATAAATACTGTACAAGGCACAAACATTGAATAGCAGTGGGTGTTGTGAAATTGAGAACTAGTGTTTCGATTTCTGGAAAAATCGTCTTTCAGGGATTAACACACATTATGGGTTGGCACAATGGTAACAAGTTGCCTCCAGAGAGATCATTCATACTTTTTATATAAGATCACACAGTTTTTATTCTCCGAGGAGAGCTAGAGTGAGATCTTCCAGTTTTCACTGGAAACGATCATACATACTCCACCCACGTCACCAGTAGTGACTCAAAATATTGCCAGTAGTGATGCAGCAGAGACCAATGCATTCAGTATGCTCTGAAAACAGCTTGTTACCATGGCAATAGGACCTTGATAAATATTAAAGTCATTACTGTACAGTCTTTTCAGGACTAGCAGTGTTGTTACAGAATGTATCAGAATAAATTCTACGTGCTCTTTCGTAAAATATATATATATATATATATATATATATATATATATATATATATATATATATATATATATATATATATATATATATATATATATAAACATATATATATATATATAAACACTCACACATAATATATCATATATGTGTGAATATATATCAAAATCAAAATATTAACATTTTATAATATATATATATATATATATATATATATATATATTTAACTGCCACTATTTTGATTTTTTACATATGATATTATTGTTAACGATGAAAATAGTAAAAACTAATAGCTGTGACTTCTGTCATGATTCAGTTTCAACAAAAAACAATCTGTTTGAATATGAATTGTAAATATTTAAAGGATTTTTTTGGAAAAAATGAATGAATGATTATTTTTTCAATAATGTGAATATCAATAAGTTGTCGTGTAATTCATTCAGGCATCTTTAAACATCCAAACTTTGCAATGGTAAACTACATCATTTTATACACAAAGTTTTTTCTTATATACATGTAGACAAAATTACAAAATAGTGACAGTGGAGGTGTTCCTATCAGAGATGTGTGAGTGAGAGTAAAGCAGTGGATGATGTTAGCACTGAGTGCCCTCCCAAGCTTGGAAAAAACCACAGGAGCAATCAATTTAAATAACAATACTTAATCTGCATATTCAATTGTTGTGAAAATATACTCTTTTGTATGGTTTTTTACATACGAATAGATTGCTCCAAAACTAGAGGGGTGGCCGGCCCCTAAAATCTCCACGTGGAGAACCCTGACAGAATTCAGACATCAGATTTTATTGGCTACAGATTTTTATCAAAATTCTGGCAAAAATTAGAAAATAATTGACTGGTGTATATACGATAAAGGCGACAAAAATTGACTTTGCCAATTAAAGGGTTTTAACTTTTCCAAGCTACATGTAATACATATGTACTTCGTATTTTGACAAAATCATAACAAACGGATGAAAATATTATCAAAAGTTAAAGGTATTGCCCCTTCAAAGGCAAAAGTGTTCATAAGACAAAACTATTTGTATATATGTATCAAAATGTTTCACAAAGCAGGAAATATCTAATAGCCTCAAACATAAAACAAAAAATACCGATAATGATACGATGTCGCACACATTCATTGGAATCGATACAATGTACATACTACTTCTAGTATTGGTACCAAAGATCAATGATGAATATTGTTTCTATCTGTTCATTGCAGCAAAATTCTGGGTTGTATAGGTCATTTAAGGTCACAGACTGAGAAAATTACCTAAATTATACAAATTTAGGGGATTCCCAACACTTTTAGAAGAGATTTATCTAATAACATCCTTCGGGGCGTTTATACCAAATTACAAAGTTATCGGACAAGTGGTTTTTGAGAACAACTTTTCTTGACCAAAAATGACAAAACTGTATTAAAATGACAAAATTGTCTTAAAAATACAAATTTGCATATTTCAGGACAATTTCCAGGTATCAAACTATTGTCATCCCTGGGCAACTGTACACCAAATATAGACGCTGTCTGTCCAGCAGTTGTAAAGAAATAAGATTATTTATGATTTTTTGACAAAAAATAACAATTTCCCGAAAATGGTAATTTTGCTAGTTTTTGTCATAATTTCAACAATTAGAAGGGTAACACCCTTGCAAATATCCAACCCAGATTTGAGAGCAATTGGTCCTGTGATTTCAGAGAAGAATAATTTTTACTTAAATGAGAAAAATAACCAAAAAATTCAGCAAATATACAAACTTCAAGATATCTTCACAATATATATATAACTGTACTGTATAAGGTCCACCTAAGGTACTTGCCCACTAATTTTCAAAACAATCAAAACAGTGGTTCTTGAGTTATTAATTTTTGACTAATATCACATATTTTAAGCTCATTTGCATAATTTGGGCAATGCAAACTTCATTTGAACAAAATCCTATCTATAGCCAAGGATACATCCACACACCAAATACAAAGTGCAGCGGTTTGTGAGTTTTTGATGTTGACGGACATACTATACGTACATATATACATACATACAAACGTAAATAAAGACGCCACCGACTTCAGCTTATACTATAACCTCACATTGGTATACCAAATGTGAGCTAAAAAATAATTGAAATATTTTAAAAAGATAGAGACTTTGTCCTTGTAACTCTCACTGGGACCTCTCCTCAGTTACTGTAGTATACTATGACAGTTGAAATACAAAATACTCTTGCTATGAATGGAGCATGTGAACTTGAGAGCACTTATTGACAGCACTCATACGTCAACTGTAATACTAGTACACCGACATTCAACTGTTACTGAACCTACCGCAGTCAGGGTCAAAACAAGGCTGATCGTCATCCATATTTCACTCCAGCACACAAAAAAACTTGAATAGAATGGCCTGGAATTCGAATCGACCATGGTACAAACTAATCCATGTGCACTGATGCACACAGAAATGCGTGTTGTTCCCTTCTGCTCATGTGCGTTTGTTTGTAGTTGTACCCTCATCACGTGATCCCCTTGGCATACTGAATGTATAAAATACTGCGCGTCCTTTTTATTCTGAAGTAGAACCATTCAGCCATACTGTTATAATTTACAATACCGGTACTAAAATAAGTGATTTTTAGCTATAAATGGGTTCGATTTTACAGTGAATGACTTGCAAAATGGTGAACATATAGTCTTTCACGATATTTTTTGCTTTTTTTTCCATATTGAATATTTTCACCTTTTTTTAAAGAACCACCTATAATCAGCTAGTCAACCTCACCCATACATGTACCTGTCGGATATGCTACCACTCTGATTCCTCGGTGAGTCAGATTTTCAAACACAATGAAATACAGCAGTGTTTTTGTTGAGGGCGGTACCCCAATAAACTTTCACCCTCTTTTTCCCAAGTCTTGTACAGGGGTTGCCACTGGAATATCACTGCAAAAATGAAATGAAATGAAATGGTGCTTGGGTAGCAACACCAACTATGACTCTTGAAGCTAGCAAAGACACTGGGGAGAGTATCACAGATTTGGAGAAAATCAGCATTAAAGAGTACGGTAGATGTATTTTTTTATCAAAGAAATGTGTCAATTTGGGCATTGATTTCATTTTTTTTTCACTTGATATGTACATGAACCACATGGTCATTTTCGGCCACACAATGGACTAATTTCATCACTGCTGTTTTCCTCTAACAAAGTTTCTCATCCTTGAATGAGGATATCGCTGAGCATTCTGTAAACTCATTCACCTCTCTGGTCATATATCAAGCACAATTGCACCAATTTTGAACACTCTCTCATTACTCCATCAATCATTAATGCGCCTGCAAAGCCATAAAGGCTTCAATTTGCCAGCGCTGTGCCTGAAGTCAAGTGACTGACATCAGCACTTGGTAAAAACCATCTGGAGTGTATCGTAATGGCCCAATTTGTCAAATCTGTCAGCCTTTCATTTACCAATGCACTTTACATCAGGACACGTGCACTTTTGATGGCCTTGTTTCTTCCCATCCTGTTATGGTTTTATGCTGCCTCCTTGGCAGTTAGGATTATTGGCATTCAACAAAGGGGAGGGGTTGGGTTGGGAGGGGAGGGGCATCAGTTAATGTAGATGAATCTACCACATACATGACCAGTTATTGTCAACAACAAAATATGCCATACTTTTTCAAAAAGTATAGAGTTGACATTATCACTGCATACATGTAGCCATAATTTCCTGATGTCGATGGCATCAAAGTCAATTATCAAATGATGTAGATCATTTTTTTTCTTTTAAATCAGAGTCCAACATGCTCCTCTGGCTAAATTTCGAGGTTCGGCAAGTCTTCTGGAAGTTTTTCAATATTAATGACAACTCTCTATGCTAATAAACACAATGTGTAAACTTTTATCAGGCATATGCTTTGCATTTTCAATCAGGTGAACGGTGTTGCAAAAAGTCTGTTCTACTTTCTCCAACCGACTTGGCCCCTATATCCATTACATCACACCGAATCCATGCACTTCTATTCTTATGGTTTAGGAGATCAATTGAAACTTGTTAATCTGACGACTACTTTCAATCAGAATATGTGCATGCTAAAGACAATTTTGACAGAAAAACAATATATTCCCTGGCAACAAAAATACCTCTTAAATTTGCATTAAAGTCACATGCAAGTATGCTGCTGCACAGTGATATATATACTTATACACCTGGCTCTGATTTTCTGTTTCTGTAACACAGCTGATATCTCTTTATTATCTGATGATTGAAGCTTGGCCACAAAAACTGTATATGTCTAGGGGCCGAAAATTTGTTTGCCAACATGCACATGCGTTTGTTGGGATATACATCAACAAGCACCAGCTTCTCAGTATGTGTGTATTGTTTTGGTCGTAGTTTATTGATCGAGATATTCCAAATATTACTCGCCATTAGCTCTGGTAAATTCCCCTTTTGCTTTCTTGTCCCGTATAGCTATGTTCACGGACTTCTTTGTGTTTCAACGTTTTTGCTTCATTTTGCAGCATTTACCTTCATGTCTTTAATCATGCTACTCCAAATTTTGGAACTGAATGCTGTCAGTTTAAAAACAATTTTTGGAAACGACAATCTAGTCAAAATGACCAAAAGCAGGATGACTTACAAATAGCATGTTCGGGTTAATGTACCACAGGGTGGAGGCCGAAGTACCGAAATAAATAACGGATTTAAATTAAATAATGCTCAGAATACATCATGCGTTGTTTTTCACCAGGCGTACTGTGTACATCTGTGTGGCAATCTAACATACCAAGATAAGATTGACATGCAAAGTGCAATGTGGAGTTCTGTACCCATGGGATAGATGCAACTTTCAAGGCTGGAGAGTTTGACTGTTTAACCCTATGAATGCTGTAATTTTTCCCACGAGCCTGTGCATCGGTGTGATAATTTTTACGATTTTTTCTGCAATATTTATCAATAATTTGGAGCAAATGAGGACAACTTTTATTGGCTATATAGCTTTCGATCGAAATTTTCAGGGAAATATGAAAAAAAAACGTCTGGAACTGAAAAATATTGTCTGCGTTATGTTTTATAATGGCAACAAAACTTGACTGTGGCACTAAAAGGGGTATGAGTACATATTTTTTTATGGTATACTTAAGCTTGCATATACAGTTGCACAAAGGCAGAGGTTCACATGATTGGTACATGAACAAAGATTTGTCACATGCAGGTGTACACATACTGTATAGGCTTGCTAAAAGAGGGAAAGTAGAAATTGGGGTGTGGAATGGGGGGGGGGTATGTGCGCGTAGAGTCCCATGTTTGGTTAGACTAGCAGTACAGCTCATTGCACTCGGCAGATTCATGAGTTTGACCGCCTTAATATTTTGTCATAGTTACAAAAAGTACATCAATTTGTATCGACAAGGCAAATTCAGGTGTGTTCAGGTTGAAAATTGGCTTCAGTTAAAGGCATGGTTCAGGCGTCAGAGTATCTTGCCAGGAAATTTACTTTCTAGATTGCAATTTCAATGGAAAACAAAAGGCTGTGACACCTTCATAATGCTCTTACAGACCAGAACAAACTCGATCCCTGAGATCGAGTCCCCTACCTTTAACACACACCTGCAAATATGCACAGAGGGACATCACGTACCTGAAAATCAGCTCGGCCTAAAAACATCATTTGCCAACCTAATATAATTCCTAAATTATTACGTCAGCATGCACCTGTACACACAGTTGGTATAATTAATTGCAATCTCAACACAGTTGTGACAGTTGCTTACATTAACTTATTTGTATTGGTAACAGGGACATGCACACACAGCAATTTTTAGAAACACATCATTTGACTCAAAAAAGATTATGAAATGATCTATGTTTGAGGACAGTCCCACAATCTCAATAAATTAACTGGATCAATTGTACGTACCATACCTTAGATTTAGGGCAACATGTCAAAACACAGAAATTGGTGCGACAGACAGGTTTGTCAACAAATTAAGATGCCTGAAGCAGACGAAAGATCCTTTGAAATTTGTCATCTACATTATCAATTGATTAAATTTGCTCAGAAAGCTGGTCGGTTGACCAGTACGGTTGACTGGTACGGTGTGGTTTAAATTGAGGGCAGTTGGACAAAGGCCAAAATCTCTTGTAAACAGCCTGACTGGCCAGAGAGGGTAAAATAGATTTTCAAAAACAAATAACAAGGGTAGTGCAAACTAAACGGTGTACCTGTGACTATAGTTGTATTCATCTTCAGACTCTAATTCCATCAAGGTGAGTGATCCTGTCAATATCAGTAGCCTAAGATTCTGCTTATGGTAGTACATGCTTCAAAATTGAATAAGTAAACCTTTTGCTCGAACTTTCATGAAGAAAACTATAAAGACTCTTTCTTTTTCAAAATCAAAAATAAAGATCAGTGGTAACCCTGCAAATTTTGACACTAGAGTGACAAGAAACAAATTACTTGACACCTAGATTTAAAATTCAAAATGGCCGCCACACCAGTGTTAACTCCTTGGGGAAAAAAATTAAATTTTCATATTGCTGAACCAGATATGAACTGAAAATGCTTGTGTTTCATTATATATTGCAGCTATGTGTAAATTTGAACCTTTGCCACATGTTTGCAACTTCAATGAAAGTGTTATGATCAACATAATGAACAATATTCACCACAGATTAATTCTAAAGGTAATTAAGTGTGCAAATATATAATTAGCTGAAATAAAAATAATTAATTTCTTTGACTGCTGTCATTGTACCACCACTTTATATAGCAAGTGTAATTCCCTTCGGTCAGGTCCTTCAAGCTATAAAGCTAATTAGATATGCAAATTATAAGTTAGCTGCCATGAAATTGCAAAATGACTTTCAATGTCGTTATAACCTGGTATAATCATCAATGTACATAGCATGTTTTGCCAACTTTGATCAAGTAAATCCAAATTTATATCCCTAATTACGAAAGTTCATTAAATATGCAAATTAGGAATTGACTGAAATGTTCTCATTAAATGTACAAATTAGGAATTGGTTGAAGTAAAAATGTTGAATGACTTTTAATAATGTAGAATCATAGTATCTTTAATGTATATAGCAAGTTTTGTCAACCTTGGTCCTGTTAATTCAAATATTTATCGCAAGTTTTGTCAACCTTGGTCCTGTCAATTCAGATAAATATCCCTAATTAGGAAAGTTCATTAAATATGCAAATAAGGAATTGGCTGAAGTAAAACTCCTTAATGACTTTCAATAATGTTATATCATAGTATCTTCAATGTACGTAGCAAGTTTCATGAACTTTGGTCACATTAATTCAAATATTTATCCCTAATTTCAAAAGTTCATTGAATATGCAAATTAGGAGATTGATGAAGTGAAAATGCTTAATGACTTTCAAAAATGTTGTATTATAGTATCTTCAATATATGTAGCAAGTTTCATCAACTTTGGTCAATTCAGATATATATCCCTGAATAGGAAAGTTCATTAAATATGCAAATTAGCAATTATCTTTCATGATACCCCTTGTTATCTCTCACGGCTGATATATCTTGGTGTGATCAATATTTGTAGCACATCTCATCAAATTGTGTGCAGTCGTTCTCAATGTATATCCGTTTTTTCTAAAATCATTAATTATGGAAATTAGCAAAAAGTAAGCAAGCCACACACACCAAAAACTAATCAGTTCTTGCCATTTGCAAACTGAATCTATGTATCAGATTTGACTCTGATCTGATGAGCCGTTTTTGAGATATCGAGCAGACAGACAGACAGACAGACAGACAGACAGACATGGCTGCGACATTAGCCGATCTGTGTGAACACGTGAGCTAAAAATGAGACTGAAAACTTTCTTTACGTCAAAGAGCTTCAAAATGAACCAACAAAGGCAGTAGACCAGAAAAGTATAGTGAAAATGTGGGAGCATGTCCCTGATGTTGCCTGAATTTATTGCTTGTCTTGTCTAACCTAAGTAATCTTTGCCAATAATAATTTATGACCACATCTGTCTTGGATTATGAGGAAACCACAGCAATTAATGAGGGCCAATGTCAGATATTGCTTACTACATGTACTGTTGAAACATAAAGATGAAGGCCATTAAAGCTGTGGTGACATTGACTTGGAAAGTACAGGGTAACTTTAGGGTGATGACAAAGGTTAAATGTTGGATTAAAAACTTACCACAATAATTTTGATTTGAGCTGGGCGATTTTGATTGAAAGAAACTCTAAACTGATAAAAATCAATTTAATCTTCAAACAAATTGTGATTAAAATTCTAAAATAGAAATTGACTTGAGCTTTTTTACTTGAGACTTAAATAATGGAAGAAACGTTAGTTAAAATGCGTTTGTAACTTCGACCTATTCACCGTTGTCCTGCAAAGTTCATCTGTCATTATTACCATTGGTCAAGTTCCTTAATTAAAACCAGTGAGTTATAAAATGTCCATTACGTCACATTTAAACGAAGACTTGAACATTTTCAGGTCCCTAAAAGTATTCTCGGTAAACATGATTTTTACTGACTTGACCCACCATGACATAAACGCCAAGTGACCGCCCTGGCAGGATTAGGGTTGAAATGAGGCAGAATTATTGTTGAAGTTCTGAAAGATCCTACCAATCCGTGCCTATCTAAACTCGTGTGAACTCACATTGTTCCTAAGTCTTCATGGGGGCTTTGTGAAGCCAAGAATTGTTTTTGTCCTCACACAGAGTTCACGCCGACAATGGTAGCCATTTTGAATTTCAAACTTTGGTAAATTTGGGGATATTTGCTTTACTTTCTCATCAAAATGTTCAAAAAACAATTCTGGATTTTTTTGAAATGTGCTGAGTTTTAGATTTCAATTTTGTGAAGTGTGCATTACCGATAATGAGCATGACATTTTTCCGGTAGAATTTGTATAAAATGCAGCAAAATTCATTGCCACAAAAACAGCATGAGAATGGAAACGTTACCTTTACAGTAGCCACTGCAGTAATTGGCTACAATGTGATCTTGTGATATAACAATAACCTTGCCGACAAAATTTCCCCCATTAGAAATTATCGATTGGTTTGGAATATCATTCAACCAGCAATTGATACAGCAAACAAATTTAGGTTTCCTCTCTAGACCTAACTCTCACAAAAAAATATGTTTTACATATAGTTTTATTTCAGATTTCCATTTTGGTTCACAAAATTGAGCTTCTGTTACACAGACATTGAAAGTTTGAATACAGCAGTTACGTTTTGACACAAAGCAAGATGACGGCATTTATGTTCACCATTCAGAATCGCACAATGCATATACGTAATCCTACAAGTACATTGTACAGACGTTGAAAATTTCTGACATTTCAAACTACAGCCATTGAAATTTTTTGGCCTTGCCTGCTGTATTGTCAGTTATTTTTTTTTTCAATTACCACGTACCCTTTACATGAATGCAAAAATAGCAGTCGACATGACTTGTACTTCGATGAACACAGAGAAGAGAAAAAGACAATTTTTTTCTTCTGGCCTGAATGACAGTAGACAAAACTGAAACAAAGAAACAAAGTGGGAACAAGATATCAAGAAAAAATATGATCCATGTACTATATATGGTATATTTTCCTTTTTGAATGCAATTATATAGCCATGTAACTTGTTTTGCAAAAATACAGTACGACCTTGACCTTAAAAACGGGGTCACTATTCCTGTAAATTAGCACACTACTCTGACACAACTGTGTGACTGACTTTCATATAAATCACAATAAAGTGACCACATACAGCTTCGTACCAAGTCTAATTTTAAGTTACACAGTCATCTTGTGAGGTGAGATAAAAAATTTTTCATTTCCTGCACATCACAGGGAACTCTGGCTCCTTGTTTGTTTGTTACATATGATTTCCATCTACAATAAAGAAACCATAAAAAGTTGTATTTGTATTCAGGTTTGTCAATAAAGAACAGTATTTGTTTATTTGTTTGTTTACAAGTATTGTCAATAAATGATACTTTAAAAAGGTTCTAATAGAATCCCACGTATGAATTCAATTAAAAGCATACCCTGCCTTTGCCATGAGGAGTAAGCACCCATCATTGTCCACTACTCTTTCTGAATACTTGCCCTGGGAGTTATTGGAAAGGATGAGTGTTTAGAGATAAACAAACAAACAAGGAGCCACAATTTCCAGATCGGTTGACCCCAATCCCACCCCAGAGCACTCTCATTGTTGTTTCATTTGAGCACTGACTGGTAATATACCCAAGGTTTCAACCTAGTGGAGTGGAGCTCATTTCTCAACAAGACTGTACAAGAAGTAATCTAGTGAGGAGCCATCAAGTGCAGATATTTTTTGGTCCACACACCCTTAACTTTAGGACAAAATAAAAAACTCTGCTTGAAACCATGACAACTTTTCTATCAGAGTACAGCAAATCCCGCTCACATATTGGAGCATGGAATGGTTTCCATGGCACTGCTATTTTGTCAATTTTATAAACCCTGTACATACCAGTGATTCCGGTATACCATCAGAAAGTCTAGCCTGACAAGGTTAATACCAAGCCTAATTACAGCAACAGCTACACGCTTTACCACAAGATTTGCGTAGGTTCCCTGCAGTGGAAAGTAGCTCTGGTTCAGAAGGACGAAGATGTATGTAAATGAAAGCTTGAAAATGTTATTCTTACATAGTGTAAAAAACTCGGTATAACAATAAAAAAACTGGCTCTTTGTTGATACCAACATTCCGACGGGTGACATAATAATTATAATGTAATGGATGGCTCTCACAATGTCCTTTGGCAATACCGGTAAGCATTCAAAATAAAAAATACAACCTGCAACTTTAATATACTAAATGTAACACATGCAAGTATTTCAAGAACAGACCTACAATAGAGATTGATTGGAACTATATCACCCGAGTGAATTTGTGTCGGTATACATTTGCAACCTACAGAGCCCCGTACATGTACAAATTGTAGCTTGCCAGAGCTGTGCATAAGACAGCACAGGCCAACAATTTCATACACCATAATTGTCGTGATTTGCCATTTAAAATCAGTCATGGCTTCGGCAAAGATTAATCCAACAAAATTTATGTACCAACAATTTACCTGAATATTATCAAGTCATTTTAATAATTTCATGCAGGTTACAGATTTTATGAGAGGATCATTTTTTTCTTTTTCCTTTTCAATTTTCCGAGGAAATTTCATTGCATTGGGAATAATAGGAGTTCAATACACTCAGCATGCACACACATTTACGTATGCATTCATCCACCTACATACTTATTTTTTTTGTTGTTTACTTATTTACTCATTGATTTCATTCCTTGTGTACTTAATTATTGTTGAGAGCCTACAGCTGTTATGTTGCGAGAAACCAGTTGCTATGAGTTGAAACCAGTGGTTCATAACTTTCCACAGGTTTAACATTAACAACACCTAGATTATATCCAAAGCATAACAATGATATTAAGGTAGAATGTGCCTCGGGGACAGATATTCAGGCTCTCAGTGTTTTCAGTACTGTTCTGATGTACCACTTGTGGGGGTTCATTGTAAAGCTCTTGGTGTAGGAAAAATTTTTTACCATCTTAGATTATTGAAAATCGAAAATTTCATTTTTCCCCGTGGAGTCAACACAGGAATGGCCGCCATATTGAAATTCAAATAACTGTCAATGTTTGGTAATTATTTTCTCTAGAACCAATTTGCTCAGTGAACCGTGCTTTTTACTTTTGATTTGGTAGGAGGATAGTTGAAAGTTTCAGTGAGGAAAGTTGGAGCAAAAGTTTAAGTAGTTCACTTTTGAGGCGCATACTACTAATTACAGGTAAGAGGGGGTATGCACTAGTCTTATTTGATACAGTTATGCAGCCTCCCAAAAAGCGTGTAAATATTTGCCAAAACATAACGTTTGCATCGTGAACTTACAGAATCACTTTGAGAATCGCCCCTAATCGCTCCCATCCAACTTCAAAGGCCAAAGGCGTGTCATCTTATGGCCTTGGCATTGCACGTGGTCGAGCGCACGCCAAAATTTCCCAGTGTATATTGAATTTGTAATTGTACAGTGGGGCATGATCATCCCTTCAAATGTTTTTGCACAATTAAAATGTTACTCATATTGAAAGCACTCTCAAACTCGTTTTGATTACCCTGGCATCCTTATCGTTCGCTATTTTGGCCATATTACTGATAGATGGAGCTGCGACCCGTTTTACAACATTTTCTAGGTCTGCGGGACCTGACCTCAGTACAGTACTACTAGCGTGCACACATCGACAAATAATGCGATCGTAAATGTATGTCTTTCTGTTCAATGACGAAGTCTGGTCGAATGTGTGCACGCCAGGCTTTTCGGGAAGCATATTATTATTTTGGAACCGAACGGCGGCGACGGTCGACTTCACCATGATCGTCTTATTTTTACGTCCATGATATCACAAAGGATGGGGGGGAATACAATTGACCGCATTTGTAACAGGGTGTGTGACCGCTTTAAAAGTACGCAGTCCCGGCCTCTGAAGTCACTCTAGAGTACGATGAACTGTGTGATACGAGTTCACTCGATAGGCTCCAAGTAGCGCTTATTATCACGCAGTAGAGCTGATCGCCGTTCGCTTTCGTCATACTTGTGGCCAAACACGAGAGCCCGAATTCAACACCTTATCGTGTAATGTTTTCCGGCTAAACCGAGCAATGCAAATGAGCTTCCAGATTAACTGAGTGCGAAGGTGCGTTGACCCCGTTCCCCTACTTTCAGGTCGCACCAAGTTCTGATGATTAGAGGCGGCGTACTGAAATCGCACACACAACTGGAGAGTAACTAAAAGTAGTGTGATGTTTACGTGTTAATTTGAGACAGAATGTGTCATTTGGCATCGACTCACCTGAGCTAGGAATCCTATTCGTCTGCAATTCAACTACCTGGGCAATAAAACGACGTGATAGAACTCTGCTTGCACTGCACCCTAACAACCGGGCCTGGTAGGTACATAGACCGGACATGTAAATTGTAATGAGCTACAACGTTACACGTTAGCCGGACCCAAATATTCCACACAGTCTGCTGGGTTGAAGGGTGCGTTTTGGCGCCACGATCTGGATGACACTATTCGCTTACCCGTAGTCTGTACTAGAAGTCTCTCAAACACTTTGGATGAGTTCGACGCACCGTACGTACACATACATAAGAAGAGTTCCAGTACAAGGTCGACTTGCTATGATTGCGCTGACCTAACTAAAGAGGGCGTACTCGACACACTCGTTGGACTCCCACCTCCCCAGCGCAGCGTGGACTCGCGGGACTCATAAGGGACGGACCATTAGACCTTGGGAGGGGGGTGGTCAAAAACAGAAAAAAAAAATTTCAGAGCAGAAAGTTAGGAAAAAAAAAATCTTCAAACTAGTTTGCAAAATAAAAAAAAAATAAATAAGAAGACAAATGCGTAAAAAAAATCTGCAAAAGTCTGTAAAATCTTGAATTTTTTTTAGATTTTACCGACAGGAAGCAACTTTATGTATTTTTAGTAGATCCTCCAGGCACATTTTTGATTTTAATTTATACATTTAGAATGACTGTATCCCTTATACTGGAAGTTGTGATTATCTTATCTTTTCAGGACTTTTGTATTCTGATCACTTGAAAATTATAAAATTATAGAGCCTGTTTTCTACTTGCTTCCTGCGTACAAACCAAGCAGGTACACTAGGTAAAACATTGAAACTATGGTATGGTTGTCAAGACAAAGTTATATTTGCCTTTTAAGATCAAGGTAAACAGATGCAGGCCACATCAGGTTCATTTTTTTTCACAGCATTTTATTGCAATGATGAATGCGAGAATGGGTGAACAAGTAGAAACATGTCAATAATGATAAAACAACATACCAAGTCTTTATGTATTATTTTGCTTTTAAAAAGGCATTTTCAATTCTTTTTTCTCAAAAAACAGCCTCAAAAAACAACAGCAACATATTTTTTAACATTCAACAATACACTACATAGAGTGCCATCTATCCAACAAATCCCAACACAAAAACACACAAAAGGGTTGAACTTTGAAAGTTTCTCGATAGCAAATACTGAATAAATCTGCATGAATAATCGTAAACTTGTGTGTAGCAAATGCTGAATGACAATTATCTGAAGAATTTTTCCACCACAAAAAAGAGCATGATTTAAACAAATCTTAAGGGACTTATGCAGCGAATTCCAAAGAAATTGGACAAGCCCTTTCAGAGAATACAGATTTTTTGACCATGAATGGCATAAATTCCCCTAAAAAGACAAATATTGAAATTTCACCACATCTATACACATCCAATCAGTTTGGACATGCTGCTACAGAGAAATAGATGTTTTGATCAAAAAAGGGCAACAATCGCTTTTAAAAACACAAATATGCAAATTTCACTATATTTTGCAAACAGCTTCTCAGCTTGTCAAAATCAATTGTAAATCATGAGATATGCATGATGTTTGGTGGGTGAATGTAGGCATTTCACCACGCAGTAGAAACGGAAGCCAGGAAACCAAAATAGTCAATATTCAAAACTATAGGAAGCTACTGAGGAGCAAGAAGACCATGTTTCAGAGGAAGATGTGTAATCTGAAAATAAATGCTCCCCAAGTGCCACCAAATAACACCATTTTAATCTCTATTTTTCAAAAACTCCAACAGCAGGAGGGGGGGGACACCCCCCTCCTGACCTCCCCCGCAAAAATACTCCCCAGGTGCCACCAAATAACACCATTTTCATCTCTATTTTTCAAAAACTCCAACGGGTCCCCCCTCCTGACCTCCCCCGCAAAAATACTCCCCAGGTGCCACCAAATAACACCATTTTCATCTCTATTTTTCAAAAACTCCAAAAGCAGGAGGGGGACACCCCCTCCTGACCTCCCCCGCAAAAATACTCCCCAGGTGCCACCAAATAACACCATTTTCATCTCTATTTTTCAAAAACTCCAACGGCAGGAAGGGGGACACCCCCCCTGCTGACCTCCCCCGCAAAAATAATCCCCAAGTGCCACCAAATAACACCATTTCAATCTCTATTTTTCAAAAACTCCAACGGCAGGAAGGGGGACACCCCCCTCCTGACCTCCCCCCACAAAAATACTCCTAAAGTGCCACCATATAACACCATTTTAAATTCTATTTTTCAAAAGCTCCAATGGCAGGGGGCAACACCCCCCTCCTGACCTCCCCCCATGACCGCTTGCGTGGCCGCTTGTGGTGCTTTGCACCACATCTTTGCCCTCTTTATCCTCAGACAGCAACGAACTAAAAAAAATTATAAATCTGAAAATTTACTCTGAAAAAAAAATAAGCACAGCTATTCTCAATCGGAAAAATTTTTTTTTTAGAAATTTACAATAGTAAAAAAAAATTTTTCACAACTTCATTGTGACCACCCCCCTCCCAACATCTAATGGTCCATCCCTAACCACACCAAGCGGAGCAAAAACTCACAGCACGAAATTCACGAGTGATGAGAACGTACTGAAGCGTGAGTCGCAAGCAGGTGGCATGCATTGCAGCCAGCGCTCTGCTTTCCCACAATAGGCAAAGTCAGTTCAAGTGATAACTTTGAAGTCGGTTCTTGTTCCACAGTAGGCCTAATATGAGTTTTACCACAGTCTCCTGGATGGAATGTTATTCCGTATACACGGGCTGTGTTACTAAGTTGAACTCTAAGAAGAGGCGAGCGAATATATTTTCTCAAAAACAATAAATGTGTCAATTACAACTTTGTACGTTTCAATGATGTTGACACGAAGAATATTTTAGACAGTTGGAAATAGTTGCAATGTCTTCAAGGTCAAGTGCCAAGTGTCATTTTTGCGTGAGACTTCGAGCTTTGGGACGGACATAGAATACGGCATCTCTACATACCTGGAGAGATCCACGGTGAACTGGAACAACAAATACAATTCTGTTCACTCGAACACACCCAAAGTCGATGTACAGTGCTCAAGCATCCCATTGTTGTGTAAGATAGTACGCGCTTGTCGGGACGCAAAAATACCTCAGATTGAGTTAGACAATGTTGCAAGTTGTTCAGGTTGATTGACATGTTGCGGTGACTTTCGCGCCTCTTTTCACGCAATAAAGTTAGTCCGTTGTTACACATCAAAGGAAAGACAGCGTCGTTCTCACTCTCTGCACCGTAACTTTCTCATCACACAATATAGAACCTGCTTCTAAATGTGTCCATCCACACGCCTCGAAATTGAAAGACTTAAAACATTTGCTCACACTTTTTTCACAACGAAACTTTCAACAATTCTCTTTTAAAAGTCGGGGAGGGGGTGTCACCGTGCGAAGTTTGGGATTACGGAAAGAAATTATCCACTATTTCCTAACACTTTCAATTCAAAATGGCGGACATCCCCTGGTAAACTCTATGTGCAAAAAACAACATTTTCAATTTTCACCAAAATAACCCAGTGAAAACTTTATGTGCAAATTTAAAACGCCTTCAAAATGTTTGAGGGGCCGAATATCTGTCCCTCACGGCGCATTAATAAAATTCCGAACATCATGCAAATATATGCACCATCATATGCATGATCCAGTTTTTCAGTCATCAGATTAATTCATTTATTTTATATGTATTTATGATTTTTATCACTACTTTTCGTAACTTTTTTTTAAACAGCATTATTTGTTCTTGTAAACATACGTGTGGGGCGTGAGGGAAACCCGAGATTTCAAGCTCACAGAGGAGGGGCGTGCGTTCACGAAAAGCCAAAACCCCCAAATGCCCCTCTTCCCTTGGAACAACAACTGAAGATTTATACTTTTACTCAAGCTTTCCTCAAGCAAGACGAGTACAAAAGGTTTTCTTTTAGGCAACAAGGTTTGTCTTTCCATGTACTTTATTGTCCATTCGATGGCCTTTGGTAAGTTATAAACGACGCCGCGGCCTCTTTTGCTTTGCTTCGACTCCACTAATTTGTTCCCCTTGGGTCGTGTCGAGTTCCCGGAGCAGCAAATCACGCAACGCTTTATACAAACCACTTACATCTAGCATCAGCTGAGTAACAAGCACTTTTTTTCGTATCAAAGGACTAACAATAAAAAACTTATTTAAGTTGAAATTACATTCTATTGTTCGATATAACGCTGAGCGTCAGCATAAATCTTCGCCTGTTTATCTTAAAGTAAATCGCGACTCGAAATTGAAGACTCAAACTTTTACTCAAGCTTTCAACATTTCTCTTTCAAAATCTAGAATAGAAACCAGAGGTCACCGTGCTAATTTTGGTACTACAGAAATTACCCAATATTTACCGATATTTGAAATTCAGAATGACCACCATCCCTATGCTGTCTCCTAGCGGGGAAATAAATTCCCGATTTTCACAAAACTCAGCTGGTGGAAAGCTTAGTCACTTCATAAGCTTCAAAATGAGCCCCAATAAGTTGTAGGCCGAAATAATATTGCAAAAGTTTGCAAGTTCGAGGCGCGTTCTAATTTCAAGTTCGCGATCGAATAGACAAGGAAAATTTTACATATACTCCTCAGCAACCATTATCTATCAATATATCTCTCTATCTCTCTATCTCTCTATCTATCTATCGATCTATCTGTCTGTCTATCTATCTATCTATCTATCTATCTATCTATCTATCTATTTATCTATATATATATATATATATATAGAGAGAGAGAGAGAGAGAGAGAGAGAAAGAGAAAGAGAAAGAGAGAGACGTTTTTGTAAAATGACAGGTTACAAAAAAGTTTTTACTTACAAATTTTAAAAACAACTCCTTCGAGAGAATAACCATAGTAAATCAGAATTCTCTTTCGGGGAAGAAAACAGGCCAAAAGGACGGCGAACGTCAAATCAACTTGAAGTGATCCGTTAGCTCAGTTGGTAGAGCATCCGAGGATCGGGGGTATAGGTTCAAATTGTACATGGGTCATTTTTTCAAGCCCCAAATATTTGCAGAGTAGAGACAGCCAGATATAGTTATGTGATTTTTCACATTAGTTTCTTTTATATATATATATATATATATATATATATATATATATATATATATATATATATATATATATATATATATATATATATATACACACACACACACACACACACACACACACACACACACACACACACACACTCAATTTTGGTGCATATGAATTGAAACACCTCTCAGATTGCACCATTTCACACATCCATTTCTCAAAATTTTCGATGCTAGAGGGGGTCACCCACCCTCTCGTGCTCTGCCCCCTGGGGTGTTCTAACAGTTTTACTCGGTAAAAATACAAATTGAAAACACCTCTCATATTGCATCAGACTGCAATATTGCACACATCAATATCTCAAAATTTTCCACACAAGAGAGGAGACAACGCCCTCTGACACTTTCCCTTTTAACCTCTCGCGTGTTCTCCCCAGTATTTTCAAATTCTACCCTGTCAGATATCTTAGTGAAAACCCTGTCATGATACCTATCTTGAACCTTAAACGTGTGTGTGTGTGTGTGTGTGTATATATATATATATATATATATATATATATATATATATATATATATATATATATATATATATATATATATATATATATACACGTCGATCTTAAATTTTGAAGCGATTGAAACAATTGTCACTCACATGCGAGTTCCTGTCGATAATTTGCTGAAGTGAAATTGCGTATTTGAACATGACGGAAACAATAGCTTTTTAATACAAGGTATCATTCTGATCACTCTTCTGTTAATGTCAAACATCACTTATCACTCAAAATGAAATCATGCAGCTTAAGTTCACAAGGGACAACAACAGAGATATACACGTCAGTCGATGATTAAGGTATTGTCGCTCGAATATATGTTTTATGGTGACGAAGAGGATGGCATGGCGCCGGCGATCTGGATGGTTGACCTGGATTGCGCCCGCTTGCGACGAATCTTTCGGAAGAAATATTATTGTATAGCTCTACAACATGTAATATCCTTAAACAGTTTTTTTCTTAGGATCACAGTCTTCATATATGTTTCAGAGTCCGGAATTTACTTCATTTTCAACAATAACAATCGTGGTCACTATCGGTAAATAAATACACTGCGTTGACAACAATATTAAAACAAATGCATGGCACTGTGCATGCAGCGAAGGAGAAAAACAAATCATTAGAAAAACTGTAAGTTCTAGACACTTTAAGTTGATAGTATAATTCTTTATTAGCAGTATCATACTCCAACGTATTAAAAAAATTAAACCAGCAGTAGCCCCTATAGCGAGAGGCACGTGGACTCATATAACTAACACAGCGCCCTCTATAAAGAGTTGGTCACATTGAGGAGGCTAGACCCAAGGCCGGCTGGAGAGACATGTTATCAGTCACATCATTTTCACAGTAACCGCTGATGTACTGTGTACAGTCTTCCATGCTAACAATTCGCATTTTCACACATGAAATTGCGAGTTACAGAAGAAAACGAATTTTAACTGACTTTCGCTGTTCCACCCTTAAACTGAACATAGAAATTGGTCGCCATTTTGCAAGTCGAAAGGGCGTATGCATTGTAAAGAGGTTAACAACATTACGACTGTAGAAAACAAATTTCATTTCATCTTTCTGTGTCCACTATGTGAGGATATTAGAAAGAAATATGTACCATTGAAATGGAGATTAAATGTACATAAAAATAAGCTTCACAAATGAATACACAGTCTCTCAACTGTCATTGTATTTATTACACGCTTTCAACTTGGACGTGAAGTTTTACCAGAATTACCAAGAATTCAGATTTTGTATACAGTTTATTTTTGTTTCGTTTCACATTTTCTTAACTGCATATTGTTAACACATAATTTACTTGGAATTTTTGTACTTTCCATCAACCTTACAGTTACGCACCACCTCACTTTTGAGTGTGTCTCTGTAAAATTCTGTGCGAGGGGTTAGGCCCAGCACCGTTAAATGAATAATGTGAAAGTAAAAGTAAAGTAAATTCGCATGTTTTTAAACTAGTGGCCAGTGAAATTTCGGTATCAGTAGCACGGCTATTCACGTCACAATGATCTCAACAACTAAAATAGGCAGGCACACAAAATTCACGCGACACAGTTTCACACACACACACACACACACACACACACAAACAAACACACACACAAACACACAATCATGGTGCACATATGCGTGTGTGCGCGTATATATATATATATATATATATATATATATATATATATATATATATATATATATATATATATACCTAGTTCAACACCTATGTTTTCCGATGGCGCCCTCTAGAGGTCTTGTCGCTCTCGCCAGTGTCCATGAAACACCCCGGCGGACAGACTGTCCCTGATGAATTCAACCCTATTTTTTCCCCTCATTTTCCGAGGCCCTGTCTGCTAGGCTGGTACGCAAATTCCAGACAAGGTTATTCGTAATTTACTTATGTGTCTGTTATCACGCAATCGACCCATAATCCCTTAATCAATAACGGTAATGATTAACTTCTCTGTAGGAGATGATCATAAAATCAAACGGGAGCTGGCACTCTATTGGAGGTATATCAAGGCGAGCTAGTACAAACGTTATAGAGGCATCCTTGAACAATCGAAGCGGCGGTTGAAAGAGACTCTGACGAGCAACAATAGCCGATGCCGGTGTATATGCCATGTGACTGCAGGGAAACGTGTAACTGAAGCTTCCCATGGTCACAGACACGATTGGTCGGGTGACGTCTGATGACAAGAAAAACAGACACAAAAAACGATTATCGACAATCTCACTTCGATTGCGTAAGGGTGGCGTTCAAAGACACCTTGAACAAGACAGCAGAAGGTTTGCAAACAAGCGCCCCTAGTACGCTGTACAATATCCATCCATGGCACGGGAAGGAAATTTCAATCATGTACATCTGAATTCTATAAACTTGGCTTCGAATGCAAGTGGTATTGCTGTAGGTCTAAATAATGCAAAACCGACGGAAAGGGGTACACATGTTATCTTTTTAGATCTTATCGGATTAACATTGGTTTGAAATTTAGAAAAATAAGAGATTTCTATGTTCGCCTTTCACAGCGTTAAGTAATCAACTTTTTATCAGTTTCGTCATCTCTTCAGGACCAATCAAGTGTGACGCTACTTGAAGCAGGTGACTTTATTGTGTAATAAGAGCGGCCTAACATCCGAGTTTGAGAAATTGTAAGCAGAGGTTTTCTTAAAAAAAATTAAAATTTAGAGGGGAAAATAATAGCTGATCGTGACCCCCCTCGATTTCAAAAAATTCCCTTCGCCTATTATTTTCCCCTCTTGCTACTCCCAACAAGGAAACCTCCTCAATTCTCCCCTCCTACCTACCCACTGATAAGCTCCCGGAAACAACTGAATCTTTACTCACTCCCTGTCTGCCAATCGGGATTTCAGAAGTCCTTCTGAGCATCAGTATGGAATGTCCCTGCTCTTTAACGAGGAAAAATTGCCCGCCCGCCCGTTCCCCGCCCGCTTATATTGAAAAAGTGCTAACCATGAAATGGCTTACGAACGTCGAACAGTTCTTGTTTGTTTTGTTTTTTGTTTGCTTGTTTTCTGCTTTTGTTTTTATTTATGCACGAACAACTTCGTTGGCCGTTTCTGATTGAGAACGAATTCACATCCTAGAATTCTTTTATGGCACTGGGAATCGAATACACTGTATAAAGCGAACCTTTGCATGGCCCTTGAAATTTAGTAAAAAGTTTGTTGGTCGGCAGCGCATGCGCAGATGTAAAACTGTTATTTTGTACGGCTTCCTCTATTCGTTCGTTGTACATGTATTCCATAAGCATGATAAGACGATAAGACCATGACGTCTATGTCGCCTTTTTGAATCTAACTGCCCGCTGTAACTGTTCGCCGCAGCCTGCTTTACGCACTGTACAGGCGATCGGGGTGTTTAGTGTACAGTGTATCGGGGGTTGGGGGGGTGTTACCTATTATACCGAACACTCCGAGCACCCGTGGTTTTACCCGGTTTGCAGGCAGACTATTCAGATACACCACTGGCCATCGGGGACGATAAAGGGAACGATGCAAGTGGTTAACCCTTTGAGTGCTGTAATTTTTCCCGCCAAATTTTAGTGCAACATTTTACCAATTTTTATGAATTTTTTCTGTAATTTTTTGATAATTTTGGATCAGATGGACATCAAATTTCATTGGCTACAGTTTTTACAAAAATCTGAAAAAAATTGACTGGGGTACATTTTATAAAGGTGACAAAAATTGACTCTGGCGCTCAAAGGGTTAACACAAAAAGATGAGTTTGCGTTTACATGTAGTTCGTCCAGTTCCTCCATCGTATGGAGGAACCGTGTTCTCCTGGAGGATATACTTACCCGTTTCACCTTCATTATTTGACAACGTGTTACAATTAATGGTAAAGTCTGCTAGAAACGTCCAATGAGAAGGGCTTTCCCTCCCCTCAAAAACTGGCAATTTTATCACGACCATCTCTCGGTTCAGTAGACAGTGTGCTGTAGTTTTTGTATTAAGCGGCATGATTAGCACACTGACTGTGACCAAAAATCATATTGATCTTTTGTTTATTTGTTCGTTTTTTGGCTCACATTTGGTTATACCAATGTGAGTTTATCGTATAAGCTGAAGTCGATGGCGTCTGTATGTATGTATGTATGTATGTATGTATGTATGTATGTATGTATGTATGTATGTATGTATGTATGTACGTACAGTATGTCCGTCAACATCAAAAACACGCAAACCGCTGCACGTTTCCGCTTGGTATTTGGTGTGTGGATGCATCCTGGGCTATAGATGGGATTTTGTTCAAATGAAGTCTGCATTGCCAAAATTATGTAAATGAGCTTACAAAATGTGAAAATGGTCAAGAATTAATAACTCGAGAACCGCTGTTTTGATTGCTTTGAAAATTTGTGTGCAAGTACCTTAGGTGAACCTTATACAGTTTTATGAATATTGTGAAGATATCCTCAATTTTGTATTTTTGCTGAATTTTTTGGTGATTTTTCTCATTTTCGGTAAAAATTCTTCGTCTCTGAAACCGCCAGCCCAATCGTTCTCAAATTTGGGTTGGATCTTTGCGAGGGTGTTACTCTTCTAATTTGTTGAAATTATGACAAAATTGGGAAAATTACTATTTTGGAGCAATTTTGTCATTTTTGGTCAAAAAATCTTAAACAGTATTTTCTTTTTAAATCCCTGGACGGACAGCTTTTATATTTGGTACACAGACGTACAGAGATGACAATAGTTAGATATGTGGAAATTGTCCTGAAATATACAAATTTGTATTTTTAAAAACATGATCTCAAAATTACTTGTTTGATAGCGTTGTAATTTGGTATAAAGTTCCGAGGGATGTTATTAGATAAGTTTTCTGCTCAAAGTGTTGGGAAACCCCCAAATTTGTATATTTATAGGTAATTTTCTCAGTTTGTGACCTCAAATGGCCTACACCAACCCAGGATATGTTGTGAGACAGTTTCGAAGGCTGTGAACATAATTTTGTCCTATTTGGTATCAATTTGTAGGAAAATTTGATCCAGAAAACAAAGCTGAGGTGAATTTTTTCATTGCGGACCAATTTTTGCAACTTTTCTATGTAAGACATACAAGAACTGATGAGAAATTTGGATCCAGGATAATTCCAGATGTTGTAATCACCCCCACAGTGGAAGGCATTTCACTATCTGTAACTAACTTAAATGCTGTTTATATTAGAATGATAACACTCATCGGCATTAATTAAAAACTCCCCAAGGTTGTACCGGTAAATAGTTTCCTGTCATCTGGCGTTATGTAATACCAAGGGATGGAACATTTGATATTCAGGAGGGAGTAGGGTCTAGAAGATTGATGAGGTAGCATTACTTTTTTACCAGATCCCTTGTACATTTTTTACCCACTCCCACCTTTTCTTTTTACCAAGCCTTCTCTGTCTATTTTTTGTTGTTGACATTTGCTTATGTATTTAGGATCTACTTGTCCCATTGCTACAGAGGTTGATATGCATGTTCCTAAAGATGACCTCCAGTACCTAAGTTCGAGACCTTATTTGCTTTTGTCATTCTTGTTTTTCCTGGTTTAAATATTTCTCAAATGGACCAATTCAAACCGAATGTGAGCACACTGTCCTTGACGGTATTTTTGTGTTGTTGTTTTGGTTTTTTGGCTCACCGTCCCTTTTGCTCTAGGTAAATACGACAAGATGCCACCATCGTCAGCACGTGCTTTACACACTCTCATGCAGGGATTCGTAAACGTACTAAAACAAGCAAGGTCGACGGAAATGGTTGAAAAGGTCCTTTCTTTACATACTATATCTGTGAAAATTCACCCGCTGCTCGGATTCCCATTCTTTTTTCGATCTCGTCATCAGATCACAGGGGGCTCAATATATAGAGGGAGTGAATAAGTCTAACCCTAACCCTAACCCTAACTTAAGCCTAACCCTAACCCTAGCCATCGGAAATACGTATCAACAAACAAACAAACAAACAAATAAATAAATAAATAAATAAACTGCTCTTTATTGACAAATATTAACAAAATAGCTTTCCGCTGTTATTTTATTAAAAATAACAAATAAACAAACACAAACACATACACACAAACAAACACAGACAGACACAAATAAACAAGTACGAGCCCCCTGTGCCCATACTGTAGTAGGTCTGAAAGCATTCCGAGCCATTTTCTGCAAGTGAACGAGTCAGATATTGTAGTAGTTTCCTTGCGTAAGTGTTCAAAGTTGACATTCTACCCTTATTAACGGTAATCCGTTAACAAAGCGCACTTTCCATGCCGTTGAATTACTGAAGTGATAACATGACAGTGCTGTTACAGTGTTATTTGATCGGGCTGAAGAATTCAGCCTCAACTTTCATCGGCTTGGTGCATGTGGATGCATCTTCCATGGCAGTGATTTTGTTCTGTGTATGAAAATACACTTGCTTGTCTCACTGCACAGATCATGTCGAGATGCGTAGTGTTCCTCATGTCAACACAGCCAATGCTATCGTTGATAACTGAATTTTAGTCCAAAATAGCCCACAATACGTTCGGGTTTGTAAAGCTATTATTTTGTATGTATTTCAACGTACTTGAGGGAGCAGAATAAAACAAGTTGTCTGTTTTAAAGTAGAATGCGTCTTTGGGACAGATATTTTGACTCTCAAACTTTTACAATTCTTTTCTGATCTACCACTTGCGGGGCTAGTTTTAAAGCTCTTGGCGTAAGAAAAAGATTCACCCTCTTAGTCTTTCGAAAATCGAAAATTTCATTTTCCTCCATAGAGTTTACACAATGCTGGCAGCCCTTTTGAATTTAAAATATCGGTAAATCTTGGGCAATTTCACCAGTACCAAAATTATAATTTGCATATTGACCCCCCCTCCCCCCAATTATTATTCCTGATTTTGATTGAGAAGGGTTGAACGGTTCCTCGAGGAAAGTTTGAGTTAAAGTTTAAGTCTTACACCTTAAAGTACGTATTTGATGCAAACGTTGTCGAAAGTTACGTCTGTTTCCTGGAATGGGAAATAAATCCAGAAAAAAATCTGGTTGTATTGCAGGTCCGTCAATGCTCATTATGCACATAGTGCAGTACATATGGGACTTCTGCTGCGTGGCAATCATCTGAAAGTAGGAAAGAAAAATAAAGGAATTCAATTAGTGACTGTGAGGGCAAGAGAGAATTTGATATCGGACTTAATACAGTTAAGGTTTATAGCTATACATTCAGTGCAAAAATCAAAAGAACGTGGTTTGCAAACTGGACTTGTTCCCAGCAGTTAGCCCAGGCAAACTTGTCTTACCCGGCGTTCTCAGTGGTACAGAAAATAGTTATTCCTGTTATTTTGTATACAAGTAGGTCTCCTATACTTGTAATATCGACGCTGAAAAAGAAATCTCAAAAAACGTTTTGTTTTGTTTCAATGTTTATTTTTTTAAAAACTTTTTCACAGGACGTTCATGCCTGTCCTGGCATTGAAGTGGACGAAACAAACTCCAGTTTTATCGACGAAAAACACTCCAGTTAGACTTGGTTAATAAGTCGATGAATAGAACAACCTATCGCGTATCTTTACTGCTAGTATCTCATTCAAAGGCGTGGGACTTCGGTAGCGCACGGTTGTCAAAATCGTGAGTCTGCGCAGTAGAGCTGAACATGGTCCGCAGCTGGTTACTCCATAACCCCCAACCCCCCTCCCCCTCCCCCGATACGCATTCAACCAACTTGAGATTGTTTGCATGTGAACTTTCATCGGTACACAAGAAGGTAAGACAAAGCTAGTATGGGAATGTTTCCATTCAACACAGTTGATCACAGTCCTATGCATTACATGTAAGTCCTCCTGTCTCTAATTTACCCGACTATTCTGTAGCAGGGTGATTACCAACATAGTCTCCCTTTTCATCTGTGTGTAATTTGTTCGTATGATTGTTTATTTGTTGTTTGTTTGTTTGTTTGTTTTTAGGTGTACTTGTTTATCCTGATCGCTCAGTGAACGATCTAGACGCTTTAACATTCGATGTTGTCCGGAAAGGCTTGACTTTATAAACACGATTGGAACTAATTTGGGATAATTGGATGGTGAAGTAATGTCTTTAAAATCTGCAAATGTAAGCTCATCTGCTTTTCTTTTTACGTTACACACTTGTTTTATGAGTAATTTGTAATATTGAGACATTCAGCTATAGGGTGCCTACCATTGTTGAGAAATTTGAAAAATATGAAGATCAAATTATCCCAAATTTGTTCCAATCGTGTTTCGCATCAGTTTTCAAGTGCTGTGTCCCAGCAGATTCATCCATGATGGCTAAGGCCGAAGTACGAGCGCGAAGGATTTTTGAGACGTTCATTAAAAAAACACAGTGCATTTAAAGGGCCATTATTTGTAACTTTTGACCATTTTTTACCTCGGAAAATTCCATGTTGGAGGCTCATATTTGTTGCAAATGTTGTTTTACGAAGAAACAAACATGATTAGTGATGTTATAGCCACATAAAACTGCTAATTTTTGTTCAAACGTGTTGCCCTTCCGAGCACGTTTGTTGACGTCTGGCATGCTCAGCGTGCTGAGAAGAACGCCAACCTTTCAGAATTTTGAGTGGACCCGAAACAAAGAATTCAATTACTCTGGCCCTTCAAGTTATAATCTAGCTTGTAACACACCTCATCAAAACTCTCTGTTGTGATTCCTGTGCGAGTTTCTTGTTTGAAAACAATGTAGGCCTATTCCGTGCACGATATCTAGATGCACCTCATCCTCCATCATCATAGCTGCAACATTTAAATTAGACTGTACAATGTAGATTATGACAGGTATGTTTTAACTTTCATCAATCACCATCGTACCTTGGACACAGTGTTTGCATTGGCCGTACGGGCCACAGTTACGAGTGTTTCGATACATAGCGGCCGCCGCCTGGTATGCATAGAATAATAATTATTTTATGCACACCACGCGGCGGCCGCTATGTATCGAAACACTCGTAACCGTGGTATGGGCCCAACATGATCTTTTAGCGCAGTTCCGACGACTGTATCGCTTTAATTTACGGGGCACGTAAAAATATCTACAAGAGAGGGCGTTACAGTATGCATCATTTTGACGCTGATACACGCAAAGAGCAAGTTACCGGTTAACAGTTCGGAACAACTGTTGGCGGAGAAAGTTTGAAAGCGCCGTTTACGCATGCGCATATTCTAGATGGAAGTGTCGTCTGCGACCATCACAAGAGACGACGGGCTAGCGAAGGAACTTCTCGAGTTTTTGGCGAGAAAATTGGATAAGGTGTGTTACAAAACACATATTGACTGGCCATGTTCGTGTAACAGCATACTTTTATTTTCCCTCGGCCCGAGAGTCGCCAAATACAGTCGGCCTCGTGAAACAGACTGTTTTGGGGCGACTCTCAGGCCCCTCGGGCAACAAACGTATGCTGTTACACGAATATGGTCAGTCAATATGTGTGCACTATAACTACTGTATCGCTCGAAAGAAGCATGCCACGCCCAAACATGACCCAAAGGGCAAGTTCAGCAAGCTGATTGCAGGAGATACTCTATTGGTGTATGGAAGCATATAAGAAATTTTTTACAGCATAGGCCTAATTTTAAAATCCTTGTTCTTGTTTATAAAAGTGATCTAGGCCTATAGGTAAACTAAGCGAGAGCGTATGCCTAACTAAATTGAATTATTTGTGTGCCTTGGAATTTTACTCTTTACTCTATTTTTATACTTTATTTTAAATGAGCTATTAAATTTCATATAGTGGTCATCTTTTATCATTAACACCAAAATTGAGGTTTTCTACCCCAAATTCTTACCCCTTCATCCTTCGAGTAAACTGCTGTTACCATACTAAACTTTAGATTCTCTGCGTTTTGAAAATATATAGTATGAGGGGGGGGGGGGGGTTCCTTGTCATCTTTGATGAGAAATATTTCTTTGTTTCGGGCGATAGCAGACTAGCAGTAGATGGCCAATCACAGCACCGCTACTTTAAAAGGCTGCAGCAGCTATATAATAAGAAATGAAAATTCTCTTTCCGAACTTCCTCTCTCCCCAAATCATACACAAACTTAGGAAAAGAAGGATATTACCGACATATTTGTACGCCAATGGTTTAGCTGCATGTCAAGAATCTCTCTGGCGTTTAAGTACCGTAACTGAAGCGCCAGGAAGATATCACCTGTGTCGCTGTAGCTATTTGTAAGGTTCTCTTGCGTCCCGCAGGCATTCGAGTAGAAACGAGAAGACCCCGACGTAGCATGATGATCGCGCGTACGCGTCATTTCACCATGGTTACATTAACAGCAGCTTTGCAATCAAGATAATCATTGACGTCATCACTTGAAAATAGCAGAAAAGGGCGCGCACGACATCACCTAAATTCGGTATGTGGTAATTTCTCCAAGGGTAGAACTATTTTTACATTCGAGTGACGAGGAGAAATTCAAATTAGGGCAAAACGTCGAAAACACCTTGGGTATTCAAACAGTGTTTTGAAAAAATGGAAACTTGTACACACACATGTAAACATCATGTACACGTTGTGAACCTGTTACTATGGAAGAACAGTAGTGTCAACATTGCACAAAGACAGATAAAACGGATGGAAGAAAATGCATCGGGAATAAAAGTCGTCTAAAGGAAAAGTTGGGTTCTGTAAACGAAAATATGAAGGGGTCACTTGTTTGTGGAATAAAGCACTAAAAATGGAATATTATGGCACGAGTTTGGATGAGGGATGGGAGGGGAGGGGGTCACTTCATTTATAAAGCTCCCGCAAAACCGATATTTTCCCTGAGCCACCTCTTGAGTCAGCACAGTTATGATAAATCTCGCCTCGTATTTTTTCCGCTTCAGCTTTGAACATGAACTGAAAATGCAACGGCTTGACACTGTCACGTCTGTGACAACGACTGCCCATGGATGTTGGTTTTGGACGTCGACAAGTAACGTTTGAAATGTTGCACAGTTTTACGATGAGTGAGTATTACACTGTTACAGTATACTTGGGTCCTTGGAGCTGGAGGCTGGACAGTTTACATCGACATCCTGCGCAATGTAGGTCAATGTCACCCAGTTGTAATGTCGGGAGTGAAATAAAACACTGGAACCGACTGAGTGTGTTGATATGAACTTGTACTTTATTTGGTGTGCGTGGACTTCACCACTTGGCGGGAACAACCCATAATATTTCAATAATTGCTATGGCAACTAGTGGGTGATATCATAGAGGGCGTAGCTTATGATTGACAGTTTTAAACCTAGTTTGAACATTACATCCCCTTCCTTGTAGATACTAAGTCTCTGTTGTACTAAACTGATCTGGTAGCATGATATGGGGATTATTGTTCATTGATCAACAAACATTTATAACAAGTGAATTGAACTATAACTTTCAGGTAACCCAAACTCAGACAAATCGTTACGCAACTGTTAAAGTTCACTGATAAGAGTTCATAAAAGTTCAAAGTGTTCAACAATAGCAACGCAACGGATATCAAACACTGTGGTAACGGTAACAGTCATTTACAAATCGAGTATCTTGCGCGGAGTGCGTCTTCTGGTTGATCTGCGCAAGGTAGGCGCAGACTTCAGTGAGTAATCATCACTGGCTGGTATGCCTTGGGGTTGAGGACTCATTACAGTCTCCTTGTTGTTATCTTTCATACTGTCCGGTTTGGGTACATTTGTTGGTGACGGCGGTGTGTTTGTAAGTTTTGGTTCATACTCACACAGGTTGTCATACGCATCGTTACTTTGGTAGTTTTGAGGTGTCGACTTATCTAGCTTTTTGTAGAACGATGAGTTTCGCGTGACTGCATGCTCGTCATTCTCAGCTGTGATCATTGTGCCTTTCTTACTTGTAACAGTCATCGGAGTAGGTTCATACGCGGTAGAGCCTTTCGCTTTGTTGAACGGTCGTTTCACGAGTACTTTATCACCTGGTTCGATGTCAGCTGGTTTAACGTTAGACTTGCTGTCGGCACGGATCTTGATTTTCTGTTTCTGCAGCGAGTCATATTTGCGTACGATTTCAGATACTGGGTCGATGTCATTCATCTGCGGAAGCTTGTTGCGTATGATGCGCTTCAAGAACAGTGTCGCGGGTGGTATGCCTGTTGTTGCATGAGGCGTTGTGCGGTAGTTGTGCAGGAAGATTTGCAATTCTTTTCTCCAATTCTTTCCTTCCATTTTCGATGCTTTGAGGCACTTTTTTAGTGTTTTGACGAATCTTTCCACTTCTCCATTGGCTCTGGGCCAGAGAGGGGTAACTTTGCGGTGTTTGAAGCCTAATACACTAGCGAATCTGTCAAATTCTTCGCCGTTGAATGGTGGACCATTGTCAGATTTGGCTGTGCCAGGTAATCCAAAGGTAGCGAACAGGTTATGAAGCTTTGGTATGACACAACGTGCGGCGGTTGAGGTAACTGGTTCGACAAACGGGAAACGTGAATAGTCGTCGATTACTATAAGTAGCGTTTCTCCTTCGGGGTGTGCAAAGTCCATACTGATTTCGTCAAACGGATTGTCCGGTAATACAGACATGTGGAGCGGTTCGCGGATATAGCTTGGAGTAACTATTTGACATGGTAGGCAGGATTTGATTTTGGTTTCAACCATTTTGTCTAGACACGGAAACCAAACTTTCTCCCGCATGAGTGCTTTAGTCTTTACGATACCAAGATGTGCTTCATGTGCGATGTTTACAGTTCGATCTTGCAATGAGGCTGGTATTACTATGCGATTTGATTTCAGTACTATGGCGTCAGTACAGGTGAGCTCATCTTTTACGCGTTCATAACGGGATAGCTCAGATACGGAAACACCGTGTGTGGCTTTGTGCCACTGTCCTGATCTGATGGCAGACATTACAGCTTGCAGGGTTGGATCATTCGCAGTTGCGGTTTCGATTTCTTGCAGCGTGATTGCTTTCGGTACTGCGTTTTCTGCTACGTACGATATGTACTCTTCAGTTATGTCGGTAAAGTCAGATTGAACTGGGTGACGTGATGCATAATCTGCTGGGTTGGACTTTCCTGGTTGGTATTCTACAACAAACTTATATTGTTGCAAGTCCATTAGCCATCTTTCGATTCGGGCGGTCGGTTTAGACGTTGGGTTATTGAACAGCGGAACTAAAGGTTTGTGGTCGGTGACAACTGTGAACTCTTTACCGTAGAGATATAGATGAAATCTCTTAATAGACCAATATATTGAAAATGCTTCGCGGTCGATTTGCGGATATCTACTCTCAGTAGCGGTAAGCGGATAACTAGCAAAGTATAACGGTGTAACTTCTCCTGTAATTTCGTCTTTCTGGGTTAAGACTGCGCCTAGTCCGATTGGACTACCGTCGACATATAACGTAGTTGACTTCATTGGGTTGAAGTATCCAAGAGTTGTTTTCGTTGACAGTGCTGATTTGAGCGATTCGAACGATGATTGTTCCTTTTCAGTCCATTGCCATTCAGCACTGTCACGGGTAAGTAATCGAAGTGGACGGGTGATTAATGCGAAGTCCTTGATGAACCGTGAGCAAAATGCGGCAGAACTGAGCAAACTGCGTACTTCGGTTACATTGGTCGGTGCAGCAACGTTTTGCAGCGCTTCAACTTTCTTCGGGTCTGGCGATATGCCTTTGCTTGAGAATGAATGTCCGAAGAACAGCATACTCGATGCACGAAATATACATTTAGGTAGGTTGATTGTGAGGCGATTGTCGTGTAGCCGTCTGAATACTTGCTCTAGGTGTTTATCATGGTCGGCTTGGTCAATGCCACCTATGTAGATGTCATCGCTGATATTCTTAACTCGTGGTATTCCGCAGATTGCATCACTGACGATCTTCTGAAATATTTCAGCAGCACAGGATAGACCGAAGTTGAGACGTTTGTATCGATACAGTCCGGTATGTGTCGAGAATGTGGTCAAATGTCTCGAGTCAGGGTGTAACGGAATTTGATGGTAGCCTTGGTTGAGGTCGATCTTACTGAAAACTGTGCAACCGTTGAGATCTGATACTACGTCATCGATTGTAGGGATCACGTGCCGTTCACGGATGATCGCTTTGTTGACTGAACGCATGTCAACACATATTCTAATTTCGTCGGGTTTGTGTGGTTTCGGGACTACAACTATTGGTGAGACCCATGGTGTCGGACCTTGTGCTCGTTCAATGATATCATCTCTTTCCAGCTGATCAAGTTTTTCTTCCACTTGTTTTCTCACATGGAAAGGAATGCGTCTGTGTGGTTGAGCGGTTGGTTTGACGTTTTCGTCGATATGTATGTGTACTGGTTCACATTTACATTCACCTATGCCTGTGGTCAAACTTGGGAAACTGTCAAGTGTTTCAGGCAGTCGATCAGGTGGTTGATTGTCTACTGTGTTGACAACTTTGATGAGGTGTAATCGCTGTGATGCTTTCCAACTTAGGATGGAGGTTGATGTGCCCTTTACTACATGGAACGTTTCTGTTGATGAGCCATGATTACTGGTAACTTTCGCTTGGAACTCGCCACTTAGATTTAACGGGCTTTCTGTCATATATGGATACACTTTGGTAGTACTGGTTGAAAGCTGTGGTGCTTGTCTAATTCTTATATAGTCTTTGTAATTCAAGATGTTCACTGATGCACCGGAGTCAGCCATTATGGAGATAGGGGTACCATGGATACTGACTTTGAATACTGGTTTGTTAATTTGTGATTCTCTCACCTCTCCTCCAAACGAATATTCTCTGTTGCCATTTACTTCAAAGCTTTCGGCTGGTGTAGCAGGATCTGACGAGTTCTGGTCACTGACTGCTCTGGCATGATGTTTACTCGTTGGTCTGGTAGTGGTACTAGTTTTTTGTTTACCACGGCACACTTTGGCAAAGTGGTTGACTTTGTCACATTTATGGCAGCGTTTTCCTTTTGCTGGGCACTCTCTTTTGTGTGGGTATCTTCCACCACATAATCCACACTGTTTACTTTGGTTACTGTGTCTAGGTGTCGGTTTCATGTCCGTTTTGCGTTCGCTACGATATTTAGTAGATTTGTAACTTACTGCGTTGGATTGCTGTTTTTCGATTTCACTGGTTTGATCATCAGCGGTTTCCATTGCTCTAGCAGTTTTCAGGAGATTGGTTAAGTCAAGACTTTGTTCGATGGCTTTCCGTCGGAGACGTACTGATGTAGTGCCTTGAATGATTTGACGTTTGATCTCGACGTTGACGTCCTCAAACTCACATTTGCGCGCCATTAACTGTAGACGTGTATAAAACTCTGAGACATTTTCGTCCGATTTCTGTACTTCTTTTCTGAACACATAAACATGGTGGTCGATACACTTCTGTGGCTCAAGGTGATTAGAAAATGCTTCTACTGCTACCTGGTATACATCTGTGCCGGCGGTTGGTTCTGGTAGAGTTAGCGTGTCAAATACATCGCAGGTTTCTTCACCAACATAGTGCAGTAGCATAGCTTTCTTTCGCCCGGGTTCGGTGACATTCATGGCAGCAAACAGATTATTCAGTCGCTTAGTATATTTCTCAAAACGGGTGGGAGCAGTTTCACGTGGACGGAGATCGAATTCGGGAAATACGGGTAGATTTAGAGCCATATTGATCAGAGACGATGCTGTCGGTAACGGTAGATAATAGAACGATATTGTTCAAACTTCAGTGACGGTATCGATGAGGGCAGGTAAACGGCATTCAACTTGTCTCAGCGTTGTAGATCGAGAATCTGGTACTCACTTAATTTACTTGTGGTTTCTTGAAGTGTTCATAATTCCTTCCATCCCATCCTCGTCGCCATTTGTAATGTCGGGAGTGAAATAAAACACTGGAACCGACTGAGTGTGTTGATATGAACTTGTACTTTATTTGGTGTGCGTGGACTTACCACTTGGCGGGAACAACCCATAATATTTCAATAATTGCTATGGCAACTAGTGGGTGATATCATAGAGGGCGTAGCTTATGATTGACAGTTTTAAACCTAGTTTGAACATTACAAATGTCACCCAGTTTTCATTCGTTGTCGTCTAATATTTGCCCTTCTCTCCTTCACGGAGAGAAGATCAGATCGAGATTTTGTTAAAACATGTTTGTCATAGTTTACATCGTAAAAGTTAATGTTGCAGCTAGGTTGACGTGATGCATCTAGATACCGTGCATGAAATACTGTTTGTAAGCAAGAAATCTGCACAGGCGCAGTTCTGAGACCTACGCATGTAACAAGTCATCGTTGATGACGCAGTCCCCACTTGTTAATGGGTGCTTTGATTACAGGTCCTCAGAGAGGATAGAGTCCTCTTCATTAGGTCTGTGATAAAAATACTTTTGAATAAATTCGCTTGATACATGTCTGAGTTGTAGTTCAGGACATGAAAAAATCGTAATAAAATGGCCACATGGTGGCCATATTGGATCAAATCACAAAACAAATCAATGTGCATATGTATGACATAGGTCAATGTCCTTGTACCAACTTTGATTAAAATCGGTTGAAATATGCCTGAGTTATGGCTTTGTACATGAAAAAATCATAACAAAATGGCCGCACAGCAGCCATATTGGATCGTATCACAAAACAAATTAACATGCATATGTATGACATTGGTCAATCTCCTTGTACCAACTTTGAATAAATTTGCTTGATACATGTCCGAGTTATGGTTCTGGACATGATAAAACGTAATAAAATGGCCACATGGCGGCCATATTGGATCGTATCACATAACAAGTCAATGTGCATGTGTATGACATAGGTCGATGTCCTTGTACCAAGTTTGAATAAAATTGGTTGAGATATGCCTGAGTTATGGCTCTGTACATGAAAAAATCGTAACAAAATGGCCGCACGGCGGCCATATTGGATCGTATCACAAAACAAATTGATGTGCATAGCTATGACATTGGTCAATGTCCTTGTACCAACTTTGAAACAAATCTGTAGAAACATGCCTGAGTAATGGCTCTGTACATGAAAAATCGTAATAAAATGGCCGCCTGGCGGCCATATTGGATCGTATCACAAAATAAATTGACGTGCATATGTATGACATAGGTCAATGTCCTTGTACCAACTTTGAATAAAATCAGTTGAAACATGCCTGAATTATGGCTCTGTATATGAAAAAATCGTAATAAAATGGCCGCCTGGCAGCCATATTGGATCGTATCACAAAACAAATCGACGTGCATCTGTATGACATATGAAGTAATCCTTGTACCAAGTTTGAATGAAATGGCTTCAGGCATCTCTGAGATATCTGCGTGAACGGACGGACGGACGGACGCACAGACGCACGCACACACGCACGGACATGACCAAACCTATAAGTCCCCCCGGACGGTGTCCGTGGGGACTAACAACTGAAAGCGACGAAGACGGTGTTGTCCACGGTTACGTGTGGTTCGATACATAGCGGCCGCCGCGTTGTATGCATAGAAAAAATTGTCTATGCATACCACGCGGCAGCCGCTATGTATCGGAACCACACGTAACCGTGGTTTTATCTATTCGCAACATGATTACCAGCACAGTACTTGATTCACATTGTCCCGCCAAGTGATGAAATAATCGGCCAAAGTGGGACTAACACACTCCGAAAATTGTTTAATAGAGCGTTTACGATACCTGTCACTTGGCCGAGAAGGGATTTGCACGAGTTTTTGAAGTTTGATTTACATCTGTCATTTGCCTTGGTAAAGAAGGCCGCGCAACATTATTTTCTTATTTCTCACTCGAATCTTCCATGCCTTTACTATTAAAACAAGTCATTGACAATGACATAGTCCCCACTTGTAATAGGAGTATTAGTCTTGAGGGGGCAGGGAAATGAGGTCATTAAGAAGTATCACTAAAGTGTATATGTTCAGATCTATGGACACATAGGTCTTTGTCATTGTTCCCAATTTGAAACAAGAGGCATGTCTAAGTTATGGTTCTAAATCGGGAAAAAAGATCAAACCTCTAGCTGTATTGGCCAGCCAAGAAATACATATGTGCATAATAAATGAGGTACAAGATGTGACATCTTAAGGTCTATTATCCTATCAAAATTGAAGCGTAAAGAACTTGTGGTTACTGAGTTATGCATATATATGCATATTCAAGGTCAAAGGTCATCAAGGTCACGTGACATTTTGAAAAAAAACATTGTATTGCTAATTAATCCATATATGCCAAAATTCAGACCTCTAGCTCTATTGGCTTGCCCACAATTATATATTGGCATAATTAACGAGGTAAAGCATGTGTTGTCATAAGGTCTCCCATCCTACTAAATATAAAGGACATAGCACTTGTGGTTACTTATTTATTGACATAATCGTGTATTTTAGGTAAAAGGTTATCGAGGTCACATGACATTTTGTCAAAAAATTTCTATCCTATAGTCTATCCCTATATACTAAAAATCATACATTTACCTCTATTGGCTTGTTCAAAATTAGATATGCACATAATGAATGAGGTACAATATGTGGCGTCATAAGGTGTCCCATCATACCAAATATGAAGGGTGTAGCACTTGTGGTTCCGAGTTATGGACAAATATGTATATTTGAGGTCAAAGGTCACCGAGGTCACGTGACATTTTGTCAAAAAATTGTATTGCTAAGTTATCCCTACATACCAAAAATCAGACCTCTGGCTCTATTGGCTCGCTCAAAATTAGATATGCACATAATTAATGAGGTACAATATGTGGTGTCATAAGGTGTCCCATCATACCAAATATGAAGGGTGTAGCATTAGTGATTACTGAGTTATGGACAAATATGTATATTTGAGGTTAAAGGTCACCAAGGTCACGTGACATTTTGTCAAAAAAATTGTATTGCTAAGTTATCCATATATACCAAAAATCAGACCTCTAGCTCTATTGGCTCGCTCAAAATTAGATATGCACATATTTAATGAGGTACAATATGTGGCGTCATAGGTGTCCCATCATACCATATATGAAAGGTTTACCACTTGTGGTTACTGAGTTATGGACAAATATGTATATTCGAGGTCAAAGGTCACCAAGGTCACATGACATTTTGTCAAAGTGTCTGAGATATCTGCGTGAACGGATGGACTCACGGACTGACATGACCCAATCTATGAGCCCGCTGGACTTTATCTGTGGGGACTAAAAACTGTGTCACTGCATCCTTTTTGCAATATGAATACGATGAGAAACTAAATTTTTATTTATCTTGGCCTTATACATGGGAGCCTATGTACTGCCTTATACATGGGAGTCTATGGACTGCCTTATACATGGGAGTCTATGGACTTCCTTATACATGGGAGTCTATGGACTGCCTTATACATGGGAGTCTATGGACTGCCTTATACATGGGAGTCTATGGTCTGCCTTATACATGGGAGTCTATGGACTGCCTTATACATGGGAGTCTATGGTCTGCCTTATACATGGGAGTCTATGGTCTGTCTTATACATGGGAGTCTATGGAGGTGAAAACTAAAAAGTCCTCTACCACGGCCAAATTTGATCGCATTGTGAAACAAATCGACGTGCATCTGTATGAGGTATGGTACTATCCTTGTACCAAGTTTGAACGAAATCGCTCCAGGCGTCTCTGAGATATCTGCGTGAACGGACGGACGCACGGACGCACGGACGGACGCACGGACGGACGCACGGACATGACCAAACCTATAAGTCCCCCCGGACGGTGTCCGTGGGGACTAAAAAAAAGACATACAGCGAATTATATTGATGGAAAAAACATCAGAAATTACTGCCAGTGTTTTACTGTCCTCGTATATATATATATATATATATATATATATATATATATATATATATATATATATATATATATATATATATATATATATATATATATATATATATATATATATATATATATATATATATATATATATATATATATATATATATATATATATATATATATATATAATGTAGTCTTCTCCATGTGATCTGACGTAGTAACACCTTTCATGGTCATCAGGTGGTTTTCCACAGTTTGCTTGAATGATAGATTAGTGCGTTTATGTTTGTATGTATGCATGAATCAAGGGTGACTGCTTGCACAATTCACGTTTAAATCGTGAAATAATTTTGAAAATCCCACGGGTTTGTTGAAGGCCAACCTCATTTCACATAAAACATCCAAGATGTCTTAAAATATACTATCGTCGATTTGCACTCAGTCTGGGCTTTGTTCCCGGCGGGGCTTTGTTCAGGACTTAAGGTCGTATGCACCTCGAAAGTGAAAGACTTAAACTTTTGCTCTAACTTTCCTCAGGAATCTTTCAATCATTCTCTTTCAAAATCAAGAATAAAAATAGGGGGTCACCGTGCAAATTTTGGTACTAGAGAAACAAATTACCCAAGATTTACCGATATTCGAAATTCAAAATGGCCGCCATCCCTGTGTTAACTCTATGGAGAAAAATAAAAAAATTCGGATTTCGAAAAACTAAGCCGGTAAAAAGTTTTCTTTTACCAAGAGCTTTAAAATGAACCCCCACATGTTGTATGTCAGAAGATAATTGTAAAAGTTAGAGAGTCCGAATGTCTGTCCCCGAGGTGCGTTCTACCTTAAAACATATGGCTTATGGATTGACACAATGAAAATCACACCAAAGTTGAGGGGTTTGGCATGGTTTACACTTAAAAAACAGCTTGCGATTTCATTTCACAAGGAAAGACGCTCAGGTCGATTTTCTGTCAGTTTACTTGTTACTGCATTCATTAGTTTAGTTTTTTTCAAAGGCGCCAATGTTGACTTTACTTCCTTCATTAATTGTGTTGCAACTACCAGGCAGTACCATTGAAACATTCAAACCCTGCGTCTTTTTAAAGTATCATTAAATTTCGTACTGTGCATATTAAAAATACTTATGAGAGAGAGAGAGAGAGAGAGAGAGAGAGAGAGAGAGAGAGAGAGAGGAAATACTTGAAATGGTAGGTTAATTTCAGGTGACCACAATTTCAAAAAAGCTGGCGCTATACGACAAGTACTTTCCAATCGTTGTTTCTAACAGCTGATTACAGAATCAACTTTCATCCCATCCAGGGACAATGGCAGTGACAGTAACTGCTGTAACTTAAAACATTTACGGTTTTTATTCTGTTCTAGAAAAAACTGTCACCTAATTTTTTCTTCTTCTTTACCCACGTTGAAATACAAACCTCATCAGCCTTGCAAACTATATTAGCCTTGCAAACTCCCTTGATTGGAGTGAAATATGTTACGTAAGTTGTCGAGAGATGGATTCATGTCCGAACTAGACCCCAGTTGTCGACAAAAACGTTGGAAATCGCATGCGCAGCGTGTGTTGACAAGTTGAACTCGTGATATTTTTTCAGGCAAGGAAACATACTGGACAATACTTGAAATGGGGCTTCAAGTATGTTTTGATGTATGCATAAGGGTCACTTTATCACACTTCTTTAGCATTGTTCTCTCTGACGATACTTGATCGTGTTTACTGTTGAGATGAAATTGCAGTATAATTACCTGGAAGCCTTCATTGATTTCTGAAAATCAAACTAGCTTATGCATTTCCTCATGCAAGTTACAATAGATAGATATCTCTTGATGGGGGCACCAGCAATTGGATGCTGATGAAAGGAACAGAAAAAATGTACAGCCAGAGAAACTCATTGAGCCAGCTTCAGTTAGAGGAAGTGGGTGGGGGTGGTTAGGTTCTATCACTCCGGCTTCACAGGAAATAAACAGGAAAATTAAAAGTTAAAAAAACCCAGACAAGCAAGTCGACAAACGATTGTACAAAAAGAAGAATGGAATCCCGATGTAACAATGAAATTTTGCTGACATTTGTAGTGGTTTGAAAACCATTCCCTTGAACTGTGAACAGGTATACGACTTAGATGTGTACACGGATGTAAATTAAAGAAAAAAAGTGTTGTTGGCGTGATCATATACTCGTACGGTGTTTCTAAAAGCTGTTTTGGCAATCAACAATGCGGCAGTCTTGGCGTTGGTAAAACGAGAGATCCGATTCGCTGTTTGTCTGTAGCTCTATTAGCCGTCATTTTTGAATTATTTTCCATAATCTTTTGACATGATCTGATTGTGAAATTCAGTTTCTTTTTCTTGTCCTGAAATTATATGAGAAACACCTGTAGTGTTCAAATTGTGGACGTAACTCATCTGTGTGTGTGTCATAGCTAATTTTACTGTTGAAAGCTGAGTTTTAGTCCAGAGTTGAATTGATTTGTCAATACAAACATTGTATATTGTACGCAATGCTTTGGGTTAAACATTTACAAGGCCAATTATAGTTTTGAAAGAATGAAAATATTAAATTTTAGTCATTCGACTACACGGCGAAGTTTGTTACACGGCGATCGATGGATTTCGCCTTCTTTACGAAAGCATGGCAAAGTGAAAAAAGCAGACGACAAAACCCCGCGCGTCAAGTGCATGTCTGCGATGCAACCCTTCTCAGAAATGGTTTCGTCCGCCAATGATCCTGACCTTGTTCAGTTCGCAACAAAGGTGACATTGAATGCCCTGGCACAAAAATATCGCTTGCCTCTGCACCGTGCGACCTTGGTATTCACATATACATGTAAGGGTCAATGTAACTAGCGGGCGGACAATGAAAGGTCACGCATGCACCAGATTGGTGTTAAGACGTGTTTTGCCAGGTCTGTCAACATGGACTAAAATGTGAATGACCGATTTTCGTTCACCGATTTCCCGCCCAAACAATGATGCTGATGATGCGTGTTTACAAATTACTTTTTTGAATTGATGTTCTCAGACAAACCGTGAACGTTATTTTGTCTGATTTTCCCAAACAACGGAATGATTTTAACCGTGTTGAAATTTTTCGCCAGAGAAACTCCTCGCAAATCTAAAATTTACCTTCTGACGGAACTGTAAATAGACAAACGACTTGTTGATACGTACGTTTACAATATTAATGAATCACATTGGCGGGATCTATTCTCATGAAAAATCTATTTTGGATCACAAATTTCTCAGTCTTGGCTTTGAAGAAAAGCATCTTGAAATCCGATTTACTGTTTAATAATAACTTCATTTAATGATAATAACTTCATTTAATGATAATAACTTCATTTATTGACAATAGCTCTAACTTTTGAAGTAATTTTCATTATTTTTTGTTCTGTTTATGAACTTCAGTTTCTTGTCTAACTCCTGAATTATGTTAGAAATGCCCAAAATGTTCAACTTGTATAAAACTTGTACATGTGTGGCATTGCTAACGCTACTGTTGAAAGGTGAGTTTTCCTCCAGACGAGGTTTTTCAACACCAACAATGCGTTGCGTTCAACATATGCAAGGCCAATCATAGTTTACATTTCAACATGTTTTAGGGGAGAAGAAGCAAAAAAATTTCTTTTTTGGATCAAAATTAATGAGAATATCATAAAACTCACAGAAATTGTCCCTGTGACATTATGATCATGCTCTTAACGGGAAAGTGCGTTTCTTGGTACTTGAAGGTAGAGGCGTGACCAGCGATGCGGCTGGCTCACAGCCAAGGCCTAACTCCAGGCACCAGAACGAGCTCTTGTCCTTCGGATTGGGAAGAGGGTCAGGGTTTGTGTTTACAGCGATTTATTACCGAAGTCCAATTACCATACAAAGTATTCTTTGAAGGTATTTTAAGTTGTTCCAGAATCTTGGTCTTTTTTTTCACTTCGCGATCGCCAAGATTTTAGTCTTACACAAGAAGCATAATGTAACTTTACAAACATGACTTACCCCTGATTGTCATGGACGAAACATTGCGCGCTGACGCATGGGTCACGCGGTTATTAACCTATGCCAACACGACGGACTCTCTTTAACAATTCAAGTTCATTACTGCTCTTTATCGAATAGGCTAACCTTCGAACTCGCTGGCAAATGTAGCGCAGCAAAATGTCAAAAGCGGCCACAAGGTCAATTGCAAAGCCTAAGGTTAAATGGACAATCGACCAAGTATTTAATTTAGGATCGAGGTCAGAGTTGTTGACAACAACGAGGGTAAAAAAATGAGGGTATAATACAACACCGTAGTGATGTAAACAGACACAATGGAGTGAAGTTACGGATTTTGAGAGAGAGAGAGAGAGAGAGAGAGAGAGAGAGAGAGAGAGAGAGAGAGAGAGAGGAGACAGACAGACAGACAGACAGACAGACAGAGATGTACAAACTCAGAATATTGTCATTCGTACAATCACAGTACGTATTGATACAAATGACATTGATTTATCAAACTAGGAAAATGATGCGTACCTTATTTAGTTATCGGTTCTATCATTTCTTTCACACGCATTGGGAGATTACCATAATGAATGACATATTTAAAAAAACAGTACCATATCGATTTAAATTGGAGTCTGCAATACGACTCATAAGATGACTGCGTATGGGAAATTGTAGAATTGTAGATGCGTGGGCGTCGTGTCGTTCTTCTTCTTCTCTGTCTCCTTCTGAGCTTCTTTTTCATGAACTTTGTTCCACAAAGCCCTCACTCGCCTCGTAATATGTAACAAGCATTCTCATTTTGCTTCAGTGTGTTGGCACCGTTGTTGCTATGGAGATTTCGACTCCGCTGTTCGAAATTTGCGCCTTGTTGTCACAAGGAGAAAGTTTACCAAAACAGAAGACGTTGTCATATAATGTTGAGAAATGCGTGATTGTGATCCGGTCCTTGAAGTGTCGAAAGCAAAATTCAAAGATGATGTCCTGCGTATTGAAAGACAGGAATTTATGTGCAATTTAGTCTGTAGAACGCCCACATCGTCAATATTATTCGACGTAAGGGTTACTTGACAAGAATCAAGTCTTAACAGTTTCATGCAAATCAAACTATGGGAAAATGGTCCGTACCTTATCGATTCTATCATTTCTTTCACAAGCATTGGGAAATTCCCAAAATGAATGACATATTACAGAAATTCATGCATGCATAATGATGTTGTAGTGGTATTCACTAAATGGTGTACAAATCTATCGAACTGCATCATTATGAAATTCAAAAACTGTGCCGTAGTAAAACCTCCCTGCCTAATTTTATTTATCATCCTGCCCGTAATCATTTTCTTGTCAGAACTCCATTGCAAACTGTTGCTCGGCACGTGCTTTCCTCCTCCACAATCGCAGCAACACCGTGCCGTCGAACGTGTTGGTGCTTTCTAATGCAGTTGAAAGTGCAAAACATTTGAACACAAGGACAAACATCTATTTATAATAAACTAATTAATGTAAGTTCTGTTACCAGTAGTGTTTTGTTATGCGACTTTTGTTCACATGACTACCGTCGTCTATCATAATATTCGATACGAAATTCATGTTTGCTCGAATGTTTTGTTTAAACTTTGGTTATCGCCTTGTGTCAAAAGAAAAGTGTTAATCCAAGATATTTCTTCACGATTCTGCCCATGCTGGACCGACAACGTCGCTAATTACATTCGGGCCTTTGAGTTTTCTCTCTCGTATTACATTCACAGCTAAATTAAAATTAACAAAGTCCTCGTGCGCCACGTGACCCTCTTGTTTTTGTTTACATAATGCTATGGCATGCGATGGGAGACATACATATTCGGTATTATTTTCCTCGTATCGTCTGTACCAATACCTGAATATTCGAACGTCTCGTTTCTGCGCATGTGCAGTTGTATTGTACAATAACACCTATTCCAGCATTGGCTTGGCGACGTTGTCGTCACACATTCGGACTCGACCAGCGGTTTCAAGTTTCATCCTTCCGTATTTTTGCATATCGTACGTCACCACTGGACCTTGATGTATTGTCTATGATTTTTGTATTGTTTGGAAAGTACAGTTTCTCGCTAAACTCCCGAAAATCATGTCTAAATGTGCAGTTTTCAGCTTGTCACAGCGGCATTCATGCGTGTGATGTCCGAAGCTGCTTTTGACAACTAAAATTTCACTCCAGACTAGAATTCCTCGGTCAATACTTAATATTATTGCCTGAATACATGGGTTTATTTGCCCGAGAGCAGGAGACAGTTTGCCCGACGCCAGGGGGCAAATTGTCTCCTGATGCGAGGGCACATAAACCCATGTATTCCGGTCCATGTGGACCGGGTAACTATGGAAACCGGTCAATACATCGTTCACACAGCTCGCTAACTCCCCGGATGTTCCTATTCAAACTAATGCACTGATTTGCACTGTCATCGAGACATGTAATAAAAACACATTAAATGCGGTACACAGTGCGTTGTGTCCGCAAAGATGTACTTCTTTGCATTTAGACATGTTTAGGGGGAAAAGAATAATGGAAGTACATGTAGTGTCAAAACGTACAGATGTTGTCCCTTTGATATCCACAGTTTCCGTTCTCATCTTTTACGGCGGAACTAGCTTTGTTCTTGTGCCTGTTATAGCCATTTTCAAGTTCAAGTTGATACAAACTTCCCTTCATTCCCCAAGACTGCATTGATGTTTTCAGTTCGATATTCTTCTATTTTGTCATCTTGTCAGCGCGGGGCGGACATTTTATTAACTCCTCTTATTTCTATGGTGAGTATACTTTTGCTTAAAAAACTTTTGAAGTGGTCGATTCTTCGATTCAGACCATCCGTCCATCCTTGGATTTCATTCTGTTGTTTCTTTCCATGTAGGCATGTGCAAATTTGTCCATGGAAGTGACCTGACTCATTCGAAGTGATACCTTAGCGGCTGTCGATCCGAAAATTTGATGAACTAGAAACGTAATTCCTTAATTCTTGTGTCGATGCCCGTCGTCGAAACAACACTCCTTTATACTGAGACATTGATTTCGGAAAGAAACGTGTTGCAGATAGTATAACAAGCTGTGCAAAATCTGTATATGAATACAGATAAGCAAACATTACGTTTACCCTTTTTCAACTTTCCAATAGTCTGTATACTTCTATCAGAGATCAAATTGTGTTCTTTAGGTTGTCGTACTTTGTGTGCCATTTTTTTCTCCATGAAAGTGGAGTTTGTACCGCGTCGGAGCCGTATTAACATATTTAGATAAGTCCACACGTTTAAAACCACACACCAGTAGGCCTACGTGTCTTCCGTCTGCTTGTAAATATATCTCTTCTGTCGAGTTTCTTCTGCCGTCGGTCTGATGAACCATCAAATTATGCCTGTCTTCACAAGTCTTTGGCATAATTGACAGCTATAGATGTTGGTATTATCGTACCAAAGAGGGTGGTTTGTACGGTGGCCCCTACACGCCACGGAACTCTATTACTTTTGAATATAAACTCTAATTTTTCTTGACAATATCTTTAATATTTGTAAGAGATTTTATTTCTCCACCGCAAACTTTTAATTTTGTACGGGCAACATTATCTTAACATTATCTTAACTTTAACTTCTCGAAAGTATTTTTAGTTTTAACCATAAACAAAATATGTTTCACAAAAGTATTTTTTATTTTGTAAAACAAAAGTAAAATTTTTCAAGATAACAAACTCCCCTACACGTCATGGAAATTTATTACTTTTGAACATAAACTCATATTTCTTAACAATATATTTAATATTTGTAAGAAACTTGTATATCTGAACGGGGAAACTTTATTTTTGGGGTAAACTGTTTTAAAAACTTTTAACAAAAACACTTTAACTTTTAGAAAATAACTTTAACTTTGAACAAAATATCTGTTTCTCAAAAGCGTTTTTATTCGAAAAGAAGTAAAAATTGTTCACAGCAAGAGTTGAAGATTTTTGCTAAGCGCGAACTGAGTTACTTAAATGACATAACCTTATGTCTTTAGAGCAGAAAACTTAAATTCTTAAAGAAAAGTTTATTTTTCCAAGAGTAAAATTAATTTCTTTATGGAAAAAAGATTTTCTCAGAGCAGCAAATTGAAATACAGAGAATAAAACTTTTTTCTCAATGGCGAGAAACTTTTTTCTGAAGACAACAAAACTAATTCTTTCAAGATATATTTTCTACATATGAGTGTGTTAAGAATTTGGTAAAACTGAACTGAGAAAAAACGAAAAAGGAAGGATGAAAAAGGTCAAACTTACTTTTTTTCAGAGCGAAATTTATTACTGAGAGGAGAAATATTTCATGTGAGGGCGCAATTACCTGTAATGCATCAAACTCTTTCTAGCGAGAGTAGGCTAAACATATTTTGGGGAAGAGTAAAACATTTTTCCGACGAGCAAAACTTTATTCTAACGGCGGCGGAAGTTAAAGAATCCCACCATACAACACCCAGTTCGATGACCCAGAGTCTCCGAGACAACCATGACTGACTTCATCGGCGATACAGGCACGCTAGCCCGGCCCTAGCTGCAGTACAGTACCTCTAGGTTTTACCTGGGTATTTGGGTTCGGACGGTTTGCCGTACTGTACTGCAGCTAGCCCGGCCCTACCCTGCCTGCGTACGATGCTGTGTGTTGGGCCGTATAACGCCGGGAACATACAGCATCGTACGCAGTGCTATGGCACGGGCACGCAAACGAGTCAGTTCAACAGTTGCCACTTGTCCGAGTCCCCGAAGAACGGTTTTGTGTTTGAGTGATTTGTCCTGACTGCAGACGTGCGACGGGATGGACCACATTGGGTTCCTTCATTAGCTCTGCATGGGCTGTGTGTTACCGGCGTTATATGGCCTCCCACCACATAAGCCGGTAACACACAGCTCTGCCATGCAGAGCTATTCCTTCATCAGTTGCTGTGTTGTTAATGTTATGTTGTGTGATAGTCATCTTTTCTATAAGCCAGATTCGTAATTGATAGAGTCTTCGACTGAAACTGAACCTTGCCGGCAGATCGGCCAGATTTGACCACAGTCGAGCGTGGTTCAATACAGTAGTTGTGGGTCCACAGCTGTGGTGTTTTCGGACGGGATATGCCTTTTACGGGCTGGTTGACTTTCATGTTTTTGACCCCGCAAACCACACGTGAAAGTCAAAACCAGTCCGCGACTGTGGTCAAATCTGGCGGGCTCGGTTCAGTTTCAGTTTCTATAAATTACGAATCTGGCTTCTCCTCTTAGAAAAGATGAATATCACACACATTGGCTGTGTATACCGGTGTCATGTGGTGGGAGACTGTATAACGCCGGTATGCATAGCCCTGCATACAGGTCTGTGTGTTCCCGGCGTTATATGCCGGGAACACACAGACCTGTACGCAGGGCTATGCCATGCAGAGCTAATGAAGAACCCCAATGCGGTCCCGTCGCACACCGTCTGCGTCAGGACGAATCACTCAAACATAAAACCGTTCTTCGGGGACTCAGACAAGTGGCAACTGACCCGCGTGCCCGTAGCCCTGTGTACGATGTTGTGAGTTCCCGGCGTTATACGGCCCCAACACACAGCATCGTACGCAGGCAGGGTAGGGCCGGGCTGGTGTGCCCGTATCGCTGATGAAGTCAGTCATGGTTGTCTCGGAGAGCAGATCGTCCATGTAGCCGGCACGAACACGAACTGACACCGGCTACCAACTCGGAGACTCTGGGTCATCAAACTTGGGTGTTGTATGGTGGGATACTTTAACTTCCGCCGCCGTTAAAATAGTTTTGCTCGTCGGAAAAATGTTTTACTCTTCCCAAAAATATGTTTACTCTCGCTAGAAAGAGTTTGCCATGCATTATAGGTAATTGCGCCCTCACATGAAATATTTCTCCTCTCAGGAATAAATTTCGCTCTGAAGAAAAGTAAGTTTGACCTTTTCATCCCTTTTTCGTTCTTTCTCAGTTCAGTTTTACCAAATTCTTAAACCACACTCATATGTAGAAAATATCTTGAAGGAATTAGTTTTGTTGTCTTCAGAAAATAATTTCTCTCCGTTGAGAAAAAAGTTTTATTCACTATATTTCAATTTGGTGCTCTGAGAAAATCTTTTTTCCATAAAAAAATTAATTTTACTCTTGAAAAATAAAACTTTTCTTTAAGAATTTAAGTTTCTGCTCTAAAGACATAAGGTTATGTCATTTAAGTAACTCAGTTCGCGCTCAGCAAAAATCTTCAACTCTTGCTGTGAACAATTTTTACTTCTTTTCGAAATAAAAACGTTTTTGAGAAACAAATATTTTGTTCAAAGTTAAGTTATTTTTTAAAAGTTAAAATGTTTTTGTTAAAAGTTTTTAAAACAGTTTACCCCAAAAATAAAGTTTCCCGTTCAGAAATAAAAGTTTGCTGTGGAGAAATAAAATTTCTTACAAATATTAAATATATTGTCAAGAAATATGAGTTTATGTTCAAAAGTAATAACATTTCCATGACGTGTAGGGGAGTCTGTTATCTTGAAAAAATTTTACGTTTGTTTTACAAAATAAAAAATACTTTTGAGAAACATATTTTCTTTATTGTTAAAACTAAAATTACTTTCGAGAAGTTAAAGTTAAGATAATGTTCAGATAATGTTGCCCGTACAAAATTAAAAGTTTGCGGTGGAGAAATAAAAATCTCTTACAAATATTAAAGATATTGTCAAGAAAAATTAGAGTTTATATTCAAAAGTAATAGAGTTCCGTGACGTGTAGGGGCCACCGTAGGTTTGGCCACGAATACGTGTGATTTTCTTCATGGCAGAATACAAGTGCAAACCGCGGGAAGATAGTTCAGAGGTGTCGATCTCTAATTATTTTTCCATGATTTTGATTGTGCAAATCCATCATAAGCTTACAGAAGACGCGTTTCGTGGTTGTGCAACAAACGCTATTCAGGGTCGTGACTTTATGCGATTTCATGTGTTGCAATTAAAATATTGCATTAGCTTCATGGTTTCATGGTCGATTTTTTATTTTATTTTTTGTAACAGAAGAATCCTCGAATTGGAAGAAATGTCAGGAATTACGTCAGCTTTTATGATCGACGGCCAGTCAAATAAACTTCTTTCGCAGGATCGACGCATGCTCAACTGAACTCAACGAATTCCATACAAGCTGCTGGGTGATCGTTTGGCATTGCAAACATACGGGCTATGTAATGTTGACAAGTTGTACTCCGAGCATGTCGATACGGTTTTTGATTGGACGGTGTATTTAACAAACAAAACCACATTCAAGTACACCAGATCACAGTCCCTCTATCCACTGTGGCCAGATGTTACAGTTACTTCTTTTAAATTACAATAAATTTTTGATACGTTCGACCAAATGAAAATCACCATTTGAAAAGAACCCCTCTAACCTTCGCAAAATTCGAGTCAGTATTTCATCACTCTTTATTCCTAACGAACAAATAGTACTTATATCGGCATGCACTTACAACTTTGGTCGCGGAACGGATACCGTTGATCCGTGATATTTTATTGATAGTTTTAAACCCGACCACTTTATTTTTATTGTTTACCTGTCGACCGTTCTCTTCTCTGCGATATACTGTTAATTAACCCTTATTACAACAAGACGAAACTGCATTAACCGACGGCTGTTTGAAGTGGACATCTCAAGACAGTCAAGAACTCCGGATCCTCGAGACCTGCTCATACTTTATTATGTTTGACTTTTTATTTAAATGCGCGAGATTTTACGAGATCTTCCAAGGCTGCGGTGTTTCAAAGGTCACAGCCCCACGACACAGGACAAAAAACTCATCATCGCTGATTTGGATACATCATGAATAATACTACATTTCCATGAAGCTTGGTCGGTGACTACCCATTAGCAGTACAGTATCAGCTAATTCCATTGATTTGCGTGTAGAAATGCAAGGTGTAATAATATGTATTATATGCTTTTGATAAATATATCGTTGTGTTCCGTCTTTGCGTGGTGAGAAACACACATTTTCCTTAATGCAATCTAAAAGCTATTTGTAAAGGGATATTTTAGAACTCTACGCTGTAGAAAATATCAATGCCTCTGCCTTAAGAGAAATGGAAAGAATAAAGATACTGCACACTGTACCATGCTTCCGGACACTGGCAATGGGGGGTAGGGGGTAGGGGGTAGGGGGGGTAGGAGTGCATTGGCCATTTTCTGCACCTGGCAAATTGCCTTGCTCTGGTTTTGTATTTGTGCGTTGGAGTAACCATTATTTGTCGTATACCACAGTGGTGTCAAAAAGGCTCTAAACTTTAGCTCCAGCTAACTTTAGCGGTATCTCAGTACATTTGGACAGCCAGTAAATATGTATAAATGTAGTACAATCATCGCCAATCTCAGGTTAGGGTGATCGTGACACGGAGCTGTTTGATGACGTCAGCGATTCTCGATGAAATTCGTCGCCAAGGTTAGGAACAGAAGTATTTACTCTGTGTAATACAATTAGGGTGGCCAAGCCATTTTTTTCTCTTGTTTATACACACAGTTTAAATGGATTTTTAGCAAGAATTGGGTAAAAGAAGAAAAATAAAAAAAAAATTATGCAAATAGCTGTATCCAATCAAAAGTTATGAATTTTTAAAGCAATAAAAATGCCATTTTTTCGCGGACAATTTTCGGCAAATTTTAAAATTATTTCAATGAATGCCGATTCCTTCAAGTTTGGCAACCCATAATTTTTTATTTACTTCACATGGAATCATTAAACTATGTGTCTTGTGCACAGATTTACCCAATATTACGGAAAAATCAAGATTTGCTGATGCACAGTCTTGGATTTTGAAACTGTGAGTGTTGAAAATTGAAAATATTTTGTCTGACTTTGTCAAAATTGCGGCGGCACCGTACCATCGAAAAATGGATGGATTTTTGTGTTTTTATGAATTTTGAATTCACATAACTTAAAAACTAGAGCTCACAATACAATGAATTTTGTCACAATGTTATTTAATAACACTCAATTCTAACAAATCAATTTAAACTGCCAATTGTCTTTTAATGTAGTTCTCAGCCATGAAATTGTAAGAAATAGCTGTCCCTAACTTTAGCCTCAGGCAGGCTGTCAATGGTGTGTCAGTGTGACTGCCTTCCGCCGCCATCTTGAGTCACACTGTACTGAGGTCTATGAATGAACACGATTTTGTTTTTATGATTCGTACTTGTGCTCGTGGACAGATTTTCGTCATATTTCACAGAAATGTTGGAATGATGTTTCAAAAGAGCATGCTGCAAGTTTTATGGCAAAAATATGTATCTAAATGGGAAAAATCTACACCGAATTTACCGTACTCACTTTACCTCGTGTTTGCTGGCTAAAATTCCCAGAATATAACAAAAACTCACCACTACATGTAAATGGGATGGTCTGCCACTTCCTGGCCAAGTTTCACAGTTCTATGACAGCGTGCACAGGGCCCGAAAGCAGTTCCGTTGCGAAATAGGTATTGACTGGATTCAGAAGTGCGTGCCATGAGCGGCGACCGCTCGAGCGCTGTGGCCGGTCAGTACAAAGTGGCATTTTTGGAGAGGAAAAACACTATTTTTCTATCGTTTTTTCTTCAGTTTTTTAATGAAACCTGCCTCATACATCGATTTTAATTGGGAATATCCATTTTTCAGTAACTGAGCTACTTATTTTCAGAAAAAATGGCGTTTAAAATTTCACGAAAATCAAATTTCACTTTCAGCGTACGTGAGTTGCGTATAATGTCGCAACATTTCAGCTTAACTTTGGCCACCCTAATATATACGACATCACATAAAATTTTATAAGAAATTTGGAATCACTAAGTAAATTATGATTCAATTTTACAGAGCTTTGATCGAACGTTAACTTTTTCAATCACTATTGGGTTTAGCCCATTATCTCAGCAAGAGAAAGTACAATTTATTGAAATTGTTACTACTGCATCGAGGATTATTGGCACTGGTTTACCTAGACTCTCCACAGTCGCTGTGCCTTGTTTTGTGCGCGCCGCGATGGGCCTGCATTCGAAGGCTGTGCAGCTGTGAGCACGCGCTGCCAGACACAGCGACTGTCCGTTTTTGCAAGGGTATGAATATTCATAAGGGTAGTGACCTCAAAAGAAACACCTATCTAACTGGGCGGAAAGAATTTTACACTATTAGCCAGTAGACCTATATATGCGGTATGTTATTATTTTTCATTTTTGATTTTATTTGGCTATGGTACTTGTCATTTTTTGTTTGATTAACGGATGTGTGGAGTTCTGTAAAGTACCCGGATCAGGCATAAATCCGACCGGTCGCTTGCAAGAACGTCCAGACCCTGGGATTCGCGTCGCGTCTCTGAAGGGCGCGCGCGTGTTCCTACAGGGAAGAACGCGAATCGCAGGGTCTCTGCCAGACTAAGGTTTACCCTAACTTGATAATACCTATCGCCAGTGTGTGGCTAACAGGGCCTCACACATCATCGATGACAGCACTCATCCAGCTAATGATTTATTTTAATTACTCCCCTCTGGACGGCGCTATCGGTCCTTTAAATTGAATACCGCACGTTATGACAATAGTTTTTATCCATGTGCTGTTCAAATACTTTTAGATAGCAATATTTAATTTGCAATTGTGTTTTTTAAACTGTATCCATGCGATTTTGTATTCTTTTTTTACTCGTGCCTCCTTGGTATGACATTTTGGGTTTTATTGTCGGGTTTTAAAGTGTTTTTAGACAATATCTGATGTTGTGTTGTTTTGTGTGACGACTGCAAGACAGTTTCCTAACGTACATGTACATAATGGCATAAAGGCAACAAACGGTGACCTTACCCTTGCTATTGTTTATATATCATTTTAAAGGGAAACAGTCGTCGGAACTGCGCCTGTACGAGTTTCTTGTTTACAAACAACGTATTTCGTGCATATGTAGATGAACCTCATCATCATAGATGCAACATTTAAATTATACGATGTAGATTATGACAGACATGTTTTAACTTTCATCAATAACCATTGTGCCTTGGATAGTGTTTACATTGGTCGTATGGGTCCCATACGACTTTTGAGCGCAGTTCCGACGACTATATCCCTTTAAAGTACGCAAGTAAAATATTTGAGCTTGCTCATTTTAAAGGGACAATAGTGTTTCAGCTTGACCTTATTTTAATGACGGTAGCCTGGGAAACTCCAATGAGTGTTTATCTCCCCAGGGTCCCCAGCATAAAAAATCTGATATATTAACAGGACAAATACAATAGCTAAAAATCTACAATAACACAAAAACGTTCAAATTCTTTCTAATAATATTTTAGCCAATGGATTTTCAAGAGACAAAGTGCCTCGGAAGATGTGACTTCTGTTTTAAGCTCATTCAATGTTATAACGCCATGTGTCTTATAGACCATGCATATTTAAAAACGTTATGGCTCGAACTAACATTCTGATGTAAACCATCATTGTGACAATACTTGCCTGTGCCAAAGGTTCCCAACGGATAATTGTGTTTCTGTTTAATGGATAATGCTAGAAAAAGATAAACTCTCTTTAAAAATGCAGAAAGAAGGGTGTCAGGCTGGGGGCTCCTAAACAGGGTGCGTCAAACTGACGATCATAATGACATGTGCTGTTAATTTTTCGGTCTTACCACTAACACTCTCAGAAAAAGCGTCCCAAAAATCGTCCATAACCTATTCCGTAGCTTCTAGTTCTAGGAAACTTATTATGATCTGATAACCCAATAATATTAGATTGATTTGATACTGCCCAGCAAATAAATCTCTGTGTTCACGTGACACACCCATCGAACCGGCAATTTTTGACAAGTGATATTTTCAGTTAAATTTCTTGCTGCCGTAAATATTTGGAGTTCGCAAAGGCATTGAACTGTGTCTCTTTCTCGACTTGGTACGCTTGAAGTTGACAGATAAAGGGAAAATACACTCCATGTGAAAATGAAGAATCCGCAATATATTGAAAATATTTGGAAAAGGCCCCATCCAGGCGAAGTCGACCCCCGCCACCACCACCACCACAGGCGCGTGGACTATCAGTGTAGAGTAACATGAGTCTCTCTGCCTATACTTGGCAATTCCGAGCACCTGTTGCTCCAACTACCTTCAGCAGGTGAGAATTTTTCCAATTTACCAACTGAGCCTAACGATGGTCTACTCAATGCTAAAGAAAATAAAGACCTTCCGAAAACACAGAGAAAATAGGATTTCGCACAGCTCAATTTGCAACAAATGTTGCCAATCTATATCAGTGAATAACCATTATTCTTGAGTACATTTATCCTGGCTGATCAAAAAAGGAAATAGACTCGGTAACTTTTGATCACCTTTAACATCGCTACGGATTGTGATTGCTTCGCAAATTTTCTCATGTAACTCATCAATTAAGCGGAGTAAGACGGGGTAATATCCCAAGGGGGTACTCTAGATATTTTCATACGGGGTGTGCCGTCCGAGTTGATAACATCTAAACGTGCATATCCTAAAAATACGACCCATTGTTAGCGATTCTTTAACAAATTTTGGAAATTTTCACCTTTTATTATGTTACATGTGGAGGTTTTCCTTAAGCATGGGACATTTGCTTTGTGATCGACCAATGTTTAGGATTTTTCGGTTGAAAGATCGACCCATGTTTAGGGATTTTTTTCGTCAAGAAGTGCTCCATTCGGGCGACACATACCCGTACACCTCTATGGGAGTACTCCCCGGGGGTAATACCCCATGAAGTGTAGGTATTTATCCACAGAAACGCAACAATGATGCCAGTGACATGTAGGCCACAATTTCAACTTTTCCCCTCGTGAACTTTGACTGGTGAACTGTCACACGGTGCTAGTGATAACCATGATGATTTACTTTGGCCGCGGCCGGGCGTTGCTATTGTTACCAAAATTTGAATCGGGGGGTGGGGGGGGGGGGGGGTTGCACTTCAAAATTCATATTGGTACGGGAGGTGGACCTGAGAAACGTAAGGTCTGAAACCAAAATGCCTCAACGACTCCCAACAAATGTTTCCGTACATAGCAAAACGGCAGCTTTTATAGGCCTGACAGACATCATAACATTCACTGATACACAGGTACGCGATAAGTCGCTTCGAATTCGCGCTCGGTACTGATTCAGGGGTTGAATCAGTACCGCGAAGCGACGTGTCGCTTACCTGTGCATTGATACCCTGTAACTCCATGGGTTTTCATTTTTCCTACGTATAGAGGAAGAAAATGACAATTTTCCCCTTTCATCTGGAAAGGAAAGCCGGAAAGATGAAGTGTCACTGACTGGTTTTTGTTACCCGGAACGCCTACATACGTAACGCGCGGTTTTACACCACGCGTATAGTATACCACGCGTTTGACACTTTCGATCGCAGTGAACGAACGCTCACAGAGCGTAGGCAATGATGGATTTCGTTGCGCCATAACCCGCTCTGAACAGAAATTAGGTCGCAACCTGGATACGTGCTCAGCGCTCTGTCAACGAGCGACGTAAATGTAGGACAGAGCTGTTAATCACATGTCCTTGACGTGAGTGATGACTGTGTTGAGCGCCCAGTCAAAGCGCACTTGACCTTGATGATTGCGTCGTCCTTGAAACGTCAAGGTCGACCTGCGCGTTCAGAAAACGGATCTCTGAGGAACTGATCTTCATCTGCAATCCACTACTTTCCCTTTCTCTGTCATGCTAGCTCATTAGAGAGGCTAGAAATCTATTTTGCGTTCTCGTCATAACGCGATCACAGTCACCTGTGATCTAGTCAGCTCTGGGCCTATGCGTCCCATAGACGTGTATATATATATATATATATATATATATATATATATATATATATATATATATATATATATATATATATATATATATATATATATATATATGCCTGAGAGGCATATGTACACACGTCTATAGGCGCATAGGCCCAGAGCTGAATAGACCACAGGTGACTGTGACGCGATCTACATTTTACGGTGCTGTGTGGGCGTGTATTGTCATGGTTACGGTTATTGTACGTCGCGCTGTGGTGATGGATCAAGGTGCAGCCTCGCCATGGTAACGAAAAAACTCACTGATTTCAGAGTCCTGTTGAGTGGGCATTAGGCCTATAGGTCATTCACATACTTTCACGCAACAAAGTTCGTCGAAACCTGGACTTTTTACCAAGTTTTATAACATTTAAAGGGACAAAGTCGCCCATTTTTTCATGAATTTTGTTTGATACGAGATACTACTCATATTGTCTCACATGTTGAAAGATACAGATTGAATGGGTGACCATGCATATATTCGACCCTGATTTTAGACAAATTAAATGAAACCATGGCGAAAATGAATTAATGGTCATGACCATTAATTCATTTTCGCCATGGTTTCATGTATGCTGTCTAAAACCTGGGTCGAATATATGCATGGTCACCCATTCAATCTGTATCTTTCAACATGTGAGACAATATGAGCAGTATCTTGTATCAAACAAAATTCATGAAAAAATGGGCGACTTTGTCCCTTTAAGGCCGTGATAAATCTTTTACAATATTAATATTTTCATGCCAAAGTAATTTCCTCGAATTTATTTATTCGATGTCTGACACCATCCACTCGTATCGGCAAAGAGCGTGGGTACGTGGCGCACGGGGTTCTCTCGAGCAACCCGGTTATATGCCGTTCACCAGTGTCCAATTTCCCTTCTGTTGATCGAGGAGTATGTGTTCAGACACTGCCGTTGACATTTCAGAGAAACTGGATACCCATGCATTTTCTCACTTTTAGGGTTTTTTCAATTAATATCACCAAGATTTAGTGGCCGAGAAAGACAAAGTTTTCAAATCCAGCGGACTGTGATGAGGGTATCTGAAAGTTGATAATGTGCAAGCTTGAAACTATAAACCGTAATCAAATGTTTTAAGTGTTGTGGTTTTCTTGCTGATCTTTCAAAAAAGGGTTCCTTTGTGGACGAAAAGTCAAGGAGAAGGGTACTTGCCCGAAATTTCAGGAAGGAGCATGGGTATAACTGAAGTGTCACACCCGGGGTTGAGATGGAGAAGTAGGTCAACATTTGGCCATCACAGAGAGAGTCAATTCGAAACTAAAAGATTATAAGTTGACCCATGTCAATGACAGGGTCGGTCGGCGGCACACGCCAACAGGAAAGCACCCCCGCCCCCCGCAAATTGGCTGGGCACGTGATTGTGTTGTGTATACGTATGTATAGTGTACACCAAAAGTGTGGGGGTGAGTGGTTTGACATGAGTTTTCATATAAGTGAGTATCCTAGCCTACGCCTGATAGAAATTTTTCAACCATGCGCATAGTATATAAACCGTCAACTAGTCAAAAGGAATGAGAATTTATATTTTTCAGGTCCGATAAAGATCAACTTCTTGAATGTTGACATCGCAATAAACTACACCTCAAGGTTGTTTCGGAGGTTTTGTTTATTTTGCACTTATATTCTATACTACACTTAACTCAAACACCATATGTTGAACGCAATCTCAGTTATTTGGACTTTGGGGATGTCACAACAAGATAGAAACTGCACTGTGCATGACGAACTTAAGGCACAGAGTATTTTTCGCCTCTATTTGGGAGGGATCACAGCTCATGAGGACTCACGTAGAAAGCTTGCTTTCGCACGGAAGAAACATAATTTCGATTTGATGGTTTTCAACTGAGTAGCCTGAACGCTGTCATTCTCCAGTTGCTAGGAGTATTGGTTTTAGAACGTTCCCGTTATTAGTAAATACGGCACCGGTATCATGCCATACTTTGGCGTTTCGTCGTAGTAGCGCACGCGCACGCACTGTGCCGGTTGTCTGAAGACGTGAGACTATTGCCCGAGAAACTCCAACGTCAGCCCCGGCATCATAATTACGTCATCGTTGCCATGGAGCCCTTGCAGACAAATTTATGCCATTCCCCCCCCCCCCCCGACTTTCTTCGATCGCCATTTCAATATGATAAAATGTAACTGTCAACTGAGTCTAACAGCTCCAGACTGGTGAAAATCCCATCTGTGACCGAAAACATCGCATATGTCCGTACCGATACAGTATGCAAATTTTATAAATCACCGGTAGTCGTAATCAGGTGATGACGTAAACTAATTGTCCCTCCAGTACAACTTGCATCCCCTATCTTTTACTTGGTTTGAACTGACTGACGACAGTCTACATACCTTTCACAGCACACTGTTGGCCTTCATATTATTCCGCCGAACAACTAATAATTTTCATCATCATTCATTTTGTGGACACAATTTATCCAATTGACGGCTGCAAAAGTGTAAAATGTAAAGGTCTAATCCATACACAAAGCTTCAGATCCCCATTGCCGTTAAATGGGAAACAATTTATGTCTAAGCTAGTTACCGCGAATGTAGAATTTGTTTATTTTCTGCGTTGTGCGCCATTGCCGAGGAAGGTCGTGCAGCGTTCATTCAACTCTAATTGATATTCCTCTTAATACCGGTCTCTACGTGTTATTTTTAGCCAACCATCGTGTTGTGTTCGCCAGACTTAAGACTGAACGGGGCGTAACACTGACTCAGTGGTCATCTAAACTGGACAACCCCAAAGTAGCATATCGCCGCAGTACCAGTCAACACCGATAAATTTAGGGCGAGTTTTATCCGGTGAGTCAACCTGTACTTGTCAAAGTAATGTGAACTAGTTTCTCGGTGTCCTATATTTCACCTTTTTATTCAAAGGTCATTAACAACACTAGCTTGAACTCACTGTACTCCGTTATACCGCTCATGCATGTATAGTCTGTGAATCGGCCGTCGTCGGATATTATGGTGTTTTAAAAATAGCCATCTTTTACCAGTTCGGACAGAGTTTGTCAGCTCGTCTGCTGCATGCAGACGGTAGACGGTTGAAGCTAAACCAGGAAGTGTACACTGTTAACGGTACGGTAACAAATCTATGCACTACTGGCTTTGCGGTGGACGATTGAATTTCCACCGCCGTCGCGTCGCGAACGCAACCCGGGCTCTGAGTGGTCGCGGTCATCAACGCACCGTGGCATAACTGTCAGTGTCACTTATCACTTCTGAAGGTGCCAAATAGAAGCGTTAATCTTGTTAAGCTCTCCCATGCATTTGCGGTAGCTCATTGATGGCAATTACCATATCGAGTCTTGGGTTAAAACGTGCGGTTTCGATGACGTCCGAGGGGTATTCCGCCGCGTGTGCTGGTGTTCAATTCAGCAGACGACAGAGACCCAACTCGCAGCGCTCAAACGCAGAGTTTGCTTGAAGTCTAGTCGGACGGCGAACCGCCGACATCTCGGATTCATCGTGCTTATATATTATACCGATGCGGCGTCTAGTCTACGTAAGTGTACGCCGCTGAAAAATAGAGGAGTAACGCTCTACCCACTTTCCGTTTCGTACCTGTTTCTTTTCGAAATATACGCTAGTGAATAGTCAAATCTCAAATGTAATGATAAAGCATTCGACAGTTAACCATTTTTTCGCCCAAAATTAAAGGTAAGCTTTTTGCAGTACACCTTGAAGTTCAAGAAAGCTAACTTGGCCCGTGCAGTAAAAGTACTGTTGGTAAATATTACCGCAAGGTAGACCCAAGAAAAAGCTAGGATATATTGGTTTAATCACGGTCACTCCTACTAGCTGTATTAATTCGGCCCGGTGGCCGTGCGACGGTTGTTGTTTGGGCAGCGCAAAAACAGCAAAAGCCGTCTATATTATTGTCACAATATTTCAGCCTCATTATTGCCACATTATTGCACCTAGGTCACTGCACAATCAGAATTTCCCCCAATTTGCCCGTGTATACAGTTCTTGGATACAGAAAGGTATCATTTTGCGCTGTATGGGCGTCCTCATTTACTATGCATTGGAAATAATAGAGAACCGCCTCAAATCTTGATGGTTCTGTTTAAAATTCATTAACATTATTATTATTATTATTATTATTTGAAATAGATGATGAAGAGGACAAATTCTGGACCCTGTCTCGAAATGGCAGACGAGAGTGAAATGATAAAGAAACTGAAGACTGATGAAGTTCTAGAAGATGGCGGAAATGAGATCAGACTGAGGAAGTTACCACCAACTAAAAGATGGAGTGGGCTTTACCAAGCTAGCGAACTGTCAAATAATATCAAAGAAGACAGGAAAAGTCCAGAGAAGAGGGAAGTGGCACCTTCTTTAATACCTGGTGCCAATGGTCCACCAATGTCATATCCCATGATTCCTCCACCACCTCCCTTGTTGGCTGTTTCACCCCAGACTCCGTCAACGCCATCTCAGTTGCATCAGCGGCTTACCGAAGGGTACACTGTTAAAGCTGAACAGAATCCACTTCTGAAAAGAGACAGAATACTGATGAACCCACCACTCAGTGCAGATGCCGTACGTTTCTTTCACAGCAGTTCGTCATCGTCGGTCAGCCAGCGGTCGTCGCCGACCGGGAGCTTGCCGAGTCCCGGTTCAAGCATCATTCCATCTCCAATGAGTGCCAGCAGCTTCATTTACACACCAGGGACCCCCTTCACACCAACTATCAACACACATTTCCCGTTCCCCCCACAAACCATACCTGGGCCACATGGACACTTTCATTCTGCCCCAGTTACACCTGCCAAGGGCAACGGCAACGCCAAGCGGTCAGACAGTGTAGGCTCAGGATTGGACAGTCAGGGTCACAGTGAAGCGAGCAACTCAGAAGAAGACGAGTCTTTGATGTATTGCAGTATCTGCGATGACCGAGCAACAGGTTTGCATTACGGCATCATCACATGCGAGGGTTGCAAAGGATTCTTCAAACGAACTGTTCAGAACAAACGAGTGTACACCTGCGTTGGAGATCGCAACTGTGAAATTACGAAAGCGCAGAGAAACCGGTGCCAATTTTGTCGCTTCCAAAAGTGTCTTGATAAAGGCATGCTCCTGGAAGGTAGGTTTTAGTTTTTCTCTTGTAGATTTGTAGAATTTTCAAATTAGATTTGCAGAATTTTCAAATTAAGTCTAGTTTGCAGGACATTGCCATTGCAGTTAAGTTGTGTCTATCAAAAGCAAGTCATATGATCTTATACAGATCTTGGCGTCATATATCAGTTTATCAGGTCCTCATGAGAAAAAAAGCACTGAACTTGAGAGAGCCCAGCAGTCAATAAAAAGTCACATTTATTTTGCCATGAGAGTTGTATGTATGGGTTGATAACTTGTACTACCCTGCTATGGTTTTGGATGGTGTACACGCAGTTCGTGGAAGCCAATTTCACAACTTAAAATAAAGAAAGTGATCAGGTATCCTTGTCCAGACCCTGAATGATCTTGACCATGGCTTATGGTCAGACATCAAAACTGTCATTGAGTTTTCTCAATAGTTTCTGGTATTTCAAGGCCTAAGAAAGGGATTTAACAAAATACCAAGAACTACTTGAAATCTTTTTCCATGATTCCAGATTTCAAAAACAAAAAGAAATAGTCAGAGGCTGGCTGCCTGGCCAGAAAGCATCGTCCAAGTCCCAGCATGGTCCAATCATTCAAATTCAAGTTTGAATCATGTTTCAATTGAACAAACAGTAAAATATATCGACTTCACATTTCAAATTTGAATTGAATTTTCTTATCCAAAAAGTTTGGAAAAATGGTGTATTAGAAGTTACAAACACACACACACACACACACACACACACATATATATATATATATATATATATATATATATATATATATATATATATATATATATATATATATATATATATATATATATATATATATATTATATAGATAGATAGATAGATAGTAGAGATATAGATAGATATGGATAGATAGATCGAGAGATTCCGGCGTTTTTGCATGTCTCTGACATTCCGTTATCGATGTATGTGCACCTGGGAATCTCTGTGTGAATGTGTGTTTGAATAGATGTCTGAATTTTATGTTGGAATTTGTTGTTGTTTCACAGTTATGAAAGGTATTTGTGTGAATGCCTGTCATTGTTGAATCATTGTATTGAAGTATGATCATGTATGCCCTTTACTTTGAATTCAGCGTCGTACCGTGTTTTAGAGGGTGCTTTCTTCGATGCATGAACAGAAAATTTTGTCGATCAAGTCTGAACTCCTTGCTGCAAAGGTTAGAACTGGAGCTGCTGGGACTTTTATGACCTCCCCTGCGTTTATGAGATTGATCTTTTTGGTAGCCTTTATGTGCGGTTGTGGGATTAAAGAAATGGAAAACTTGAAAGTTGAACGAATCCCTGGTTTTGCTTTACTCCAATGATGGAAAAACACCATAAAATCATTTGTAATCTGTGTTTTGTAATGTCCAATGTAAAAAAAAAGATGATCAGAACACTTACACTGTGTTACTGTTTGAGGGGAGAAATACCCTCAGCCAGTAAACAAAAACACAATTTCATTCCAGACAGTCTTCAAGGCCATTGGATAATCAAAACATTGTCTAAGTAGTTTTAATAGAATGGTTTAATCACAGAGAGAGCGCTTAATTAGTGCAAAGTCAAAAGATTGCCACCACATAAAGGGCTTAAAGCCAAATAGTTTTGGACTTGTTTCAAGGTCATATCCAAGGGTGCTGACCAATCAGTGGCTGCATACCAGTCATGGTCATTTGCATATTGATTGCTGATATCTCCCCTTTTCATAGAAACCGGATTCCATCCTCTGCTTTGGCTCTTTTCAAACCCAAGGATTTTGTCCCTTTGAAATCGTCATTAGGCAAATAGAAAGATGCGACTGATTGTCGTTTGTGAGTGTGGGTACCGGCTCAGACATGACACGGCTCATTGTTAGGTAACAACGGTGCCGGTGCAAGGTGATTGACAATCCAATGCCAGTGAGTGGATGGCTGCATTCTCCGCAGGAACCTGTTTATACCACCTTCCACCTTGCTCATGGAAGATCCTCTTCCCCTATCCTTGGGAAAAGTAGTTCATGTAAATCTAAAGTATGAACAGAACTGCAACGAAAAAAAAAACTTTCACAAAGTAAAGTGGTACTTTGAATTGTGATTTGGATACCACACACCCCCCTACATGATTAAAGTAGTCCGGTTTTGGATTATTTGATGTTGATAACTAACTTTTTGAAAAACCAGGAGGAAAACTATACTTTGAATTCAGTTCAAGATTTTCATTTGCCCTTTAAAAAGTGGTCATAGTGGTATTGGGGAGGCTGTGAGTCAAGATGAGTTTTGATCTTCATACCAGCTATATGTTGCCAAAATTTGCATTTTAATGTAACAAACTGCATCATTCTGCATAATATGTAGGAATTACATGTATGTGCTTACAATAGATGAGCTGAAAGATAGAGTTAAGTTTCATACACTAGAGCTAGTGGACAGTCAATTCCCCCAAACCCACGAAGTCTTGATGTTGAAGTGGATCCAAAATACAGGTTGACCACTCTTGATGCTTATAATCCTTTTCTAAAAAGAATTCAGTCCCTCTGTAAAATATTTGACTTGTGTTGTGATCAAAGAAAAAAACGTATTTTCTCCTGACAGGATTTTTGTTTTGTGAATTTTACACTTTGTTTTTTTCTCTGCGTGCAATATGCTAATAATCGCAAAACCAGACAAGAGACAGGTGGGTGTGTTACCCGTTGTCTGTTTGAATAGCACTACATTTAGTTGGTACTTACGTAACCACATCATATTTTATTCAAATGTTTGACATAGCCAGATGAATTCTTTTGTCTCCCAGTTTGATTTGCTTAATCAGGGGGAGTATTCAAGCTCAATTGTAAACTTTACATTACAGTAACCTTGAGACAGACAAGACCCCCCTAGTTCAGGGAGATTACCATGCCGTCTGCCTACCTAGCACGGACCAAATCAATACTGTGAAGGTTTTCACATAGTTTTTTGGCTAGCTTCCCAGTTTGTGGTTGGCCGGCCGGAGAATATTTTTAGTTGTGGTCTACTTTCCAAACACGTGACACCACTGAAGGGAACCTCACAATTTGTTTATGGCTAAAACCAAAAACCAGTAAGGAAGAGGTCATTGGCAAATAAAAAACCCTGTAAATCTGCCTGCTCTGTGTGTTTTGACTGATCTAAAAATAGGTACTGGTAAATCTGAGATAAGAATTAAAGGGTGGGAGAGCAGAGATGAAACTATTTACTTTGCTGATTTGTGCAGGGTGTATAAACAAGCTCTTGTACCGGGTTTTATCTGGTTCTTCTATCTGAGCCAAATTTCAAGACTTTAACTGCAAGGAAACTGTTGCGCTTGCTTTCTAGACCAGCAAGGCTCTCACATGATAAGCATCACCTTGACTGTCATAAGTCTCCCCAACTTTGCAGTCTCAATGACAAAAATCTAGGTGAAAGTTGACGGCTATATCTTCTATTCAAATTAAACGTTAACGGCTTTGGTCGCAGTTTTGTCAGAGTGAAAACTACCAGTTAATTTGATTAGTTCGTAAAAAAGTAATTGCCCAGTGTCGTCAATTTTATTAAATTTCTTTTCTTTCCCCATTCAGAAGTTATAATATTGATTTTTTTTTAACTGAAATCTTTTCAGCGCTTGCTATTCTTATTGCCTTCGTCACTGTCATTTTTAATATCATTCTGCACACTGAAGGTTTCTTCAAACAAAAAAAAAATTCAATTTAGGTGTTTCTCAATGACATGGTTTCCACCAGCACATATGTTTTATAAGATCCTTGTTAAGTAGTCTAGGTCCTCCCCTTGGTTAGGGTATACTGTATGCTCCCCCTGATACCTTGGGGAAGGTGGGGGAGCTTACACCATAGAGATGTGGAGAGGTCCTAGACCATTGTATAGGGTTCTGGTTCAGGGTGAAAAGTACCATTGTAACTCACTTTTTAAAGAAATAAAACTTGGCACCCATTTAAATGATAAAATTGGTACATATGAAGACTTTGAGATTAATATCTCTGTACTGCTTTTGACCCTGATTTTTGCTCTGCCTTTGGAAGGCTCTGGTCCCACATCATGTCCACTGCTCAAACATACAACATTTTAGAGGCAGATATGGAGTTTACCTAGTCTGCTTGATCTCTGATGCCGCTGTTTTCTCAGATGAATGTGGATTGTGTGCGTCTTTCAGCTTCATCAGAGTTTTGGACCTCTCCTTCCATTATTTTCACTTTCAGTGTTAAAAATAAAAAGTTGAGGTTCCGCTGACATTAACATAGAGCTCTCGGTGGGATGTTGTAGCATTCAGCTGATGTTACACTTGTTGTATCGTGTTTGCACTTGACAAGCCAGAATATCTGTGAGACGCAAGAGTCAATAGGCCAAGTGGGATGTGTAAACTCTTTTGGTTCAATGTTTACTCCAAACCGAACAAACACTGTTGAGCTGCTACATGTACCAACACAACTAAAAAAGAAAACCATCGAAAAAACTCATCATGGGCTAAATCAGACAAATGTGTGAGGAAAAAGGAGAACAGGTGTTGTTTAATAGGGTTTTAAAAGATGAGCAAGTCATCAGATGGTAGTCTGTAGCTCTAGCAAAGGAAGGTGCTCGGCCCCTGAGGCTGTGACGATTCATTCTACTAAATCAGCAGCTGTCTGTTCTCAAATATTGATGACATCACAGAAAAAATGTAGTTTTGTCTTCAGAAATCATTTTCGAACTTGTGTGCTTGTGGATTTACAGAACGCCAAACAAACGATACAGACACAACAGTGGGTAAAAGGTGTGTACAATTTTCAAAATCTTTTGCTGTGATTTTTTTCGACAATGGTACCAACAAAACAAAAAAAGAATGTAGTCCGACATTTGTTGTTGTTGTTGTTTGGTTGTGTGTCTTCTTTTGAAAGCTGTGGTCAGACGTCCCTGAGTGGTGTTGTCTGTGTTGGTAGGCGTTTGACCATGGGAGATCAAGCTTGTTATTACGCTGTCAAATGAAACTCCCAAGGTTTCCCGCCCAATGACACAGCGATGGGTGAAAAACACCTGAATGCCTTCAATGCCACCGTCGCTCTAAAGGATATCCAGGGCAGTGTGTGATGAGCTGAGCTGTGCTGCACTTAGCTGAGTTTCCCACTTTCAGTAACAGCCAGTCTGGATTAGTCCACCTTCAAGTGGCATCCTTTAATTCAACAAAGTTCAACTGTCATGGATTCAAATCAACATCGCAGTGTTGATAAAGCCAAACTTCTGAATAGTACCACCTCTGTAATGCAATTACAATGAGTAATTTTGACAAGTTTCTAGTTCTTACTTTCTGATGATGAGACAAGGGGTAGTCATAGTGGTGTGCAGTATGAAATGATCTAAGTGAGACTGCTGACTGTAAAAATTACAGAATCTGATATTTATTTTCTTGTGATTTACAATCTGAATCTGAATTTGAAAGGAGAGTGAATACTGTAATGGTCAAGTGTCCCCAAAATGGTGGATGTCAGGTATCTGTATGTGAACATGCTCTTGGCAAAATATGATGCGCAGTGGGGAAAATGTTAAAATTCATTTTTAGTGACTTTGCTCGGACGAAATGCCAGCTGTGACAAAAAAGCTCTGTGGATGTTGTTGCCAGGCAACAGAGGTGTAAAAGGGGCTGAGGCAAAACATCAGATGTGAGATGGTTTGCCCACCGGGGATTTGCCTCGTGACATCCAGCCAGACTTGATTAGCCGGGTGAGTGAGACTGTGGTCCGAGAGATTGGGAAAACATATTGAGGAAGGTTATCTAACTGTACCAGCAGCATTTCTGGACACCAAGGCCATTGTACACTCAAAGCAGAGACACAGACACTTGTGACGATACCCGTCACACCATACATGGTCTTGCACGCTGTGGCAACCTGCCAGGTTCCGTTACGTAACCTCAAGGACATTGCCAGCGCTCACTCAGCAGTGTCCACACTGGATAAAAGCCAAGGCGTCTGCTTTGTAATGACACTGGGAAAAGGAGTAGGAGGGAATGTCGCTGTCTGATCAGCATCTTTCAGCTACTGGACTTCAAACTGCTGTCTTCAGGCTAAATTTACTTTCAGCAAAATACAATTGGCCACATCTATTTCATAGATGCCGGTATCTTTGAAGAGAGCAGTTGTCAATCAAAGCTGCTTGTGTTTGGTAAAACCCAATTTTGTTATTGACTCTGATGTCAAGGGTTACTCCCTATGCTTCCCAATGATTTTCTGCAGGTCACATGATATTGGCTCATTCGCCTGGTATGTTTCTCTCAAAACTGTGACTGCAATAATGGGCGTAGGCTGGGATTAAATGTAAGAAACAGGTGTGTTCATCCCAGTCAAGTTTGGCTGTGAAGTCCAGTCAGTGCAGAATTGGGATGTCAAATAATTTTACACAGTCAGCAAAATGTCTTCTTGTATGATGAAAGATAGAAATGCAGCTGTTTTTTCATTGATGATATTTTGTACAATGAGACTGAGAGGTTGTTATCTTCATCCTCTTTATAAAGAAACACTGAGCAAATATCCCGATGGAAGTGTTCTTTTACACAAACTCTCGTGTCAACAGTTGTCAGAAAACTTTCCAAGGTGTTTGAGGATTCCAGAGTACCATTGGGAGAGAGAGAGAGAGAGAGAGAGAGAGAGAGAGAGAGAGAGAGAGAGCTAGAGGGGAAAAAAAATAAGTAATTTTAATATGTAAACTACTTCCCAGAACTTGGGTTGGCTTCCTCACCGCATCGTCTTTTTTCAGTCTCCTGCATCCCTCCGTGCTGAAACCCCCCTGCAATTGAATGGCATCTCCGTGGTCAGTGGCTGAAGGTTGTTACTTCACCACAGGCAATCAAGAGTGGACAGGTCAACGACCAGGTCTTTGACCTTTCTTAAATAATTACCATCAGAATGCGGCAACAGATAGCTCATCTCTAGCCAAGGCTGATGTCTCCCAGCAATGTGGAACCAGGTTGGCAGATTCTCACCCAGACAACAATAGGCCCATCATTTAGACCGTCTTCTTCATCAGCGGCGCCAACACTTATTAATTCATCTTCTTCCTCCCTTTATCATTCCTTTCAGATTTCTCAGAGCCCCCTAAAGCCATCCAGTTTTGAAAATTTTTTACTGGTTATCACCAACAAAGGAAATATCTGAGTTGCCTGTGCTGTAGTGTGTAGCAAATAAGGCAGAAGAGTTGAAAATATCGATCGGTGATTTGCGGAAAAATTGCGCTTGTTTGTTTTTTCTGATTTCTTTAAGGTGTTAGAATTATGACTCGGGCAAGTGTGAATACATTCGTACAAAAATCATTCATTGTTTCCTTTCTAACGTTTTTTTTTTCAAAGATTAAAAAAAAAATAGTAATTCTATTTCCTAATTTGACTATGCAGAATTAGAAAACAACCATAAGGACTCGCTTCAAATGGTAACTTGTACTAAAAATAGGAATGAAATTCAAAGTAGCTGTATCAGAAGAGGGAGTTGTCTATTTTGTTTTTGAATCTGGTGCGCTGTTTGGAGTAAATGAGATTGTGAGTTTCTATCTCTGTAAAAGAGATTGGTATTTTCCAAGGTGACTGCATTGTGTACACTTGTTGATAGTCTAATCTATTGTCTCATGGGAAAGATTAAAAAGGATTCTTTTCTGAAGATTTTCATCGAAGAAAAAAGGCTTTGAATTCTTGGAATTTTAACAAAAATCTGTCAAGTCAGTGGTAGATGGTGAAAGGTTTAACTCGTTGCTGAAACTCAACACCTGGTCACACTTCATCCGAACAGTTCTGAAACACGGTTGTTTGTCCACTCTACCTGGCCTTTCTTTCTGTGGAATGTGGGGGCGCTGTGCTCCTGTCTTCTTGTGAATTATGCTCCCCGCCAGGGAGTCTGTCCACTGTTACGTAGCAGCAACTATTGCTAATTTTTCGTTATGGAAGAAGAATTTTTGGTTGCATTAAGTTTGATACTACTGTAGGATAATAGAAAATGATAGAAAAGGGATTGCAAAACCAAAGCTGAGCATGTGCTGAAATGATACAGTAAGATTGACTGAAATTGCATAGCAAGGATAGAGAAAGAACTTCATGTATGCCAATCCCTACATTTGATTATAAAAATACATTAGCTGTAACTTTTGATGGTTTTTTCAATGTTTTTATCTTTAAATGACAAACACATTTTCCTGTTCTACTCCCTAAAGCATGTTCAGATATGTAGTATTCACATAGCTATTATTAAAAGCCTGTGCATGTATACAGACTGTGTTGGAATTGTTGACAATTGAATATTAATCCTGACTAGAATTTAAATGTAAACAATAACAGTGCATCTTGCATTTAGATGCTGTTCTGACATGCTGAATAGTGACTGTTCCAACACGCTGCGGGGAGAAGAACATGAACGAACAGTTGACATATAAAATAAAGATACATGGTGGAAAAAAAATCTTCAAAAAGTTTCAAGCACTACATCTTTAATCAGATTTGAGACATCATAACATTTGGTTCTTTTTCACTATGTGTAATGGTTTTCTAAAAATAAGTTGTTTAGAGGAGTAGATGTGAAGACGAAAACAAAACCAAAAAAGGCAAACCTTCATTGACTCTGTTGATGTAATTTCATGCGTATGGAAGGGTTGCCATGACGACAGGCAGTTTGATGGAGAGAATCTTGTTGCGAAACAACTGATTTCTTGATGTGATGTAAGTGAAGTGATGACTACAGCGAGTAGAATCGGACGGGCCTGGTCATTGATTCTAGCATTATCAAACACCCCACCAGATCATTAGCATATGCAGTGTGCCACAAATCATACCAGTTTAATGTGAATGACAGAAAATCTCATTGTGCTTCTGTGGATAAAATTTCTCATGAACCATGATATACGTAATTAAGCTACAAAACAGAGAAATGTTATGATCATTCTGAACCAGAGCTTAGTGAAGAGGGTGTGACATCATTGTTAGAGGTGACACGATGTAGCTAAGTAACCATGTAGGAAATCTGTCTTTGGCTAGTCTCATCCGACGTTATCCATCAGTAGATTTGGCTGTACCACTGACAGAATTTGTTGCAGGGTGTATGGCTTATAAAAGGAGGTATAGAAAATGAAACGCCAATGCATCCAGAAAGAAGGGACAAAGCCCATGATGAACAATTGCAGGATTTCCTAGAGGCTAGATATTCTTTCCATTGTGACCAAGGTGGCAGTATATTTTATAGCATGCTAGCGTAATATTTTCTTGTGCCTTTTCCATCAAAGGAAATTTTTTTTAGGAAAATTGTCTTTAGGGCGATCATTTGCATGGATGTAATCTATAGTAGATTCAGATTTTGTACATGACAAGTCTTCAATGTCAGGAAAACAGAACACAGCCTTTGCAACGGAGAACTTGCAGTGACATGTGAAAGGCAGTTATATTTTTCACTGGGCCTTGTCACTCAATCAAAATGGAAAGAGCAACCACACCACAAGAATTCCAAGGGACGTTATTTTATAACACTGTGAAAAATTGAACCCAATTACAGATCACCAAACATAATTTTACATCTTTCATAACTATGTATTATAAACTGGCCACAGTTTTAGCAACAAACTTTTCTTTGAATTTCCGTCTTCGTCGTAGGTGGCTACGCATTCTTGTTTCCCGATCCAAATTTTCAAGCCCCACCCTATAACATTGTCCAGTGGTGATAATCCTGCACCTGTAGTTGGCATTCCGAGGTTGTGACAATAGTATTTCTGTCGTAGGTTTTACATGCGGCCAGCCAAATTTAACGTTTGCTTAAGCTCTCAAAAACTCCCATCGCTCGTGGGCGTCTCTTTTTCGAATTCCAGTAGATGCTTTTGTTTATCGTGGAAGAAATTTTTTTTTTGAATTGCTGAACCTGTCAATAGTAGTGAGTGCTTTGTCTCAGTACTGCTTTCAATAAAATCCAAGTATGCGTTCTTCTTGGTTTGTCCTTGAGACTTTTGTTGTTTTCCGACTTTGTCTGACAGGCTGTCTCATCCTTTGATAGATGGCTATTTTTAGGCATGGATAGAACTGTCCAAATGTTACCAAGTTCTTAGCGCATATTGTTTAAAGGGTTTATTGATTGTCATAATCCCCTTGCCGGCCAACGAAAAAAAACCAGAACAATGACCGAAGTCTTTTGAATGTCGTTTTCAGAACCTTCGCTGGTCAATACTTCCGATTGTACACATTTGCAAAAAAAAAGGGCGCAGTATGGCATAAAACGGTTGTTGGTTCCTTCTGTCATTATCAGTTCCTCTCCACCTCTGTTCCAGCCTATCTCCCCATTTTCCTGAAGTTAATGGTCTAATTGCCTAGTAGAAAGTAATGATGGTTTTACCTAAAATTTACTGTGTCAAGGGGCGTAAATTGTCTTCAAAGAAATACGGGATCTGCATGAAAACACTAGATTTACTTCGGATGGTCAAGATGCCAAATTGATTGCTTTACGCAAATTTTCAGTGAACCTGTTCTCACTTTCATTTCTGAACCTTTTTTATCAGCTTACATGAAAACCTGCATCACACAGTCCTTTGGTACGAGATAAAAAAAAAATACAAAAGAAAAGGAGACTGGTTAGATATAGGCAACAATAAGATGTCTTCAAGCAAAGCCTTGAAAAAGATTCACCTATGCATAGCTGCAGTTTCTCAGTCATTTACTATTTTTCAACTTGAATGTTTTGACTCCTGCAGTGTGAACCATGTACCACTGGTACGCCGTGGTGGTCCCACTCATCCACAAATAGCTGAAGGTGTTGAGGGTATAGCTACTTTCTTTAATATGAAGAGCGTGAATGTAGGAGGGGTTTGTTGTTCCTGTCTTAACCACTAAAACAACAATTTTTAAAAAAAACCACAGCTCAAGGACAAAAGAAAGAATTGCTGCTCACATAGCCAAGCTGCAAAAAAAAAAAAGCAGAGCATACACTTAACCAAGCCATGCTATAAAGAAGATTAAACTGCCTTTGTACTCATTACTGTTTGTTGAGATCCGACACAAAACGTAGAGTGTATATATATTCCACCGCAAATCTGTGGTTTAGTGTTCTGGAGAATATTCACTGATTTGAATGAATGGGGAATCTTCAAAATTAGTTTCTTGTGGTAAATTTGATTTATAATGTGATGGTAGAGCGGCAAGCTCAACTATTTCCCTGAGTGTTTTCAATCTGTGGCAGCCAGCCACAGCTTATCATTCACTTGCCAGTCACAGTGCAGGCTTTCTAGTCCAGTGGTATCCTATCCATACTTTCTTTTGGAACTCCTTGCAGAGAGATCCAAATATTCTTGACTATCCAGAAAGCAAATATTACAGGCTGTCTCTCGCATTGGAAAAAAAATCTTACAGGTAGAGGTATTCGCTGTATTATGGTGACAGTATCTGCAAACAACCCAACAACAAAACGTCCAATTTTGATTTGTCAACACGACCTGTGTTTATGCGTAATGGCCAGTATTGTCGTAGGAAACTAAACTTGAATCCCTGCTAGAATATTTATCAACGATAACATTGCATTTTATACTCACTGTGTTGTGAAGGAGTGATATTTTGCATTGCAACAGACTTTGGACAGGAAAATGTACATGTATCAGAGAACAGATGTAATGAAAATATACGATCCAATAGTACTGTATTGAAGAAATATTCAGAGAAAATGCTCTTTCCTGAAGAATCACCGATGATGGAATAAACTGAGTGAGGGCTTGTGGGTCATTTATCTGAGGAGACTCTGGTACAGCAGAAAAAGAAAAACTAATTTTGACCCAAAAAAATTGCTGCAATTATGTAACTTTCTGCTGACGCAGGCAAAATAGCACATATCGGTCAATATTCTTTTCATCATTTTGAAGATGAAACGCGATGTAGACGCTAGGAGATTCACTAAACTGGGGAAGGGTGGCTGTCTTTGTCTTTGATTTTGTTGTGAAGAGAACGCGCCCGGATTATTAAGAGTTTCTGCCGGTTTGAATCGTTGCGTCGTGTGACGCACTTGTTGTCATGATCGGCAAGGTGGCAGAAATGTTGCGATGAGAGAGTGGTCATTGAACTCCGGCCAAGTGGCCCTGAAGAGTCCAAGCAATCAGAATAATATGCAAATGACTCTGGCTGGGAGTTCATTGACTGAGGGAGAAGAGCGTGAACTGTATCAGAAAGGTCGTCAGCAATCACGCTTCTCTTCTTCCTCCCTTTCCCCCCTCTTCCTCCTACCCTCTGTTCATTGGAGCTTTGCATGTAGCGCGTAGGCAGCTTATAACCTTTGTTCAAAAAGCCCATCTCGTGAAGCTCATCATATTAGACTTACATTCCGTGTGACATTGTGACAACAATGCTATTTATGCCCCATTAGCTTTTTAAAGTCATCATTGTGCCATGACAGTTATGTGTATGAAAATAACACTGGACAGTAGACTGGAAAAAAATAATTGTTTGATACTTTGATCATTTTACCACTCCCATGGACATAGCGGCTGCAATTGACTACCATTGACATAAGCTTGCAATTGACAAACGTCAACTACCAGTAAATGCTATGTTGAATTGCTGCTGTGACCAACCATGAAATTTGAAATTGACATCATAACCAAATCACAGTATCTCAGTCAAGGGGCAGATTTCAAATTACCAAACAAACACGCAGTGTCATAGCAGGGTGAAACAGCTTGAAGATTTTTACATTGCTTTGATAGAGTTTTAGTTCGATATCATTAAGAAATGGTAACATCGGACATTTTTATGTCATGTTCAGTTTTGTTCTGGAAAATATACAAATACAGGGCCTTATAACTTGCAGTTTCAGGTCTTTAAAATTTGCAGATACAAAATATTGTCTTAGTTTTCAATGAGGAAACAGAAACAGTGTACCGGTATGCTAAAACACTGTGATCTTGCTCATAGACAAAACACAGTCTCTTCAGACCACATCTCTTTGTGTTGCAGGCAAGAGATTCTATGGACGTCATGTTGTCATAGACGTCTTTGATTTTCATGAAGTCTTCCGGTATTGGGATTGTTGGTGGTCGGATATGATATGTAGTCAGACAACAAATAGTAGGATGGTTAAAAATAGAAAAGTAAAATCAATGCGGTGTAGTCAAAATCATGCTACCACCGGTAGTGGTTACATCATTCAAGAGAAATTACTTTTATGATTAGACTTTGCCTTTTGACATTTACATTCACAATCAGAATAGTCCTTATCCCTTAAAGGGGAAGTTCACCAAGGATGATTTTTACATATGTGCTAGCTTGGTGGTCACTTACCCCGGAAAAGCTATTTTCGCCATTTATAACTTGCAAGATTTTTTACAAAAAACGATAGAAATAGTACAGGAAGTTGTCCATGTAATTTGAATCATGGGAAAAAGCGCCAAGCTTGGATCTTGCATAATGTGATATGGAAGGGACCATTTTCCCATGGGTATGGCATTGTCCACTCACCCATGCTTAAACCAGGCTGTGCGTATTTACATAATTTTTGTTTATACTGTTTATCCTTGCATAAACAATGAATCACTTATAATAAACTTTCCACTGTCAGATTTTGTGTTGCTGTTTACTACTGTGTTACTGTGAGAGGACAATGTTGGGGGCCATACCCGTCCAAAGATGGTCCCTTCCATATCACATTATGCAAGCTCCAAGTTTGGAGCTTTTTCCCATGATTCAAATTACATGGGCAACTTCCTGTACTATTTTATCGTTTTTTTGTAAAAAATCCTGCGAGTTATAAATGGTGAAAATAGTTTTTCCTGGGTAAATGACCACAGAGCTACCACATATGTAAAAATCATCCTTGGTGAACTTCCCCTTTAAGTCAAAAAAAAAAAAAAAAAAAGGGAAGGAAGAGAGACAGAAGAAAATTCAGCGCAAAGAAAACAAACAAAACACAAGAAATGGAAACAAAGCTTTTAGCAAACAGGAATGAACATGCATGTATCACAGGAAACATAATGATACTTTCAGCATTGAAGCCATCCATCCTTGTCCAGGCTATGCCAGAATTTTGAAAAGTGGAAAAATGTGGTCGACCCTTAGGAATAATTGGCATGGAGTTCAGATAGCTTCAACCCTGATTATTCTCCCCCTGGTGGCTGTCCAATAAACTCTCCCATCCCTGTTACCTTTTACCTTTAATGTCATCTGATTAAATTTCTCCCGAGAGTCATTGCCTAACAACATGCTTTTCTCATTAGTCCTGCATGGCATTGACATTTTCACATATTTTATTTTTTATCATTTAATTCTTAAACAGCAAATTCTTGTAATAAAAAATCTTTGAATTTCGTCCCCTCTTACTGTTGTGAGAAGCAGTGATATCAATATAGCATGGTTGATGAAAGAGAAAAAGCAGTTTTTCCTCAAACAAAAGAAAAGTCATTGTGAGTAAATAAATTTGCATCTGTATATGGTCACCATTGTCATAAAAAGTAAGTGAACGGATGTGTTTCAGATGAGACCTTCAAAGGGGAAGTGTTCATGAATGTAAATATAGACAAGATAATTTTCACCAATGTAGACCAGATCACCTCCCGTTCATCCTGCTGCTAAACATATGTCAATTCCATGTTCTAATCAGTACGATGGTAGGAATATAAAGCATAAGTCACAGAAGCAGAGTCAGAAATAACTTCCTGACTGCTGCCTGCCTGTAAATCTTGTCGGGCATGTAAAAATTTACATTTATTTGCCCAGGCCACATGCTCAGATGGAAATAATTTTTCGGGTCTTGGTTTGCTGAGATAAGTAGGGATGTGTACGCATGCCAGACAATTATCACAACTTCGCTAGCCAAGGGTGTTTCCTTGGCAGGGAGCGTCCCTTCTTGCTTAGAGAGACTATGCTACTATGAAGACCCAACCAAGCTGTGGCCATCTAACCAAGCTGTGCAGACCCGATGATGTAATTATCATGGCCAATACTATTTTGTCAATGTACTGTGCAGGTTACTTTTCAAAATTACCTGTCCAGATGTCCGGTTGCTGTTTTTCTTGGAGTCCCCACGGACACCGTCCGGGGGGACTTATAGGTTTGGTCATGTCCGTGCATGCGTGCGTGCGTCCGTGCGTGCGTGCGTGCGTCCGTGCGTCCGTCCGTTCACGCAGATATCTCAGAGATGCCTGGAGCGATTTCATTCAAACTTGGTACAAGGATTACTTCATATGTCATACAGATGCACGTCAATTTGTTTTGTGATGCGATCCAATATGGCTGCCAGGCGGCCATTTTATTACGATTTTTTCATGTACAGAGCCATAACTCAGGCATGTTTCAACTGATTTATTCAAAGTTGGTACAAGGACATGACCAATGTCATAGATATGCACGTCAATTTTTTTGTGATACGATCCAATATGGCCGCCGTGCAGCCATTTTGTTACGATTTTTTCATGTACAGAGCCATTACTCAGGCATGTTTTAACAGATTTTATTCAAAGTTGGTACAAGGATATTGACCAATGTCATAGCTATACACATCAATTTGTTTTGTGATACGATCCAATATGGCCGCAGAGCGGCCATTTTGTTACGATTTTTTCATGTACAGAGCCATAACTCAGGCATAACTCAACGATTTTATTCAAACTTGGTGCAAGGATATTGACCTATGTCATGCACATGCACATTGATCTTTTTGTGATACGATCCAATATGGCCGCCGTGTGGCCATTTTATTACATTTTTTCATGTCCAGAACCATAACTCAGACATGTATCAAGTGAATTTATTCAAAGTTGGTACAAGGAGATTGACCAATGTCATACATATGCACATTAATTTGTTTTGTGATACGATCCAATATGGCTGCTGTGCGGCCATTTTGTTATGATTTTTTCATGTACAAGCCGTAACTCAGGCATATCTCAACCAATTTTAATCAAATTTGCTACAAGGACATTGACCTATGTCATATATATGCACATTTATTTGTTTTGTGATACGATCCAATATGGCCACCGTGTGGCCATTTTATTACGATTTTTCCATGTCCTGAACTACAACTCAGACATGTATCAAGCGAATTTATTCAAAAGTATTTTTATCACAGACCTAATGAAGAGGACTCTATCCTCTCTGAGGACCTGTAATCAAAGTACCCATTAACAAGTGGGGACTGTGTCATCAACGATGACTTGTTCTTGGATTTCCCACGCTGGCAGTAGTATGGAATAATGAGGGGAACTTAACCCCTTAATGTCCCATACCTCTCAGTAAAGACATCTGAAGTATGATCGTTTAGAGTGAGGCAATTTGTCATTGAAGTTCCAGGTCAAATTCAGTTATAAAAACCCATTTCATACTCATAGCCATGTTCCATACAATAAGGAAGGCAGCATTTCCATGTAGATGGAGACAGATGGAGACAGGGAGTGTGTTAGAAATTTTTGCTGTTCTTACAACAGTCCCCAGAAACAATGCTAGGAAGTTACTCCATTGAGACAGAGTGTATTTGCTTTGAATGGAGAGTGTGTAAAGCTTGGATGACTGGGACTTTCCATCAATAGTGATGACGGCCAAGTTTTGAAAAGTGTGGACCACAATTGAGTGTGTGTGTGTGAAAGAATGTACAATGGTTCAATAGTGTAACTTCTTTAGTTAAAAAAATAGTCTGATGTAAAATTTTTAAAAGCCTAACTGTGTAACATATCAGAAAAAGTTGCTAAGAGCCAAAGAGTTTGGCTGATTCAGACTATCTTTTATGCCAACATGATGTGACAAAGTTTTATTCTAATTGGTATGAATTTTTTTATTTTCATTTTACAGCTGTCCGTGAGGATAGAATGCCAGGTGGTCGGAACACAGGGTTATCTTACAAGGTAGGTTTCTGAACATCACCAGCTTACTAAGCCAGTGCCTTGTTGTAACCTTTCTGACTTTGCAGTGGAAAATTATGTATTTTACAGTGCAAATTTCATGGTCATGTGACTTTTGTGTGATAGCTTAACCAATCACTGCAAAGGATTAACATCATAGTGGAAGAGGAAATTTTTTGAAAGGAAAATACCCAGGATACTCCTTACTGTATATTTCAGAAAGTAGACCCTGAGCATTTCAGGCAAGAAAGGTGTAAATTTTTTGTGGTATGTTACTTTTCAGAGCAAACCTCACAACTATGACAGGCTGCGCAAGAAGTTCCAGCAACTGGCTCAACAGAAGACGATGGAGAACAAGAGAAACCGAGCCGAGAAACAGGCATTGAGGGCAGCCAGAGAAGCCATGAAGATGGAGAGGGACGCCTACAAGCAAGGCCATCTCTCGGTCAACAAAGAGCACCCCCACAGCCCTTTCCGTGAAGTCCAGCCAGAGACGGCCCAGATGATCGAGGTTCTCCAACAGACAGAGACCGCGCTGAGTAAAATCACGTACAGCGATACCTTTGGGGCCGATCGGATCATCAAGTATTCCGATGACCTCATGAAGGCCTTGTGCAAGCTGGGAGACGATCTGGTGTTCCATTTGGTCCAGTGGGTCAAGCATCTTCCCTTCTACACCCGACTGGCCACCGAGGAGCACACGCACATACTGAAGTCCAAATGGCAGGAGCTGCTCCTACTCTCGGTGGCCGTCAACGCCATCAACTTCCGGAACAGTACGACCAACCGGGGGCTGAGCTTTGAGCAGCACGTCTACAAGAACATGCTGTACCTGCAAGACTGTCTCAACCAGACTCTGGACTTGAAGCTCGACATGGACAGCTTCCGACAAGAAATGGGAGAGGTAGTGGAGAAGTTGACCCACCTCGTAGCCATGTTCCATACTTATAAAATCACACGGGATGAATACCTGTTGATTAAAGTGGTGGTGCTCCTCAACAACGCCTGTACCAGTAATAACAATGGTAAGTATATATGCCATTTTCAGTCAGATCATCCAACTAATTTGTCACATTGCCTTGTTTTGAGTGAAATCATGTACGATTACTTCATAGAATTTTGCAAGCTATGTTACATTATTTGTAAGAAAATTGAAATCACATCGATGAGTACACACGCACCCTCTTCTGGTGAATTTATTTTTAAAGATGGATACGTTCATTGGTTTGGAATTTCACCTAAGTGAGAGAAAAGGCCAGAGACACTAGTGTTAGTAGTGTTCCCACCAACCAGTTGAGTGCTTTTAAAATTCAAATTGTGACGTGATAATGAATGTAAAGTGCTGGTTTTATGTGAATGTAGAAGAGCTAGAAAGATCTGTACTGTGATTTTGGCCGTTAGTACTGTTTGAAACTTATAATGAGTAGCATGCTGAGTCAAGACCCGGCCAATAACCTGTTTTGTTCTCTCTTCTTTTCAATACTTTCAGACTCTGACATTGCTGACAAAGTACGAGAGCCCTATCTCAGTGCCCTCCATGACTACATGCAGGTAAACTACCCAGCATATCCAAACAGGTTCGACGAGATCATCTCCAGATTTCCAGAGCTCTCCGAGTGTGCTGAACTGCTTTGCAAAAGCAAGCTACTCTACATGCCCTATTTACTGAACGCGATGGCAAAATGTTGATTGTGTGACCCGTTTGTGGGTTGTGTCTGAAACTTTTTATCTTTCCTTTCCCGCCTTTTTCGTTTTGCTGGCAATACGTCGTCAAAACTATATCAGTATTTAACTCTTTACAAAACGTGACAAATCGCCGATAAATATATACTATGACACTTGTGTGCGTTCACAGTGTTTTACACTAATGTGGTGTTTCTTTTTTTGTAGAATTCATATATAAAGGAGAAAAATCGGAAAAAAAAATCTAAAATAACGTTTAAATCACAATGTTTGAAAAGAGTACAGAGCGTCACTGCCACCATACGAACATTCAAATGCAATATGTATTAAGCAGTGTGCATCGTTTGATTTAGAACTTATATATATAATTTATATATCTTTTCCTTTCCTCATTGTAAATACCCCGCATATATCGATTCCAAATCAGCGTATCATACAAATTTCAGTGTTGATGGTGTGTACTGTTACAAGAGGTTTTGGTGCATGTCTTGCACATTACCCAAGGCGAAGAATTTGAGAGAATCCTATGTATTGGTTGGGTAATTTTTTTTCTCACTTATTCGTTGAAATTTTGAATACATTGAGAATGATATTCTGTGTTAGCCTTGTTGTCTGTGTTTTGAAAAATGAGGAATGCTTGATAAACTTGTCATGGAAAATGTTCTGGGGCTTTCCATGATTTTGTGTTTCTGATAGTATTTGCAGTATTACAGAAATGTAGCATTGTAAATTTTGTCTTTGCTCTATCATAGTAAACTGTGCACGGTCTTTTCATATATTTACCGAGGTGAACGTTTGCGTCCACCAACAGAGTGGAATACTTCTGATTGATCTTCAGAGCCTGATAAAAAAAAAGTGCACCCCTACATTTACAGCACAAGGTGGCTCACCCCTTGTCCCCGTTGTACAGGCTTTGTAGGTGGTGGTGGACGGACCATTGCTAAGTAGGGGGTGGCAGGGTTTCTGTTGAGATGCAAACATAAAAGGTGCTTCAGCTACCGTGGTGCTTAGGGGTTTCGTCATCTCTAGTAAAGTAATTGTAAAGAAATCACAAATTGTGAGAATAAATTGTAAAGAAATGATAATAATAAAAGAGCAATTGTACAGAATTAATTATAGAGTTAAAGCCCCTGAAATGATTGGCTTTTATAGAAATGAGAATTTTTGCTTCTTAGGTGTTTGCTGTTGATCAATGCAGGTGTGGGCATATATGGCATAGTATCAAAGTGCAGCCCAGAAATGCAGAGATGTACATAGTTGGTGTGGTAGTTGTTAGATCTTGAAGTGCATTTGTAGGTAACGACAAATGTGAATTTCAAGAGTTCTGCCATAGCGTGTTATCCAAATGTTCTAGTGCAAGCCTAGCTTAGATCTGAGTATATGATATATTGTAGGTGCAGTACTGTGAAGTTTTGCTAAATGGTGTGGTAGAGCGTTATTACAATTTTTTTCTTGGCTGTAATTCTGACTTATATTATAGGCTATGTATATGTGTGTCTTACCTTTGATCAAATCAGACGGCTGCTGTAGGCATGCATAGCCTTGGCATAATCTTGTGTAGTGGCTCTTGTCGTCTGTCGAGTGCGGAATAAGTCTCTGCTGTCTAGACACAGCAGACTGGATACATAAGGGCATTGCTAAAGCCACAGCTGACCAACACTTATACGCCCCGGCACGTGAAAGTCTGGGCAAAAACACTTTACACAGCTGTGGTTCAACACCAGTATTGCTTTTTTTTTTTTTTTACACAAACAAGAAAATTAATCATGTATTAATTGCCAAAGAGCACAGCAATAAGGGAAGTAACTCTTAACAGTAATGGTAGTTCTTCTTTTTCAACCTCTACAATGTATTCACTTGGTAGTACAGCAAAAAGAGGTTTATATGGTTTTTTTTAATTTTGTTATATTTAAAGAAGAATGTGCAGGTGTGTCTTACATATAATGAGTTATTTAGCCAAAAACTATTCTTTAATGTGATATGTGATGTGGAAATGAAATCCAGTGTGATAAAGAAAACATTAAGAAAGTACATTGAAGATTTTAAAAATTATCACAATTTTTGTGCCTTGATTATTGAAAAAAAAGGGGAAAAAAAATTATCTTGAGGAGAAATCAAAAAGTACATTTTTTCAGTGTTGTACGTTTTCTGTGTTGTAATGAATGAGATTCATATGAACCTACAGATGATCTTTAAGAAAGCACAATTAGGAGACTACTATTTTTTCCGTTTATAGTTTCTGAAATTTTTTGTAATTGATATATGCCGTGTTTGTTTATTATATCTGCTTGAGACCAACTCTGGCCAGTTTATCTGCCCTTTCTGGTGTACTAGTACAATAGGCTGAAAATAAGTCAATAAAAGAATGTTATTTTGAATGAAATATCTTTGCCCGAGTCACAAATCTACTTGGTTCAAAAACAAGAGTCACAAAAGTTGTCATTGTTCTTCATGCATTTGATGTGTATTGGTAGTCTGTCAATCAAAAAAAAAATGAATAAATCATATATAATACAAAAAAGATAAATTTTCCTAAAATAATTTCAAATATGTTCAAAATTTTCTTTGCAAGTTAGTGTTGGCATAAATTATCGCTGTTGCATTTTATGAATATTGATTATTCTGAAAGTAGCCATTGAAAGGCCAGACTGCTTATGGCATGAAGGAAATGTGCAACGTTGAGAGAAATTCTCAAAGTGCTTCTGTAGACAGTGATGATGGAATTTTGCAACATAGAATAAAACGACTTCATTTATCCGTTGCATTTTCTGATTTCATGTGTTGTTTTATTTAACTGAAAATGCATATTCCACGTGCAAAGAAATAAAACTTGATTCTTGAAATATGAAAAACACTTTCTCTTTGCCTCTATTGATCAGTTCCATGATTCAAGGCACTTTCTGTGCAGTATGTTCTGTGGACAAGAATACGAGTGTGTGCGATGTATTTAAGCAATAAATCACACCCAGCGACGGTATATTTAAGCAATAAAGCACACCCAGTGATGGTATACCACGAGATTTTGACCAGTTCACGACATATATGCACGAGCGATAGCGAGTGCATATTTGAAGTGAACTGGTTAAAATCGAGTGGTATACCGTTGCTGGGTGTGATTTATTGCTATTATATCATAACAGTATATTGAAATTCTGGCGTGGAACGTCAAAAAAGGACTTTTCCTCAAGTTGAGAGCCAGTGCGCATGCCAGCCGTGGTATATCGCCAATATACCACGGTTCTTTTCGCGTCTCGACCAATCAGATCGCTGTATTTGCACCATCAATATACTGGTATGATATAATTAATAATATTATATCGGGCTCAGCCATTGTTGTCGCGCCAGGGTTAAGATTGGCAATGTTATTTGTATTGATTCATGATAAAATAGAATTAATTGTTACTTCATATACATTTATATGACAACTATGCCCAGTTTCCCTCTGATGAAAGCAGTTCACGTACGTACACGACGTCAAACCCTGCAGCAGTGCAGGTATAGATTTTCTGTAATATGTAAAAATGTTGGACAAAAATTGACAATTTTTACCATGATAAGAGCGCCTATTGCGTTAAACAAGGGACGTATTATGACATCATTATCATTGCAATGGTAACCGCACTGCCCACTTTCCACTTTGCAAGCTGAAAACTACAGCGTTCTGTCTAAAATCTGGCAATTTTTGAATCGAGTTATTGACACGGGTGGCGCTTTTCTAAAATTCAATCCCAGCATTCTTTGCGTATGCCCCCGTTCAAATGCACGAGTTTTCTCCCTTTTTCTATTTTTACGCGTGATATTAATGATTTTTGTAACAGCGACAAGGTCGTTGATAACACTTACTGGCTAATAAAAGAGAGATATTTATAAATGGTATGTTATAAAATAATAATTTGCACGTTTCGTATTTGTTTATTTACGAGAACTCAAAAAAAAAACATGGTGGCGCCCATGAAAGTAGGGTACACTTCCGGTTACTCGCATAGTATATTATGAATATGCACATGCGTAGTCAGTAAGCTGCTGGCACGACTATTATTGCACAATTATCTAGGCAATACCTGACATTGCACCAGACATGGCCAGCTGACATGATGGACACCCCAGCAAAATACATAGAACCAAAGTCTGAATATCCCACATCATTGTTTTCTGTAGTAAAGATTGACCTGTATACACAGGAGAAGAATATTTGTATTTAGCAATCTATATCCTGAATGACAGCACTGAATCTGATGACGCTGCAAATGTTGATCATATAAAGATTAACAGCCAGCAAAGGCATTTAACACTATCAAATAGATTAATAGCTAATCATAGTATAAAGTCTCTTCTGTATGAATATAGGGGCACTTTTGGTTCATATGAACTGGCGTTCTGATTTTTTCATATCAAGAGCCATTACTCAGACCTGCATGCCAAGACCAGTTTTTTTCAGATTATTTGAATTTTGTCATTTCAAGAGCCAGTACATGACATACCTAGTTCTGTCCAATTTGGTAAATATATATATATATATATATATATGATATATAATATATATATATATATATATATATATATATATATATATATATATGATATATAATATGTAATAAAATGATTAGTACAATGATTAGTACAATGATAAACGATATTTAAAATAAAAAATGTGGGCATTTATGTGTTATTTCTATAGGGTAAAGTAAAATTCCCGATTTCCACAAAACTGATGATGAAAATTTTATTCACCCCATAAGCTTCAAAATGAGCCACCACAAAACGTGATAGGCCAAATGAATATTGTAAAAGTTTGAGAGTCTGACTATTTGTCCCCGAGGTGCAATTTTCACCTTAATAATCCAGAAAGGCATACTCCACTGTCAGCTTATGGCAATATTTGGTGTTGAAAAGAAATCTGTTATTTGATCTGAATACAGTTAAGTGGTAATTGAGCAGGTGACAGTAACCAATGTGAAATAAATATAGCCATCAATATACCCACAGGAGCTCCGGATTTGTGTGTAATCACAGGCACAAAGGGTTTGTGTGTATACACTGTTGTATACAGTATGACACAGTCCCCGCTTTTAATTGGGAATTTGAAGGTGTTAGTAACTAAATTGAAGTCACTATGATGCACATGAAAAAAGAAATGAGGGTACCAAAGACCAGTCTATGGCTGATGTCCATATTGGATTGTACTGTAAACAAATAGTATGAATGACATAGGGTTATATATATATTTAAAAACTATCTACTGTTGATTGACCAATCAGAGTGCTCAATTCAGGGTGTTTTATTTACTCATAAAGCCTTGGTCACCAAATTCCAAAAACGAATGACAGCGCCGTAGTAAAGTACTGTCCAATCACAAGTGAACATGTCATATTCTGTAGACATCTGGTACATTTTAATATTCAAATTTGGTAACACAGCGGAAACCAGCTGAAAAACAAAATCTGCTGTGCCCTAGGGCATTTATATAATGTGCACTAGGGCATTTATAGAATGTTTCATTACATTGGAAGGCTATTTCACAAATAAAAGTTTTAATTCATATCCTAAACATGTTACATTGACAAAGGGGACGGTTGACGTAAACACTTTGAAAACGAAAATATATCAGTTAGGGGCGACAGTTTTTAAGTCGGATAAAACCCTCTTACTCGGGCTCTTCTGGTATATAAAGTCCAACCCTACGATAAAATGTCTCGGCCTGCGGCCTCGACATTTTATCGTTGAGTTGGACTTTATATACCAGAAGAGCCCTCGTACTCAGGCTTTATCCTATATATATATATAGAAATAACACATAAATGCCCACATTTTTTTATTTTAAATATCATTAATCATTGTACTAATCATTGTACTAATCATTTTATTACATATTATATATATATTATTGTCAATATATATATATATATATATATATATATATATATATATATATATATATATATATATATTGTCAATACCAATTAATTTTATGATGTCATCCATCAGATTATAACCGATAATGTATCCAATTATCCAGTATTGTAGCTGATGCTATTGTAGCTAGATGTTTTCTACATCTGTATTAAATTCCCCAGTATTGCCAAAACTATAAAATTATAGCAGTTTGTACCCCTTCAAGCAAATAATGGACTCAAGCAAACTTGCACTCCATAATGTACTCAGTTTTGCCTTGTATGCTGTGAAAAGTTTCTTTTCATCCTCTATGGTCAGGGAGGGGGTACATTATAGCATGAATATTGGGTGATTTGTTTCTCTAGTAACAAAATTTGCATGTCGGCTCCCAATTTTTATGCTTGATGTTGAAAGAGAACAGTGAAAAGTTTACTCTTTTTGGGGGGCTCTGTTGTAATACTTGAGGAAAATTTGAGCAAATGTGTAAGTTGTCCTTTAAGTATTAGACGTGTCAAATCTCCTTAAGAAGCCCTACATGAAAAAAATCTTGATTGTTTTCAGGTATACATATAGTTGCTCTCACAGTTTAAAGTATACCTCTCATTCACATTCCATAATTAGAGGCAAAATCAGTCTGTTTTTGAATCACAGAGGTCAATAACATTAGGTTACCATCTTTAGACACAGACAGGAAGTTACTGGGTGCTTGCACCATTGTCTATACTATGAAGTTTATTTTTTGCACACTTCAACCAGCAGACTGAATCTAGCTGGATTTTGCCTTGCATTGTCAGGTTCTCAGATCCAATCACGATATGTGCATGCAGGATAATGAAGGACATTGAAAAAAGGTGTATATGCAGGTGTGGCATATCATGAAAGAACTGGCTGGCTCACACAGTTTGTCAAAATCACTTAAATTACATCCTCACACAGCACGATACCAAATATTGGGCGGAAATATCGCAATATTTTGCAATATATCTTCCAGCTGTCATGACCCATGTTGTATTGATCTTTTCTACATAAAAATACATACATGTATGGCAATGGTATACCTACAATGTACTCATCAAGCTTTGTAATCCCTCAATCCCTGGAATTCCCATGGATCCAGTACGATAAAAATACAATTGTGTGTGCAAACAAGCATAGAAATATATTGTATGTGTATGATACGTGTGCATGTGGGCTTGTTTGTACCGCTATCACATGATCTTTAGGGCATACTCACATTGCGTGCATCGTTTATGTTCCAGAGTACGACCATTCAAAGATAAAGGTGTTTTGCTTCTCTGTTGACATGTATACATGAAAGTATGAGTTACTTGATAAAAAATATATGAGTGCACAATTTGTTTGTTCAGTCTTACATAACATACAGATTAGAAGTAATGGAAAAACATGTGCATCATATTTAAATCTAGCTTTATATCACACAGAAAATATGTATTTGAAGCATAACATTTTCTGAATTTAAAGAACCATCAGCCTCTTTATTCTTTTGTTTAAAAATTGGATAAATAACTAGTTCGCAATTTTAGATATGACCTACATCACGAAAATGTTCTGCATCAGCCTTATATTATTTCCAAGTTGTAATCCATTATTGTTATGATACCGGGAAACTGTGGATGAAATTATTACTACCTAGAATGTACAAGTCCCTCAGTGATATCTTATACACATGCTCAATTATGGAAATCCTTACCTAAAATGTAATTCAAAGCTAGCATGCTTCCAGCTACGGGTTCACAAACAAGTTGAAACCCTGTCTAACTTTTACAAGAGTATCTTGTTCAGCGGTATTTCATTGCTTGTTGTCCACAACTTAAAAAATTCTTGTCAATGGTGCTCTGTAACAAAGATTCCTTACTCAAAAATTCTCAAAATTTGATAAAACTATTGGTTTTGCAGAAAATATACCACAAACATAATTCAAATACAAGAACGTTAGTCAGTGGGGTTTATAGGCTTGACTGGAGTAAAGGTTTATCTTCCTGGCTCCATATTACAATTTCAAATGTATATTTATTTAACTTTGTAATGTAATATTACATTGATTTTAAATATGGTAATGCCATGAAAATATGAATATGAGTGAATAAATATAAATGGCTCTTCCATCACGTCTGCTGTTCTCGTGAACTTGAACTTTATCTGATACATTTTTGCCTTCTGTGATGTACCAAGCTGTTTTTAAAGTTTTAAAGTTGACAAAAGATTGTGTTATCTGCTGCTTAACCACTCCATAATAAAACGGATGCATGGAGTTTTACAGACTCCGCAAGCCTAAGACTATCACGTGATGGCAGTAACAAACACACATGTACAAACATGTATGGAAATACACATATTTCTATGCGCATTTGTGCATAGAGACGACCTGGTCCATTCAAATTACGGATTTAACCTACTGAGTCTGCACCATAGGGGACAAAAGTTTAAATGGTGATAATTCCTATACTATTTACATCCTAAAAACAAGTCCATTTTCTGTTTCAGTATGTGATATAACTGTCCACTAATGAATTCTAGGTTTTTAATTACATAAACTTCATTATGTTAAGATTAATGCTTGACATATTAAAAGTGCCCATTAGAGTCCACTAGAAAAATAACAAACAGACATTGAAACTGAATATGTTTAGATGCTGTCATTATTCAAATTTGGTATGAGGGTACCAGGAACATCTCAACACCATGACCAGATTTGCAAGTGGTCACAAATATCAATTTTAAATAAATGCAGGTATTGTTATTCAGGGAAGACCTTTCTCTTTGTACCATGAACAGTTATGATCGGAGTGTTGTAAGTGAAATTACATGGAAACAAGATTATGCTTTCCCTAAATAAATCACTGATCTTTGGTTGTGCAAAACATCCCTTAATAGGGCTGTTCACATTTGACGTCATTGTTTTCTAATTAATATGCAAAAATAAATATTTGTCTGCATTTTTAGATTACGTCTTTGAAAATTATACAATTGCAAGAATGACGAAAATACATCTCAGTAGGTGACTGCTAGTGTAACAATGAATACTAAAAGATATTCACGACTCAGAGTACAAGCTGCAAAAAACAGCCACGCATGCAACATTGATAAAATTTGTCCGTATTTCAAAACTGGTGACCACAGCTGAAGCAGCTTCATGTGAACATACATGGATGCAGCCACAGTTTTATTTGGCAAAGTCTTGCAGTGATTGGAAAGCTACAAAACTGGTGAACCAAAAACACACATCAAATGCTGAATTTGCTCCAAAATTTGCTCGAAAGTCAGTGCCAATTTCTGGAAAGGCAACTGCTTTGCAAAGATTATCAGGATTGATAACACTTGCAACTAATATCTCTCTTGGCACAATACCGTTTCAACCATAGACCCCAGAGCTCTCCAGCAGTCTATGTCAAAATTCACTCTGAGCAAAATCTTACCATTGAAACTGGAAATTATCTAAAGATGTGATTTAGAAATTTTCTGGATTTTTTATTCTGTTAATACCATATATGAAGTCAGCTGACTTTTTCCAACTACAAATTTGAAAATAGGCTGAGGACTAATGTGCAGCATCTCGGAAGCAATTAATCAATTGATTGGTTGAAACTCATTATTCTTATTATGAAGTAATACACACCTTTTTATCTAATTCAGCTAGAGACAAATTTTTTCTGCTTTAAAATGTAGCTAATCTATACATTCACAATCGTCGAAGTATCTTGTTACCCTTGATGGGGTTGGTCCAAATCATGTTGGTGAAAATGTCAAGCCAATCTGGCCCAGCTTCCACTCTAATAAGGAAAGTCATTAAATGTCATTCAGTAATTAATTGACAGAGTGTCACCTTTTTTGCTGTTATACTGTGAGATAATCATGTGTACCAAGTTTCATGACATTTAATGCAGGACATTAATCCCAAATACAAAATTCATTAAATATGCAAATTTGCTATTCATTAAACGATACCGCTAACTGTCATTGCATTCTATTACAATACTGTGGGATAAACATCTGTACCAAATTTCATGAAATTTGCTGCATTATTTCTAGACAATATCACACTCAGTACGAATGTTTATTAAATATACAAATTAGCAATAAAGAGACAATACTGCTAAATGTCTTTGCAAGCTATATCAGTAAATGTTTTATCAAATATGGCACAAAGCACTAATTACGAAAATTAGCACTAACCAAGTTTGAAAGGAACTGGCTCCAGCATGTCTGAAACTGCATGGACGGAGGGACGGATGGAAGCATGGATGGAGGGAACCCATCCTGAAGTCCTTCAGACTTTGTCCGTGGGGACTAAAACATCAAACTTCAGACAGTGTTGATTGACGTGATGCCGGTTGCATAATATATTCCACGAACTATTTTAAATGCTCTAATGGTGGCTTGCATGCACCAGCTGGGTTATGTGGCTTTGAAAAATGTACAAGCTGGTGAGTAAAGAAGCAACTTCTTCTCAATTGAAAAGTGTTTTACAGAATTACCAGTACTGATCTAATTTTGTTCAGCCTCATTCTAAGTTGGTGAAGCTATAAGATGAGCTATTAAAATTAAGCAGAAAGCTGGACATATAACTTAAATAAGCATTGACCATTCTGATGATAGATGAATTAAAATCTTCTTGTGCTTGTCTGTTAGAACACTTCAAAATACACCGAGCACTTTCCGTCATTTGCCACAGTTTAACTATAACATTATTTTGACTTACAAAAAAACTGGTACCAAAAAAGCGAACAAGATTGCAATTAAATTTTCCATCTTGAAAAGCTGCAGTACATATCTACCTTTTCAAATCTTTTGTTTTGCAAAAATTGTCATGAGATATTATAATACTACCGGTACATAAGATGTGCCACATGAAATCACCTTGCAATCATTGGAGAGCTGACTATAGTGTCTTCAAGACAAACAGACATATTGCACAGAATACAGTGAGTTATTTATTTGTGCCAACCAAGACATGACGTGTTTTGACATTGTTATACCTAGTGGAATACTTGTGCATATGTTGTGTGTTTGTCTGCTTGAACAAAAGCCTGACATAACCATGGCCTTGGCTAGCGCTGTTAAAGTTGTCAATTTGCGAAACAGATGGTGTCCTTCTACTGCAGGCTGATGGCTTAATTTCTGGAATAAATTTCTATTGTATTAGGTATCGCTACAGGCATGGATGTCTGTCCTCCTTTCTTGTTTAAGTTTCTCATTAGTGTCTGATGACGCTATCAGCTTTTGTGTCTGTGCGAGCTGGCTGCTGAGAGCTGATGAATACAACAAAACACCTGTAAAATCTTATTATATCCACGTACATGGTGAAATTTACATGGACAGCATACAGACACGCTTTGAAGGCCAATATGCCATATTTCAATAGGGTTGTCAGTGACTTGGGTTACAGTCATCATAAATATACTGACATACAGGTATACCACAAAGAACAATGCTGAGCCTGAATTATATCGTTCAGCATAAATTCACTTGCCTAATTTCAGTAAATGTTGCTCACTGAGGCAACGCCGACAGTATTCCCATGCCACTCTGTACTAGATTCAACCCTATTGATTTCAATGCCCTGACTGAATACAACATCCGCACAAGTTATGAAGTGTTGCAACATTGGGCAAATATTGACCCTTTGAGTATTGTAATTTTTCTCACAAAAATTTTAATGTAATATTTTACCAATTTTTATGAACTTTTTTTTAAATGTTTTTGATAATTTTGGACTGACTGGATGTCACATTTCATTGGCTACAGATTTTTGATCAAAAGTTTGGCCAAAATCTGGGAAAAGTTGACTGGGGTATATTTTATAAAGGCAACAAAAATTGTCTTTGGTACTCAGAGGGTTAAACCCTTTCAAAAGTATCCAAAGGGAATCCAATGGGACTCCTCTAGGATATTTGAAGGATAAGATGGTACCAACATAATCCGGTATGTCCAATCTAGTTCTATAGAAATCCTATGGTAGTTGTACTGGAATCCTACAGAAGAAAGTAAGACAGGAATCCAATGGGACCTCTCTAAGACATACACTAGACTCTGGTAGTTTTGCTTCTAAAAGCATGTCAAAATGCAGTGTTCTACTTGTCAGCATAGCCTGTCGTGTGGATAATAAATGTCCAATTTTACTCATGACAACTACATTTTCATCATGACTAGAAATCATTTGGTAATGATAACATCGCATATTGTAGACTGGGCATTGTTTGCAAGAGTAACACTAAGTCCATAACACACTTGAAGGGAAGGAATACAAAAAATATACTTGTTTTCTAGAATAAAATGATGCAAAATGTGATCCAAAGTCACCCCATTGCCTCTTGAAGAAAGCCAACCTTTCATATCATTGGTACCATGATAAATTCTAAAAAATATCCATTACAAAGCCCCATACTTTTTTGTCCGGAGGCTGGTTTCTTAGATAATATTTTAAACCTGAGATAATTCTCACAAGTCAACAGGAGGAGCTTTTAAATGTAATTCTGTTTGCATTATGTCATCACCTACATAATGTGAAGTCATCAGATGCTTGGAAGCTATATGCTTCACTATGACGGTTTCCTTAGGAAAACATGTTGGATACAGGAATATCCAGCTTTCTCATTCTCATTTAGCTTACAGTCTATTCTTCCGTATCTGGTCTATGCTTGGCAAAAAATTTCTATCAAGGAATTTACTGTGCCAAGGAATTTAGGTGTCTCAGCTCAGTCCGAGTAAAGCAACACAATATTGCACAGAGGTTTGGGGTAATGCAAAGCCAGAAAAGAAAAGCAAGGAGTCTTATTTTGTCTGAGGCGAATTGTAATTTGTATCAGTTATATCAGATGAGCTCTGCACATTATGGGACTCACCATGTTGACTCTCACCTCTGTTTTGTGGCTCAGCCAAAATTTTGGGCAAAACTAGAACACTGTAATGAAATTTAACCATAGAGATTTCAGTGCAGTATAAGACAGTACAGTACAGTACAGTACAGTACAGTACAGTACAATACAATACACTGCAGTGCAGTACAGTATAGTACAGTGCATCACAGTACAGTACATTAAAGTTTGGTACAGTACAGTACAGTACAGTACCGTCAGTGCAATACAATACACTGCAGTGCAGTGCAGTACAGTATAGTACAGTGCATCACAGTACAGTACATTAAAGTTTGGTACAGTACAGTACAGTACAGTACGGTCAGTGCAATGCAGTACAATACAGTATGGTGCAGCGCACTGCAGTACAGTATGGTACGGTATGGTACAGTTCAGTACAGTAAACTATAGTACAGTACAGTATGGTACAGCACAGTAAGGTACACTGAAGTTCAATACAGTACAGTTCAGTACAGTCTAGTGCACTACAATACAGTCTAGTCTAGCGCAATACAGCACTGTGCAGTACAGTACAGTACACAACAGTACATTGTAGTGCAGTACAGTACAGTTCAGTATAGTACAAGAAGTGTGATTAGAGCACAGAATTTTTATTTCATTTATGTTTACTTCTGAGTCCATGCTAAATGAATATCGTCCAGTTAACAGTGTGCATAGATAAATTCTTAATACCTGCCAGCACCTATACAATACAGAAATGAAAAAAAATGAAAGATTCTGAGTTTCAGGTCTTGTTGTTCATTCTTCAAAAAAAATTAAATAAATACAGTATGAGTAAGGCCAAAAAGCTACATATCTGGAGAAAATATATAACAAATTATTCTTTCAATGTGGCATTAAATTCTTAAACATCTGGAAAATGTACATGTCTTTCTAGAAAATCAACAAGTGATGCAAGAGTTTTTTAAACCGTTTTGGATTTGCCGTTGTATTTCATGTTCAGATAATTAAATTTAAATGTAACACAAAGGTCAAAAACATAAACCAAGTCAAAGCTATTGTAAAATCCAAGTTAAATTCATTAAACAAATTGGCAATTCTTTTGGAAGAGCACAAAATTAGTTTTGGGATAAAGAAGAGGACAAAGTCAACTAAAATGAAAATTACATTCCTAACTTGTATGGGCCTTAATGAAGAGATAACCACTATTAACCAGCGACATATTTTTTTTGAATATTTTTGCACAACTTCATTAGAAAAAATAAAGTGCTTATTGATGTTGGGGAAACTTTCTCACATATTGTGTTCACAGAAAAGGTGTTCATAGTCAATAATTTCTGTTTGTAGGACTCATCTTAATATGCCATCCATAGAGGTTTATCCCTTTTGATAATTTGTACACCAAATTGATGGAAAAGATTCTTTGGAAAAAAGGAAAACTGCTTTGTTTTGAGCATGAACAAATCCATCTGTGTGTGATAATAAAGATACACATGTCCTGGCTAATATACTCTTTTCAGACTGAGGGCTCATTACTCCATCAGGGACAAGTTGTTGATATACAAACTACTGCAGAATTCACATAAAAAATCAGAAATCACATATCATTTTGGTGTCTTGAGTTCTGGTTTTTGAGTTTATTTGCATGCTGTACCTTTTCATTATTCCAAACTCCAAAATGTGACAGTGTATAATCACATTACAGTCTGCTGAGTGTGCATATTTTGTGATTTTTACCACCGGAATCAATCTCTCTGACTCGTGTTGTATGTGAAAAGATATGAAGATGTGCGGACAAAATAACTTGCTAGTAGCTGGGACTAAATACTGTTAGGCACACGTTTGAAAAGCACTGCACGCTAAGTCTGAAATGGAGACATGCCTTGCTTGAGGCAAGGATTATAATGATACTCATTTGAAACACAGAAACCTAGGGTAATGAACTTGAATTTTCTGGAGTTTGTTGTTTGCATTGTAGCAGTCATGTCTCCCACTCCTTGCACCATCCACTTCATTCAGAAGAGCGTAAAAATAGCCGAAGTCTCGATATCGAGTATGAGGCTATGCCTTATACAGTGAAGACTGCTTAGGGCCATCTCGACAATACTACTTGACCTCTATGATAGCCCTATCATACTGTATGTATCTCCTCTGACACTGCCAATTTACACAGCTCAGCCTAATTCATATCAAGTATCTAGTGGTAGAATGGCTGGATCTGTACCGGTTTTCATACAGTACCCTGTTACAGGAAAATCGGTCACATGTATTTAAGGCAGTCATTCACTGATGTTACTTGGATGGCACTGCAAAAAACATACACAGCTAAAAACTGTATACAGTCACTGTTGTTCCAAAATTTTAAACATGGCTGACACACCTCTATTACCATATATAGTTATATGCAAATTTGCATTGACCTAATAACTTTAAGCAGACCCATCATGATAGGCTGTCCGGTTTAAATGGTAACTGGGTAGGGCAGTTTACCTTAATAATCCAGCCACTGTCAGATAACTGTAACATTAACACTACTTGCTACTTTATTTGTTCAAGTCTGCACAATGAAGGCAACAGGGCAAAATGTGAATTAGTATGTGGATATACTGAGGATGGTTTCATCTGGCGCTGGTTTTTACCTTTCTACCAGGCACATTGATGGTGTACCTCACATTAGCACCTGACAATGAGAAAGTTTAGCCAATGTCTACTAAAAGAGCCTGGCCATCCTGTGGATGCCTACGGATGGCTGGGAAGAAATATCTGCACCTGACCAAAGATACAATGACTACTACCTGCTGGTTAACATATAAGTCAAAAAAAAAATGAAGAAAAATAAGAATTCCACTGATAATAGTTTGCTGCACAAAAATATATATATCTGCTTTGCTTTAAAATGAGCTACCAAACACAAATGAAAACGACTGTCTCCCATGTTTGTGACAGAATCATGCTGAAAGGAAAAAAACTTGTAAAAGACTATAGTACCTGTTCTAGATTTTACTCTTTGCTTACACTGAGCTTTGATACAGTTATTTGTATCAACCAACAAGAAACTTCAAGATTAAGGCGCCTCTTGTATACTGATACAGGGAATACTCGCACATTCTTTGAGCTAATTTCTAATTTGCTGACTTAAAAGAGGACTATCTATGAAATACTATATGGTGAACAGCATCCCATTCTATTCTTGCAAAGGTTGGAGTGGCCCTCCTTTCTGGGATAACAAATTGAAAGGTACCACCCTTCCCCATTGCAAGACAGGGTCGGTATTCAATGATGCAGAATTCATTCCATATCTCTGATTAGTATAGATCCATTACCCATGAGGGACCACGAACCCCTTGGAGGAACCAGAGTGAATGGCTGGACTGGTCTGGATAGCAAACTCAGTGACATCCAATATTTCATCCTATCCTTAGGCATTCATGAGTACCTGGGTAAAAGACTCCGTCCAGAAACCTCTGACGTGAACCATGTCCCTGTCGAGGAGACTAGATAGGCTTAGGAATTTACTGGTGCAACACCTGAACCTTGACCCCTTTATGTATGTTCTGGTTTCCCTGGGTGAGGCTTGGTATGGGCCGAGTCTACGGTCACTCCGAAACCTACGCCGCATGAAAAGTCTTCACATAAACTGAAAAGACACTGCAAATACGGAACTACAATATTTAAGACACACATCAACATCTACACCTCTCTGAAACAAATCTGGTCATTTCTATGCCATAAAGTTGACAATTATACAAAACAAAAGTTAGTATCTCTAATATATATATATATGTACTAGCGATATAACAAGGAATCAATCTTCCAATGGACTTCATTAACAAGGATGTTATACCATAACATTTCATCAGATATTTCATCTAAAATACATCTGATATACAATCAAATAATGAAACTTCTGTATTGAAAAACAGTGAAGAAAAGAAATGGATACCGGCTTGTTTATGATATCAAATGGCATCTATGAAAACCAAGAAAAAAAAATTACCATTTACTTCACAGGATCAGTAATGCTGTATCAGTATTCATCAAAGATGATCACGACATGCAGCAGATATGTTAGTGTAGGGTCTGACACATATCTTTATATGTATATCTGAAACAGATCATTACACCGTATACCGTTTCTTGTTTTTTGCTTGTTCATGAATAATTTTACAGATCTTTCTTTTTTTCTCCAATGGGTACTTTATTCAACTCACAGCTTAATTCTAGTTTTGTTTTACTCTGCTTGAAAATAAGAGGCTGTTTAACTGCTTTCAAAGATCTCATGGCGTTGATCTGTACCTGTTTTTGTATACAGTACAAGCACTGAAACGGCTTGGCTTGCTGATACTATGCTATGCTAGATTGGTGAAAAGATATACTGCTACGTATGCAGAAGCAGCCCCATACATTTCACAAAGCCCTCCTCTGTCATAAGAGAGTACAAGAAATACATGGCTTTGCACCTTTTGTTCGGTGACAAAAAGTGTGACCCCGGCAGATCCACTGCTCTCCGGACTGCCAATGATTTTTTTTTCATGCTCATTACACACAACAACTGAAGCACTGCACTGGATCACGACACTCCTTGTGTATTGAAAACTTCAATGTTTCATAAAACTTTGGGTCAGGCTCCTCCATAGGGAGCGGAGAGACTCACTCTTCAGGTGTTCCGCTGCTGCTGTTGTTGCTGCTGCAGAAGCTGTTCCAGTGGGGTCAGCCCTGATAGGGACGGCGGACTTGACCAGATCGACTGCAAATTTAACAGAACGTAGTGATGTAAAGCTTTATCATATACCTATGACCATATCGCTCCACCCTGGTGATGGTTACACTGAAATATTTTACAGTAAACATCTAGATATGCGTCATCAATTTGGGAGTGTTCTCAAACTACACTTGCAATTTTGATGGTGAACAAAATAAACAAACAAAATGGATGCCGCTCTCTGCCTACAATGCAATGGTGCTGACTGAAAAATATGAAGGGTTTGAGGAACGAGGATATTTTGGGTAGTAAATATTATGATGAATCTTGTTATCCCGTGGTTCTTCCATAAATGTCTTTGAAAATTTTTAGACAAGCTCTACAAAATATTCTACCACTCACATAGCAAGGTCTACCTCCGAGCAGGTAGTGAGCATGTGGAATGACTGAATGTTGTATGTGACACCTGTTGACATGGCAACTCTCAGTGTAAAGAACCAAAATGGCCTCTCTCTCCACTCCGTACAATGATTGAGCATCATTGAAATCAAGAGAGATTTAAAGCAGAGGAAAGCTTTTGATCAGAAGCAATTGTAATGACGTAAAGCACCATAAAAAGTTCTTCCCTTGCTACTATTTTTGAATCCCGGTATCTTTTCTTTTTTGTGTACATTGAGATATGAGGAGTTGTCATGTGTGGTGTTGACTTCTTCATTTATCAATCAAGCTTGTTTACACAAATATTGCCATTTTTATGTGTAGGTGGAATAAAAGTGAAGTCTAAAAATGTAAGGTTTATCCCATCATCTGTAAAATTCTGGGCATGAGTATATGATAAATCAAATTATTACCCAATATCGCCAGTTCCTTGCCTCATGTCAGCATTCATGTCATTTGTGCTGCCTCAGACACAAGACAAAGTCAAGTGTCTGATGCAGAACAAATGACACTCATGCTGATACGATACAAGAACAGGTGATAACTCCACTGGAGAAGTCTGCCAGACACTGAAAAGATTTTGACAGGAGTGCAACCAATAATGAACAATGTTTAAAATTTGGTCTGCCCTTAAACTAATGCGGTGTGGTCTAACCTTTTATGAGTGAGTTTTGATTCATCATGTACAAAAGGAGTGATGTCATTAAATCAGCTACTCAAAGATGGCTGATCACTAGATTCCTTCACAATGCTGCTCTGTGCTTACACCTGCACATGTGAACTCAAAATTAAATTTATCATAGCACAGCTCGGAGAACTGAGATGCTCAGCTAAGCGGTGGCAGCTTTATTACAGACAAGTAGAGGAAAGTATACAGTACACATTATACCAGGGTGCGGAAGCAAATGAAATGAAATACGCGCGTCACCTGTGCATGCCATGCAAGATTTGCCATGCAATGCTCAGCTTGTTCTTTTCACATCAATGTACAGCAGAGAATAGGAGTTGCATAGCAAATGAGATGCTGTGAGACAATCTAGTGGAACACAATGTATTGAAAAATCAGCACAACTACAGGAACCTAGATTTGATCATAACAACAATTGTCTACATCAAGGGTATATCTTCCACTACAAAAGAAAATTGAAATGCGGAAATGAACATGTCTGTACTGGCTCTTTCAGTAAATGACGACAAAATACCTGGCTGAACCATCTCAGTGGCTTGACAAGTGTGTTCATGTAAAATTTTGCATACACTACAGTCAGAGTCACTGTAAAATTATTGTTTGTCTTTTAAAATGCATGAATAAAAATCTCATACACTGTACCAAAATTATTTAAGATTTGTATGAGTATTACAAAGGAATTACATTCTTGTCTTGTACAATATTATATCCATATCATATCTCCTAATATTATATCCTGATCATATTCAATAATATTATATCCTTGCTGGACTCAGTTTTCCCCCAAATATTGCCTTTTCTAAGCAGGAAACTATTCACTTAATATCAAAGACGATTCCACCAGACATATATAGTTTAGAATCCAGCCTTTGATTTCAAGGTTCCAGGATGCCAAAAATCTCATGAAACACATCAGTTTTTACTATTATTTTTTGAGAACATAGTAAAAGGGCAGCAAACCAACAGATTTCAAAAATTATAATGAGAGGTTTTTGTCCACGTACAACACACTATTCTGATGTATTTTGACGCAAATTAAAAATAACATTTAGAGAGTGAAAGCTGTTCCCAACTTTTTCCCTTAAAGTATTCCCTTTTCCTTGATGGAAAATTCCCCACTAACCGTATCCTGAATACAAGAGCTCCAAACTGCCCTCTTCCAGCAAATCTCCGCATAGTGATATCTCTACTGCTTGATTTTCCCCCTCCCCTGGCAAACCTTGGAAAACAACTGAATCCTTCTTCCTTTTGTCCACACAGCTAAAGAATGAACTATGCTTGCCTGCTGATGATAGAGGTCTACCTCTCTTTCTGATATTGAGAAAAAAGTTGCCCCTCAACCAATCAAGTATAGCTTGTGAATATAATATGTTCTTGAACAGCTTTACTAGCAAGTCCCTGTTGGTACCGATATTCACCAAAGACTACATTCATGGAGGAAAAAACTAAAGCAAGGTTGGAAAAAACTAAAGCAACGAGAAAACTGCAATATTCTCAATATATATGAAGTATTAAGAGTAAAGCTGATTAGGCCATTTAAAGAAAATTCTTTGTTTGCCGTCCTTGGATTTTTGAAAAACCTACCAGCCAAACAGGGAAAAAAACAAACACAGACAAAAAACACAAGAGTATTAACATAAGCTCATTTTTTACTTGGTTTCTTTGGAAAAGAATATTTTTATTTGTAATAGTGTTAACATGGTGTTTGTTTTCTTAGTTTTCTCTGTAAACCTATCAGTACGGCAAACAAAGAATTTTATTTATAGCGCCTTAGATTGGTGATAAATGTGTTTGACTCTATCAAATTTCTTCTTTGATGGCCTATACTTGGAAAAGAATGGATTTCTCACCTGTATGTTGCTTGGTAGCAGAGTGCTTGTGGGTGAGCTTGAAAGCTGGGCTGTACTTGGAGAACCCCATGTGGTGTTCTCTGAGCCCCAACCAAGTCCCAGCGTACTGCTGCTACCAAAACTCTCTGGCAGAGGAGAATGACGAGGTGAAGTGTGTGAACTTGCAGAGCGACTGGAAAATGGTGATGATGTCAGGTTCAGGCCTGAGGGGAGAGGAAATATAATTCATAAATGAAACTGTGGTTCCTTTTACACCTTTATTATAGGTTAAAGTTTTTTCCAATTTTACATGAATCCTCTTGAGAGATAATACACAAACTCATTCCCCAGTTGCCTATTTTTGATTCATGTACATAGAAGTTCAGCACAAATTTTGAACTTGGCAAACAAAGCAATGGAATTAATTTTTCATTCCACTGGTTAAATAAACGCCTGCATATTGTTGACAGGAGCCAAAAACACTGAACAAAAATGTGTTTTTATCCTTTCACCTGATGTTCTTGTACATGGCATAATATACTGTTGATAACAAAAGTACTGTATACGAGGCGTAGTGATGATGTGGTCAACCTTTGCAGCTCCTAATTTTGGTACAACCCTCTTTTTTTCTATGGCTGTTATGGACCTCTATACAATGGCAATGGGGTAAAAGGGTTGACAATGTGTGTGGATTTACATCAGTACGTACCATCACTTTCACTCGCAGTCCATGGAGAATTGAAAAGTGAGTAGGAGCCAGACTTAGTATTATCCCCAGCCGATACATTCAGGTCAGAGGCTGTGGGAAATAGGCTGGAACTACTGTAAAGTAAAAATCAAAAAGAAACTCCTTAAAAATGACTACTTTCACAGACTGAAGGTACATGTGCATATGAGGTCAGGGAAATTTTAAACAATTTATTCTGAAAATCACCACCTGCTCTTGCAGATGTTGAAATGTCTTCCTGAAACTTATGAATCAGCCACCATAATACATCCACTCTGTAGCTTTCCTTAGTACTTCATCTTGACCATATTCTTTTTGCTGTATTAACTATTATATAAATTGGTTTGAAAAGAGTCATCAGTGTCTATGTCTATCCCATCATACCATGGACTATACTTGCTGTGAGTGGGCATTTGCTTTCATTACATATTGGGTAAATCTGCTGATTCTGAACGAAAATAAAAATTACAGAAAAATCCCCAAGCCATCTTGACAAGAAAATCAAAGGAATAACATTTCTTTTTTTTTTCTGCCTATAAAGCGTATGTCATAGAAATCATAGTTGTAACTACTGATGCCATTATCATTCTTTTTCACATTTTTGACACCTGAACAAGGAATTAACAATGTATTGTACAAGGGTGAATAGCTAATGACACCTTCAGGACTGACCACTGCATAACAGCATCAAATAAGTGTTATTAAAAATGTCCATGACTTATTTAATACCATTTGTAATGACCACTGGCAAGTTTAAGATTAACCAGGAAAAGGCACTGCACTACCCTTCTTTGTACCCATGTATTGCAATTCAATAAACCTTCAACGTATAGATGTGTTTTTATGGATAGCTTGCTGAAACACTCAACTCAACAAAAATAATATGGGATGTGAGGTTTGGTTCTGATCTGTCTGTCTATGACTCTCCTAGATATTGACTGATCTCTTTTTTTCAAAATATTTGCATTCAAACAATAGTTTCTGTCCCGATTCTACTTCAGTGACAGAATCAGTTTTTTTCCCCTGATTACTTATGGGTTTATGTCTGTATAGTCAGTTGCATGAATGTCAAATGATCTATGCACATGTACAAATATGTTGTGTACTGCTGACAAATGTGTGAATATGGAGTATAGATACCTGGTAATAGGTCAAGAAAACCAAAAAGATATTTCCGTTCTATGATTATATAACATCTATATCACAAGAGTGAGAACTTTTGTAGAATTTACTCAGTCTGAATATAACAAAAGATTTTTCCATCAAATAATTATGACAGATGATTATGCTTTTCAGAACTAGTTATGCAGCTGGGGGTAATTAGTTACCACAACCACAAAATAATTTCTATCCAATGATAACATAACTCATATTCCACATTTCACAGATTATGTCTGACAACTGTGACGCCATTAAATAGTGAGCTCTTTCTCAAAATTCACTGATCAGAGCATAGCAACAATTTTACCATCAGATACATATGACAAGATGATCATGCCTTTCGGAAATCATTATGCATTCTAGCGGCGTCTCATTGTAAAGGTTCCACATACAAAAAAATTCTGCCTGATTACGTAACTTGCTGTCTGCTCTTCCGATCAGTTATCTTCTGTATTAAACACAAAAGGTGATCAAAAAATGCTCCTTTCAAAGGGTACAAATGTGCCTGTTTACCACTATTGGCATAGCATGAATATACAATTAAACATGTTTGAATCTGGCATACGTCCATGCTCAGACACATCTCACAAGTGGTCAATGCTGTACTTGGGTGGCTGTATGAAAATTACAATGGCAATAGCAGCTCTCTATTGAGAATGTGGAAGTTCTTTGACAGACATGAGACACACAGACATAAACAGCATATTAATCCTTGATGTACCAAGACATAAACAGCATATTAATCCTTGATGTACTAATAAGACATAATCCTCGATGTACCAGCTTATACTTGGGCCAAAACACAAATGATAGGTTTGGTTTGCATCCTTTGTCTCTTTCAAAACTGATGCTGTGTCGTTTCAGTATTATGAATTTCTTTTAAAGGTTACAAGTTCACATTACTCTTTCAATACAGTGGTAATTCTGATCATACACAGCAAGATGACGACAACAGGTTAACTGTTCAGAACTGCAAAAGTGCATAAATGTGATGGTACAGATACTAACATTAAATTGTTTCTAGCTCCACTGTCAAGGATGCACAGCTTATGAGACATGAAAACTGGTCATGAAATTTGCATATTTGTATTTGTTGGGACTTTTTTCTCATATTTTGTTAACATGTTATTTTCTGGAGAACCAAGGTCAGATAGCTATCAAATTTATCACGTAGGTTAATGTGTGTGACTTTATTTTTAGCACTGTGGAAAAATTATGATAAAATCTGCACATGTATATTTTGGGGAACAGTTTTCACATTTTCTGGGCCAGACATTTTCTCCTAAGTACTTGATTGATAAAGTGTGTTTGGCACCAAGCTTTGATAAAAATTTCATTATAAAACAATGCTGGATGTAGTTTTTACAAGTTTATCATCTTTCGAAGACATTCCCCAATTTAGCAACACAAATAAGTATCAAGGTTGTGGATAGTCCACATAATATTCAACATGTCTTGCAGCGTTGCCATGGTATGTCCTCTGTTTAAGACTTCAAAATGGGTCAAGAGATGGAAAGCATTGAACTATATACATGTTCTTATGCTTGACTTCATTCAGAAATGTTCTATTGATGATGATGACCATATTTACATATGTGGGATAGATTTTCTCATTTGACATTACAAGTCAGTCTACAGTCATCTTTGATTAAAATATCTTCAGCAAGTTTCTAATATCTTCATATTTGATTCATAGGTAGTATACACTAATTAATTTTTCCAAACAATCGTAACATTATTAATTATTTGCTGTAATCATGTGTTCTGGAAATCATTGAATAACAGAGAGAATGAGGTTTTTTTATTTTTGTTTTCTCACACATCACAGAGGAGCTATATTGGTTGGTTAGTCTTCTGGGTTTGTTTTGGTGAACATACAAAAAAAAAAAGGTTATGTAGCTTGAATTAATCAATGTGTGCAATATTGAAAACTAAAACCATTTCCGTTTTGACCTTACCATGATTTTTCTGTAGTTATTTAAACATTTTTATCATGCACCTGGTTTTTCCTCACAAGATTAACTGTTCTCTTTGACTTCCTTTTATATCTACACAGATTTTCAAGATAAACATCCTTTCACAAGCAACATCAGAAGTGCTCCTAATGACAACTATGTATGATAGCTGCACAGGGCAATATGTGTATGAACTTCCAACTCTATGAAAAGGGTCACAAAACCTATGTTTTCCATTCTTGCCACTGAGGGCATACTACAAACCATGTCAAAAACTTGATGATTTGCAAACCAAGCCCTCTTGACACAAGTATGATTGGAATTCTATGAATATGTATACATATGAGAAAAACATTTTTATTGTTAGTTGCAGTGATTTGGTTAACATGTAATACATAGCGCATCAGACTTTGAACAAAAAACTTTACAATTATTAGGCTATCTGAATTTACACATTACCTAATTATGAATGCTAATCATCAATTTCTTAAAAGGAGATTATTCAGGAATTAAGAAGTATGTTTACATAATGTGCAGACTGAACAAAGAAAAAATCCAAACAAAATATGAACATTTTATAATCATACATGGTGAGCTGTCACTTATCAAAGAAACTAAAATGCAAACAAGTTGCATGGATCTTTCTCCAAACTATAGCTTTTCTCTTCAGATTATATCGGCAATGACACCTTTGTTTATTTTAAATATATGTTGAGTGGCAGAAGGACCTATTTTGATGAATATTAAGCAAGTTTCATGAAATGCAGGTCAACTTGCGCACAAAAATGAGTGCAATATTCTGAATTTTCTCTGTAATATACCCACAATCTGGCAATTAGAGATGCCCTGAAGCGCCCTCTACTGGGCATTTTGAAGTATTTCACAGTCAGCATTGGTTCTTTCACTGAAGGAATCAAAATACTATCCTGCAGGCGATTATACGAACAAATCACACCTAAATTATCCAAGAACTGCCCTTTCAAAAGTAAACATCACTGCCGGGGACCCAGATAACATTCACCAACTTTAACATACCCTCAATATTTGCAGAGAAGAAACGCCACCATTACATCAAGCATTGAAAACTCTGCAAACAAATGAGAGCTTATGGGATATGGACATACCTGGAGGACTCTTGAAATCCAGGGAAGTTGTCTGTAGTATTTGTAGAAATGATAGGAAATGACATAGCCAATCTGGAAGGAGATGGCCTTGATATAGCACAGGATTCTGGAGGCTCCTGGGATTGAAGAAACACAGCAAAATAGATTTCAAAATCATGTATTATAACTCCTATTCATCTAAATGAAAATGCCTTACATCATCATATGAATTAAACAACTTTGATGCAGACTTACAAAGAACTTTTATTCTGGATTGTTAGAAAGCAGGGGGATGATGAGAAAGAGGTCTACTTTGCTTAGCTGTTACATTACTCTATGTGCTGTCAGGTGAAGACATTGATGTGAGTGCATGGCAGCTGGAGATAGATTGCTAATGGTATGCTTTATGTTCCATGTACTGCCAACAAATAAGATTTCTGATACCCATGACATCTTTCCTTGACAAAATCTAGGTTCCTGATATGATATTGTGTTACTTACCATGAATTTGGGAAATGGCATGTCATCGTCGTTTTCAGTAAACTTCAGGTCTCGCTCCAGCTGGTTGAAGTCCAGCATGTTTTCATCGGACGGCTCTCTTTGGAAATCTGCTCTCTTCTGACCCTGCATATTCATGAGGTTGGTGTTGTAGAGAGCCTGCTGAGAGGCAGAGATCATGGCTTCAACTTGCTGGAGTGTCATCTGCTGTAAGTCTTGGTCAGTTGGGGGCATCTGCTGGGGGTTCATCATACCCATTGGGTTGGAAGGGTATTGGGTAGCTAGGTTTTGGTTTGGTATTGGAAGTTTCAGCGAGCTTGGCATGTACCCGAACATCTGCTGGTTTGACTGCATCCTCTGTTCTGGCATTTGATCCACTCGTTGTCCCAGCATGGCATCTCTCAAGGGTGGTACCATCTGCTGTCTGGATGCTGGCTGTTTTTGGAGTTGCTGCTGTTGTTGTTGTTGCTGTTGAAGATGCTGTGTTTGGTACTGCAGCTGAGGATGGTTCTGTTGTTGCTGTTGTTGTTGAGGGAGGTGTTGCTGGAGCTGCTGCTGTACATGCTGCTGCTGCTGTTGTTGGTGGTACTGCTGCTGGTGTAGAAATTGCTGCTGCTGCTGCAGATGCTGCTGCTGCTGTTGCTGTTGCAGAGCATGCTGTTGCAGTTGCTGCTGCTGTGTAATCTGTCCTGGCATCTGTGGACCACTCTGCCCAATCATGGCGTTCACAAAAGGATGGACACTTCCAGGTACAGATGTCTGCTGCTGCTGGTTCTGGGATACACCGGACATGAGTGCTGCCCTCTGTGGCAGAGGCTGTCCAAGTGTTGGGTGTGGAACCTGCTGCCTCGGTTGTCCTGACAAAGCACCAAAACCTGCATGCTGCATCACACTCTGCTGCTGCTGTTGTTGTTGCTGCAGTGACTGTTGGAGTTGTGTATGCTGCATCTGATCAAGCTGCTGCCCCGTGATCTGCACGGCTGTCTGTGGCCCCATTTGACGTCTGATTTGTTTTGGTGATTGTTTTGGACTGTGGCCCGGAACGACAGCTGGTGACTTGCCGTCTCCCCTGCCACCTCGATTCTTCTGGCTGCCTCTACCAGAGTCTTGATTCCTCTTTGGTGATTTCTGAGTATCCTTCTTGTCCTCCACTATTTTAACAGACTTCTCGACATCTTTCTTTGGCATAGCCTGAAGGTATGAAGCAAGAAGCTGCTGTATAAACCACAGAGTCATAGCTCCTTTGAAAACAATTGCACACAGTCATTAGTTTGCATCTGTGCAGACTTTGAACCAAACACATGTACACTAGGCAGTATGCCTTTCTGAAAAATTAGCATTAATTTGGCAAATTGTGGAAAATTCTTTGCGTCAGCCCTATACCTTTACATGTAAACTTAAAAATTTGCTTGCGTCAAAAGCAATTTGTTTGCATCATTGACTCAGAGGGGACACTGATATTTTCTCTCTGCAACAATACATGTGATAACACAATCGACATATCAACTTGCGATTAAATTTTGAATGCAAAATATTTTTTAAGGATGAAATGAAGCAACAGTGAACATGTATGTGTTGATTTATCTGTCATATTTACTACTGTGTAAAAGAGTAAAATAATAAATAAAACAATCTATAGTCGGTAGTCGTAGTTGCAAGGATGTCTATTAAGCTACGTCAAGACCATGATGTGCAAGAATTCTCTTTGATAGCAGAAATGTTTTAAATATTTACAGGTACACATGGGTTGGGTTGATCTGGAGATTTTCAAGAAATTAGCAAAAGGGGGAGGTAATGAATTTTTTGTGATGCTTGACCAGCAAAAGTACATGTTACTCACTTGAACAGCCACACTTTGCATTTTAGCGTCAATTTTTATTTCCACTCTTCTCTCAGGGGACTTCTGCATGGCCTGTTGAGGGTTATCGGGTAATTTCTGGACCGTAACATTTGAGTCTTTATGGGAGTGGGTGGCATCTTTCTTGGTCTCTGCTTTGGGCTTGGTGGTAGATTTAGTTTGAGGCTGAGGGGCTGGTGGAAGCTGTGTGACTGCTAGTTCTGGTCGGTCTTCTTTCTGGATGGGACTGTTGAATCGGATCTTTTTCACAGCATTGGGTTTCCTTTCAAGCTTCATGATGCTATGTGCAAAGCAAATACCATACATGATGTTACGGTTACCACATCTTAAAATTTAACATGATAACATCCTAGAATGAATTGAATCATTTATTGATCATGTACACCTATATCAGTGATCAAATCAACAGTACAGTTTAAGGTATGGACATTCAATTGTCATCACACGTCTATTAACCATTGCACCTAGTTTCCTTCTGTAGAGGCTCAGTCTCACAATAGCTTGCATATGATGGGCTTGTAATTTTTTTCCAATATGCCTTTCAATATACACCAGTTTTCCAGTATGTGCACAGTGACTAGGTTATGTATTCCATGTCATCCTTCCTATCTTTTGCATTCTTGGTCTGTATGGCTGTATTTTCAGTCTTCTGTGTGTTGTACTTTTACCACCATTGCACAAAATTAAAAGTACATGGCCATACAGATAATGTGTATAGCCAGCTTTCAAAGTTTTATGTTTGTGGACTTCGTGTTATCAGTGAATTTATTTTAATTTTGCTCAAAACTTCAAAAATATGAAAATTTTACCTGTCATCAATGACTGAAAGTAGGATGATTCAGCAAAACACATGGACAATGTGCTCGGGGGATTTACCAGCCCCGAGGTTATATGGACATGCACAGTGGATCATGCACCTTGTTATTTTGAGCCCTGTTAGGGCAGTACCAAACTGCGGTTGGGAAAGAAACAAGGAACAAGATCATCACTGAAAAATTCTAAAAACCGTTTGAAGTACATGATATTTTGATAACTACCTTGGAACATTGTCACTCAACCACTTGCCATGCTCCAACAATCTTTCTATTCGCAATTTACTGTGAACTTCCTCATCTATCTTCATCTTCTGTCCCTTGACAAAGTCCAGTGAACTACAACAAGCAAAATACAAACATAATGATGAAACTCATTACACCTCATCAATTGTAACAATAATTAAACAAGGGACTGCAAAGACACAATGCTTTGACATTTGCATTGAGTTGGTTATCCTTAATTAAACCTTTTCAAATGCTTTACACATATAATAGTTTTAGAATGGATGAACAGACTAAGACTAAGTATCAATGTAACCAATAAGTATCTATCTAAATAAAAAAACAAATAAGTAAAACCAATCAATCAATCAATCAACACCCTAGATGTTCTAGGGTGGTCACTCCTCCAGCGAGACGAACATGATCATCAGCATGATGTTACATGAATTATGATCATCAATATGGCAGTCTTCCAAAAGGATGAAACATCAGCATGTCATGCAATGAATGATGATCCCTAGAAATCAAAAGTTATACTCCAACTGCTTACCTGTGAGCCTTTCCAAGCGGTATGAAGCCCTGAAGATTGAAGTCTTCTTGTGTGGGAAGATTTGCCATGCTATCCTCAACCTTGTCACGGTGCTGAATAACATTCATTATCTTGGCTAACTTTGGCCATACACTGACAGAAGCAATTCAAAATGAATACTGATGTAAAGTCGGTGGTAATACCTACTCCTTGAAATCTACACTCTTTTGCCTGCCATGTAAATGATTGCATATGCTTGAGCACAAAGCAAGACAAAATGTTCAGAGCGCCCTCTAACATGCTTTTTGGATTTTGATTCAATTACAAACATCAAGAAAGTTCTGTATGGCAGCACAATATTGACACATGTGATTTGAAACCTTGTAGATAAAACCCCCTCCTCAGCGGGTGTCATGGGCTTGAAGACACACTGGTGGTATTGCGTCAGTAATTTTGATCATCCATACAACTAGATAACTATAAGTGGGAATGTTCACATAAGTTGACCTCATCTACTTACTATGATTTTTCCTGTACGATTGGATCCTCAAAGATAGCTGGTTGGTGAATTAGCCAGTCTAGGATGATTTTGATGGCTGGAAGATTGACGTGTTCTCTGGCCTTCTGTTCTGACTTGGATGGCATGAAATGTAGCAGCAAACTTAGCACTGACACTGAAATATTTGAACATAAAATTCAATTAAGGAAAAAATACAAGAGACTGTTCTTTGAGCGGGTAGTTTGTCTCATGACTGAACTGGAATATCTGCCTCCCGAGGACGCGCTTTACACACAGACTCATATGTTTCAATACAGGCTGAGTGAGTGTAAGGGGAGTGCTCAAGAAACAGATCCTTCATAAGACTAGATCATTGACAAATCTTTGAAAATGGTTCTGGGCAAGGGAAATAAAACGATAAAAAGAATTGAAAATTGGCTGAATGCATGTAGATCCTTGTATTCTTACACTGTCATCATTATTATCCAGCAAAACACAGAATAAAGCATTGGGAATTTTTAAAATTTCAAAGTGCATTTTCAATACAATTTAAAAAATTTTTCCTTTCTATTCTGATATGATTAATTATCGTACTTTCTTTACCATTTCCTTCATAGCATTCATTTTTGAAAATGCTACAGCTTGGACTGTGAGAATCTTTCTCTTCATTTATGTTCAGGAGAAAAAAAACCCCATTGTTGAGCAGATGTTCATGTACGATACATTTTTGATTACATTCTGCAGGGCACAATACCAAGTACTGCCCAAGTGAGTTCAGCAAGTATAGATTACAGTTCCTGTACTCACTGTTGAAACTGAAGACTAGGTTCCATGACAGTTCTTCATCTCCACTGTAACACAGCTGTTTTGTGTCTCCGCCATCTCCGTTCTCTCCTTGGAAGTGATCTTCTGGGTTCTTGATGTGATGCAAGGCAAAGAGGTTGATGATGACCAACTGGATTAGCTGCTGTGAGGTGAAGCTTTCTTGATTTATGTGCATTTTGAAATGTTCCACTAGTTTGTCCTTCATGTTTGCCGCCCTCTGCAGGTCTGATTCAAAGGGTACAGAAACACATGATAGAGTTAAACAACAGCAATAACATGCTCAGTGGTTTTTATGGAGAACTGTGCTGGCAAATGTTGCCAGGTTATGCTCATCTCTTTACATGCACCTGGCTACCTATTGATATATCACATTGATCATCATGCGTCTGAAGGGGGAAATCGCAAGACAGATATCACCATAATTCCAAATCCTTTCAAATTTCCTCATAACTTGCACTGTAGCTGTTTTCATGATTTCCTGACCAAAAATGATAACACATATACAAAAACTCCACCTGTTGTACTGGCAGAGGCACACTTTTAGTAAAGCGCAGTATTTCTAACTATACATATGTACTGTTGTGACCAGCAGTGGAGGAGAAGAACCTGCAAGCAATGCAATATTCAGTCAAACTAACAAGGTTGGTTCAGGGCGTGGCAGTACTGTAATTGTTGTAAACTAGATGTGATGCAATGAGAGTCTTACCTGCAGCAAGATAGATGAGTGCATGGAATTGGATGAAGAAAAACACAAGTTCTACTGGAGTTATCTTGTGAGTCTTCAATTCATCCCTGGAAAGAAAATATTGGTTAGTTTTTCATACAATATGTAATCTGTAACCAAGTGACCAGAGCACACAGGATTTCAAATTATGTTCAACCTGTCATATCACACTCTGTCCTCATAATTGAGGGAAGGGTCAACAAATCCTAAGGTATTAGGTATTTGACAGCCATTTTGGATCAGTGGATTATGGATTTGTCGTTCTCCCAATTCTGGAACCCCTGAATGTGGATGACAAGACAGAGTACGAATGCAAGACAATATGACAAGGTTGCAGCAATACAAATTTTACACTTGTTGTAAATGCAAACTGGCCTTTGTATTCCTGCCATACACATAACCCCATTTGGCAGTGTGAAGATGACTGATGGAAAACCAAGGAATGTGATTTTACTGTAGAAGCTAAAAACCTGAGATATCCCGACCGAGGAGAACACAAGAAAGGACCTCCTTAGTTAACATGCTTTCCTTGAAAAACTACTTAGGAGATATAGAATACTAAGACAAATCAGCAGAGTATGGTGCATTCTCAGCGCTACCAGTGAGCTGATTGTATTTAATATTTGGAATTACGACCCTACCACAAAATACTACAAATCCAAGTGTTTCTTTTAAATTAAGTATGTCTGACTGTTCACTGTGAAACACCGTTTCATCTATCATAATTTACATTTTCCAGCAAAAAGCATTGGTTCTTCAAGCATCTCAATCAAGAATAATTCAGGATAGAAAAGAGAAGTTCAACAACATCAATATATTCTCTTTCATACAGTAACCCTATCTTTCATACATATTATATTTGTACAAGGACTTACTTGTCAATCATTTTGGTAAAGGACATCTGCAGGTTGGTGACAGATGCCGGGAAGGGATGCTTGACTGCAATGCTTCTGACATAATAGAAGACTGTAGCTAGCTGGTCACCTTTGCCAGCAGCTAAGATGGCTAGTTGATTGTAAGGCTGGCCATTGCTGGGTACCAGCTGGGCTGCATGGCGGTAGTAGGTGTGAGCCTGCGTGTTTTGATTTCTATAACGTGCTGTGCAATAAAACAAATACATTTATTTTACTTATCTATGGTCCTTTTACTGTTTAACCCTTATTCTGCAAGGAAGCATAATTTCCCCATCTGCCAAATCAGTGAAAAACAGTATTGAGCCAAAAGTATAGGTATTTTCACCGACTTGGCATGGTATGTTATAGTAGATTTAGTCAGTATAAATTGTGTTTGCAGTATCTCTGTTTTCAAGGGCCTCAAGGTGACATATGAACTTGCAGGATAAAGGTTAACTTCTATATATATATATATATATTATATATATATATATATATATATATATATATATATATATATATATATATAGATATATATATATATATATATATATATATATATATATATATATATATATATATATATATATGTTTCATCCAGGATGGCATCATCAGGGGGGATTTTCCCCTTTACCAGAAAATTAAGGGGGATTTCACCAGTTCATGTGTTGTATCTCAAAGGTGTGAATGACACCATTTCATGGGGATGGTCCCCCTTGACAAATTACTAGGGGGTGCCAACATGTCAACAGAGGGCAAATCTCCCTGACTAGATGAAACACTGATATAATGTTAGTATGTTCCACATTTCAACATCTGATATTGATAAACAACAATCTCCTTTCACAAAGGACAAAGGTGTAAGCTACTGTAAGTTACATAGCTTGTTGTTCACAGCTTGCATACGTGTACACAGTGACTGTCTGTATGGCATACTACCTTTTCACTTCCAGGTCCTAATAAATATATTCATTTACTCTATTGCAGAACTTGCAACGATGGGGATGTACATGTACAGTACCAGAGTCTGGTGACGATGGTTAAAGAGCATCTATACATATCTACACATTACATTGCAAAATTCGTGCAGCTCTCCACTGGACAAAAGCTTTACAAGGAATCTATGTTCAATTTGCTTGACATCTATCTGTGTCACATACTAAAATATTACCTACCTATGTCTCCTAAATGGACAAGGCAATGCTGACATATGTAATGACATGATGATAGCTGGGGCTGAATTATCCTCCTGTGGTTTGGATTGTGCTCATTGAGTATACCCAATCTGGAGGACTTGACATGGCACGGTAGATCCAAATAAAAAGCACTACATAATTCCTGAAGTAGCTAAAAATAAATGCGAAAACTAATTATATTGATTTCTAAAACAATAATCTCTTATATTTTTAAACAGTGAGGCTATTGTTCACACTATACGGCCAATAACTCTGACTTCTAACTATTTATTGAAATCACTTGATGTGTAACTTTTCAGATTTTAAAGTGGGCTAAATCACTGCAACATGGACAGCTCACAATTATTGACAGAAATGCAAAGTAAATTGTGAGAGCTCTCTGTTCAGAAGTGTATATGGAGATCTTTCTTTTTGAGAACATTGCATTTTATATCGTGCACTCATCAAAGACTTGATATAATATGTCCTCAATTCCTAAGGTTATACAGGCTGATTGCCAATATTTCTTGTTTGGGCTTTTCTCACTTACCGGTACAACTGCTATTGTATAAAAGTTTGTACCCTGCTGCTTTGCATGTCACTGTTTGCATCAATTCATTCTATGCAGATCATTGACATTCATAAGCGTACAGCATTACATATTAATTCTACCCGGTGTCCTCCTACATTGATACTTATTTTTAATGAAGTAGTGGTGAGTATTGATTACCTGTAGATAGAAACCACTAGCTGCCTCTAAAAAGACATTGTAATTGGCTTGGACTTCATGACGTTTAGGATTCTGAAAGGAAAGAAGTGTGGAACTATTTAACATCATTAAACTGAGTTACTGTTCTTTTAATCAATGGCTACCTAAGAATGCCTTAAACTTTCAATAAATCAATACAGCTTTGGCAATCATTATCATTGATAGAAAACTAAAAATGCAGCAACAATAGTACACATCACATCAGATAATGATCAGTGAGTAAGTCTGATGTTTTTGTCGATTTTGAAAGTGAGGAGGAAATGTACAGAAATTGATAATATTTCAAGTAAAGCTGCAGAAAGTATATTATACATGAAAATACATAAAAGGATTACTGGTAAATGTATTCTGCTTGTATACACAGGGAAGGTATACTTATTGAATTCAGAACTGGTCGAAGCCATGTTTTTAGCATTTAGTAGGATCTTTAGAAACGTCTAGACAATCATTATTTCATTTAGGACGCTGTAAATGTAGCAAATAGCATTATCAGTACATACATATATAGATAAAGCTCAAATCTCAATATACATAGAAGCTATCGACACGCAGATGACAGACCTAATTTCTGAGAATGGATTGGGTATTTTGATGATCATGCACATATTTGTGATAAGGTTTTATCTGACCTAAATTATGCCAGTAAGCAGAACATGCACCCCTTCATCACAGTACATTAAAATATGCATCAAATTCTTCAATTTTTAACAAAATTACGTTTATCTACAATGTACTTCATTTTTGTACAGGTATAAGTGAAACTGCTTGAGGGATGATATTTTTACACATACAAAGTTTTGCCTAGAAGTACATAAATGATTTGTAATTATCAAGTAGGATAGGAGCAAACACTTCGCATAGTTTGATGAAAAATTTTACAGGTTGGAATTATTTATGACCTGATATGACTGGAGGCTACTGCTATGACCAGTGGCTACTGCTTCATTATGATGGCAATATTCACACATACATGAAATATCCTAGATTTCCTGCTATGAGTTACAGCTGTAGGGCACGATAGTTGGCTTGAAAATGCTAAGTTAATGACTGATCACTTTTACTTACAGATTTATCTTTGACTTTTATTTGAAGAGAGTTTATCTGATTTTTGAAGGCAAAATTCCACAAATCTTGTTCCACTTTCTTGTCGAGTGCATATTCTAAGTCGGTGATCAGAAGTTGTTGATAGACATTCTGTAACTTTTGACGTGTGGTCCAGGTATCCCCTGTTCCATCTGAAACAAGATAAAAGTCACCTTGCACTAATGCTGTTACATGTCAACGCTATAACACTTAATTTCCACTAAAGCTGTGAAATTTTGCTTGCACTACATTCAGCAAGTGTCATGAAGTAGTTAACAATCCATTGGCTGAAAGAAAGCAGATCAGAAAACAGACAAGGAGGCTCAATTCGGGAAATACAGCGGTATTGTGGATCAATATATGGGACATGACCTTGGCTACTTATTATGTGGCAGTCATTTCTTTGCACGCAAGATATATTACCAATATTTGATACAACACAATGTCCAAGTATTTGAAAATTATGAAGTATTTATGACAGAAATTGAAATGGGATACATGATGACTTGTATATTGTAGTCTGCATAAAGCAATAAAGATTGGTATGTAGGGTATGACGTAATTGGTACATATTTGTACAAAATTTCTACAAGATACTCAATTAGATTGGTTTTGAAGACACCACATGATATATTATCTTTACTAATTATACAATGCTTCACAGTGACCTGTAACACAGTATCACATGCCCTGAGCATGTTCGAGGACACCTTTCAAAGGATACTGGAGTATATTGCTTGAGAAGTTACATGATACAACAGACTTGTATTGTCTCTTACTATTCATCACTACGTATGTATATACATACTTGAGAAATTGATCAAGTACAAACTAATCTAGGTAAGAACCACTTAACAGTGCACTAGAAAGATTAATACAGCACATAAATATTACACAACAATCACGAAATTGCAATTTTTCCTGGTACATATTATGTAAAAAATGGTAAGCAATGAACTACATACTGGAATGCAATACTTCTAATATGAAATCCAAATAGCTAGGATGTACATACACAATTCAGCATGAAATCAGCACTAAAAGCCTGTCAATAAAATAGATGGAGCAGGGAAGAGACTCTCTAAGGACAGGACGTAAATCCCCAGGGTGTATTCTCAAAATCCTCCCTAACACTGATGAGGTATATTATCAATGAAAGTGGTTCACATTATCTTGTTCATCCTTGAATATCAAATGGCTTTCAGGATACAAAACAAGGACATTAACCCTTATTATTCGGTGTGATTACATGCATACATAGGGTTGACAGGGTCTTCTTCACCGGCTGCATTCCAGGCAATGGCCTCACCTTGAAAAGTATTAACGGCAAAAAAAAACCTTGTGTAATATAACCAGCGTGACCTTGACCATAAACACATTTCTAATATGAAATAGTTTGCTATTGTTTCTAGTAATATTTACTCCTGCAGAGCAGATGAAATATTGTCTATTTTTCAGTTTTGGCTATCACATTGAAAAGTGAGTATAAAGTACATGAAGAACAGCTGACAGGATACCCATCGTCTGGTTTCCAGGGACAAAAAATATGCAATTCAAATTTTATTTCATGTTTCAGAACTAAAAACTTTGAAAGCACAGAGTATGAACCATTGCATCCGTGCAAGACTTATGGAAAATTCTATCATAACAGACCATAGAATATTCTACCAATTTGAGCGGTAAATATATGTTATTGGTAAATCAACATACATTTTGATGCTTTGGAAATCCAAAAATTTGTAAAATTATGAACTTGATTGCTAACATGGCTAACATCACTCCATTCATGAATGTGAAAAGAAAGCATTGTTTGAATTTTTCTTAACCAAAAGAAATATTGCTCCTAAACAACACAATTTATATTGAGATAATCTGATTAATCTATCCTAAATTCCAATCTGTGAATCTGAAATAGCTAATGTCAAGTGAAATAATTTAGTATTAGACGTATCAACATTGATTTATTACATGTAATCAGATTAAGTCTACTACATACCAGAACAGAATTACATTTCTTCTCTGATGCATGTGCAAACTGCTCATTCAAATATACAGACAACTGGCTGTATGTAAATATGACATATTTGCACGGATTATTGGGGTTGCTGCTCAGCAGTTCCTAAGTCTACATCATTTATGGAAAAATGTTTCTGTGGTTGTGAAGGTGTTATTGAATCAAATTTTCTTAACCTAAGTTATTCATAAAAGGTGTTCACTTTTGAATTTTTTTCATTGGCAACTTCCAATCTAACGGCACAACTGTTTCTCCTTGGCATGTGCATACATAATACGTACAGATCAAAGCAAACTGTGCAAAACTGTGGTCTCTTTTTTATATACAGAGATGTTGAACCTCCTCATGTGACCATCACTTCTCTCAAGGTGAGGCAAAACAACCTCTTTTTTTCCTTTCTACACTTTTGCCACATTTTAAAGGGCAGCAACATGTGGATAATACATGAATATATGACCAATCTTTGGATCATAGGGGTTCTGAGAGAACTGTTCATCAAACTGAGGAATATTCTTCTGGTCTTATAATGAGATCTGCTATCATATGTCCGTTGACTTGGAGCAAGTCTATACCTTTATATGCACCTGAGAATATATGGACTTTGATAAACCTATCAGTGAGTGATAATTTCAGGTTTCTCTCCACACAGTCAAGGAAATCTGTATTGTAAATACTAAAACATTCCATTGAAAAGAGGAATAGACACAGATACATTCAGCATCCTTAGACTGAAATCCAAATGAACCACTGAAAATACAGAGCAGTAATTGGAAAGACAGTCTAGCTTGTCATATTTAATAGTATCTAATGGACATCAATGGTTTTGCTGAGTTGAGTAAAAACTTGTAAATGGAGTGGGAACTACTGTAAAATTTCTGCTATCATCGCAGCTCAGCAAAGGTAATTTATGAAATCACAACAGCAGAGAAATGTAGAGCTTAGCTAAAAAGTTGTAGATTTTGAATGCATGTGATATCAGAGAGGTAGCTCGGAGCATTGTCATATTCTGTACATTAGAATTAGTACAATTTGCCACTGTATTCTACAAAAAATTACTTTGTTATGCTCCTTAGGAAAAGTATAACAGTCTATCTACCACATGCTTATGCCCACCATGGCATCAGTAAACGCAACATTTTGTAACAGTTTGACGTGATGAGCAAGTAGGTGGTATAAATTTGCATTTCCATGGCCATGATTGGTAGCCATTAACACATAGGTCAGTTCCTGGCCAATTTCTCTGTACTAATATTGACAAATCATTCAAAATGAATATGATCTTCTTTCATTTATTGTTTTTAAAGAGACCAGAAACACATTTTTGCTTTTTTATTGTCTTTCAGACAAGATGGTTTAACGTTTTCTTTTTATAGCATAATGACCCTACACTGTCCACCAGCAGCAGCTGCTATGGATAGTTCTGTTATATCAGGACACGGAGTAAAGGAATACCGCCATGATCAGGATAAGCATTTTTGCAGAACCAGTGGTCTTTGGTATGATGACCAATAATCCTCCTCAAGGAAGCAAATGTGTTCACACTTGGTGACGCTGTGAAACTGGCCTGGTATTTTTCGATATGACAATGCTGCCTAAACCAACATACTTCAAAGATTCGTGACATCAGCAATCATCCGCATACGTGTCTGGGTCAAGGACATAGGAATACCGTGTACATGTTGCAAGTCGACGAATAATCGTTTCGTTAAAATATTTAAAACTTCCTCAGGGTACGGAAGTGACTCAATTGACCTCGTCAATTCATCAGTCAGTCAACTGTGTGGATTTGAATCTCTTACCTGCGACGTCTGATTTCAAGGCCTCGGCTTGTCTGTAGTAAAGAGGAAAACAGACAGGGGTTTCAAAATAATATTGAAGCACGCGCGGGTCTCCGAGCCAGCAATATCACAGACAAGAACTTTGACAAAATATTTCATAAATATTGCATGACCTCTGAACCACGATTTAAACTAAGAGCACAAGTTCACAATTTCAAAAATTGTAAACAACTTGCAGACGATATTATCATAAAATTTTTGAATCGGACAGGAAAAGTCTACCTTCACAACCACACGTATTTCTGCAAAATGAGTGTTTCACACGACGAACTGCGAAACAAGTGAGAAATAAAACAATCTCTGTTTACAGATGCACTATACTATGAGACAAAATATGTCAGATTATGCGAACTTTACCTGAAAAGTCGAGCACAAGTACTCATCACTACATCTTTCTCGTCAACTGGCCGCCATTACTGTTAATTTGCATAGTTCGGAAGCCTTCGTACTAATTCGGAAGAGGTGCGGTTAGTTAATATTTGAGGATTATGTGTATAACTTCCCCCTGATGTAAGACCTGATCAATTTATACCTTTTTTCTCGCCAATTTCACCACAAAATAGTTTACCGATTGACAGGTTTCAGAAAACAGATGAAAAAAAGTTTCGGTACCATATCAAAAGCCTTGTTTCAAGTTGTTATTGTTGTTTCGTCGTTGTTTTTTTTATAAAACTGACATTTTCTTAATATTTGCCGACTTTATATCAATATAGAGACATTTGTGAAATGTTCATTTTTGGCAAAAGTTTTTAACATTGGTCTTTGAGTCACCCAAGCAATAAGCCATATGACCTTCATCTGAACTGCGACCCTGAAGAAAAGAGGTCACGTCACTTCTGAAAACAAACAAGCCCCACGCGAGTTACATACGTTCACGTTGGATGAACTTTCTCCGGGCGATGACGTTTGTTCTGCATAGGTACATACACTGGAGTGTACTACTTGTTGCCTCCTAGCGACAAATTTAGACATCGATTCAAGTTTATATGATGCACTTGTGTGTTTCTCTATCAATAAGCGACTGCATAGTGTGACGATGAATGAATGATAGACAACTAGCTTCAAGGACAAAGTGGTCATGTGATCATCTTTCTAATGTTTTGAATTTAAATGCTTTCGCAGGTAACATTGCCGCATCTGCCAGCAGTGCTCACATACGGGCTTCGGATTCCTCAACGTGTGTTGAAATTTAGTGTGATGAACAACGTATGGTGACCTCCCGAGTAACCTAGCGGAGCTTTTGCTAGACATCCCGTGCGCAGAACATCGTTGGATCCGAGTCAACTTGTGCCGCAATACTGACCCGGCTGGGAAAGTTACCCAACACAGGCAGACATGGCGATGCTACTAACGTGTACACCAAAACTCATCTGCAGAAGGCTATCAGACATCATTAGAGGGAGGAGCCGTGCCACTTTCGTTCAAAGTACGCGCGCATATTGCTCAAGCGGCAAGGAAGACACCTCGAGTGGCGTTCCGTACGAAAAGACATTTCAAACTGATAGTTCGGAAGGGCCCAGCACGCTTCCCGAGTGGGCTGATGTCGTGGTCATTGGCGGTGGCAGTGTTGGATGTAGCACCCTCTACCATCTCACCAAACTAGGTGTCAAGAATGCCGTTTTGCTTGAAAGAAACCATCTGACGTCTGGGACAACCTGGCATACTGCAGGTTAGTCAGAAAGTGATATTATGAAGGACATACCGGGAGAGTGAAAAGAGATTTTTTTTCCTGTGCGGGTTTCTACTTGCGACTGTTATAAAACAATGATATAATATATATGTTCATGCACAGACTATTGATATGCACACAAACAATCCTCACTAAAGGTTGTCCTGGCGTGTACATCAGTTCATTTATTAATGATATATATATATATATATATATATATATATATATATATATATATATATATTATTTACCAAGCTCTTTAGTCAGTTTATATAGTTCATCAGTTATTTACTCAGCACATGAGTTTTTTTATTAACATTACATACATATGACTATTAATTTTATTTAGTTTTATATACAGGATATCAATGTGCATTTATTTAATATTGTTAACATCAATGTTTGTGCATAGACAGTAGTTTTCTACTGTCTGTTGGTTGTATAACTGATTTGTGCAAAATCCACCATTCAATTGATACCGCAACTTGGCATTAGAAGATTAGATAGTAGAAATGCCATTGTAGGGCTCTCCACAAGGGAATTTTAAGGGGTGGGGCATCCTCCTGTGTTTCAAGCAGTCTGTTGATGTCTTAATTATAATCATACAGAAGAATATATTTTCACAACAAAGGAATATGCAAATTGTGCATTGTTATTTAAATTAGTCACCTTTCTTGAGAACACTGAATTGGTACTACATGAGTGTTTTATGTTTGTACTTGTCCCTCATCACAGCCTAAAAATTATGTATTTGATTATATAATGAGGGATAAGATGAAATAACAGAACAATAGATAGATCGATCTGATTGATATTTAAATATAGAATGTTCTCTGTGTAATTAGGTAGTTGTTATGCAGAGAGCTCTGTTGAAAATTCCATTTTGTTCTACGGACTATCAGACTTAAAGGCCAGGGACTTGATCCCCGGGATCAAGTTTGTTCTTGTCAGTAAGAGGATTATGCAGGTGTCATAGCCTTTTGTTTTCCTGTTGAAATTGTTAGCTAGTAAGCAAATTTCCTTGCAAAAACACAGGCCAACTTACACCTGTTCACACACACAAAACACTATAGTGGTAGCATGGAAATAGTAGTCAAACCAAAGTTTCCATGTTCAGAGGTCAACCTCACCTTAGAAACCAACCTGTTCTTTACAAGGAAAGCATTTTAGCATGTGGTAGTGCTCTTCATGCCGCACCTATTGGATGGAAAAAGTATGAACCCACCACTTTATCTCAATCAGGTAAACAGACGGTGATTGACATGAGATTGTGATCCGAGGTCAAAGATTTGAATGAATTGCAGGGCAACATTAAACCCCAACCATTCCCCAATGGTCTACCTATACAGTACCAAATGAGCCCCATGAGTAACCCCAGGTATCATCCGTTGGCAGTCCCCCTTGTATTTGTCCAATTCCATTGTACCATTGAAAATGCTGGGAAGAAACCAACCAGGGTTAGTTTATGGTGTCCAAGGATAATGAGCTCAGCTGATGAAATGGTATGAAAAATATCCAGGAAGATGCTACTAATTTCCCCTCAGTGCAAAGTGATTTACATAGTTGACGCCAGTAACTTCAAATGACATCACACATTTTTCTGTGGATGGGATATTCAGATTATAAATATGCCCTAACACTAAGAAAACAAACTGGACATAAACTGCAATTCAGTTGTTTGTCAAGGAATGATTGCGTTACATTTTTTGCAATTGCTGGTACTGTAGATGTGATTGCTTAAGGTTATTACCTCTCTCTTCTCAAAACGGTACTGGAAGACCAGCTTATTGTAAGTTAGTTGAGGGGTATATTACACAATTGCTGTTCAGACAAGGCTGATCAAAGGCTTGTTTTCCAGAAGCACATCTCAGGCATTTTATTGCCAATTTTCAATTTTTTTTATACAAAAGCTGCATAATCAGTCACAGTCCTTCCATATTGTAAATTTCATTCATTCTCAGTCAGTGATTGTATTCATTGTCATATTGTCTCATTATGTACCGTATGCATGATTTGGAACAAATTTATTGTTTACTTGTATCCCATAGCAGGCACTAGCAGTGAGTTGGCATTCTAATGTCTTGAAATTTTGGGTTAAAATTTATTGACTTGGAACAAAAATCGAAAAAGATTATATTTGTCATGTCTCTTGTGTGTCTTAAAAACAAATCCTGAGGAGTAATATCTTTATTCTTAGTCTCACAGTCTATATTCCATTTTACCCCAAGGCCTATCATTTCTTGAGTCCACCTGCATTTCTTAGTTTTTATCTCTTTCAGTATTATATCATCAGTATATGCAAATTGCTATAAAGTTGACATATAGCCATCCCCTGTCAATCACCTATTAATGTATGTTTTGCTCTTCTTTTGTGTCAAATCCTCAGGACTTGTTCAGTTTTGTGTTGTTATAGGGTTTATGGCCATGAGATAGAGTCATTGTACATTTGTGTTGACACAGGGCAGTGGCAGTGAGTTCATGCTAGAATATTAACCTTTGACCTCATTCATGCAGGGTATCCATTGTCAGACATGATTATGGCATGACTCTTCCCCATAATTTCACTTTCACTCCATTGTTTCCCAAAGTTTATTAGCATTCCTTTTGACCAAACACATTCAGACAATGAATGTTATTTGCCACATGAATATTTGTATACATATATACTCTGTTTTCTAAAACTGCCAAAATACTAATGGAAGAAGCATTGATTCCGTGCGTGGAATACATAAACATCAATTTTTATCACCCACTAGACTTGCAGTCTATATATATAGAAGTTCATTTTGATATTTAATGCATATCATATGTCATATTTTCATCCATTCTAATTTCAAATGACAATGACCTTTCATAATGACCTTGTTTTCTTCATTCTGTTGGGTATCTTACAGTCTTTTATGGAGTTCACATAAATTGTTTTAGGAGTTAAGCAAGGCCAGTGGCACAAGGTCAAGCAACAAGCTGACTCAGAGTATTTTCCGTTCCCCGGATAGGAAATACCAGTGAATTTCCCACTTGAGAGATTTATGAAAGAATGTGTGCAGGGCTACCTTGTACTGAATATTCACACCAACTCACTAATTCTTGATGGACCTCATACATATCAGGTTTGCACACCACCGGCCCTAAAATACACACCCCGGATGTTATTGGACATAACACACAAATGAAATTAATATTATAATCAAAGCTTTTTATTTACAGCTGTAGTTGATTTACAATTGACCTCGTAGAGTACACCAGGGTCTGTGACTCAATGACGTTTGATTATGACACTGCAAATTGTCAAGTCTATTATATTTTGCCATGTGTGCTATTATTTTGCTTTGCTCTTGAACTTGTCCTTGTTAGGCTGGGAAAGCATAGCTCCCAAGAAGGGCACAGCAACAGACTTCTCTGATTGGTTAAATGCAGTCACATGATATAATGATCATATAAGATGACCTCTTTCTGTAACCTGCCATGTTGTTGGCATAAGAAGGATGTGAATTGATAAGCAGTATTAACATCAGGCTTTTTGTTTCATTTTTTAATAGCTCTGAAGTACAACAGCGCAAAGGAAACCAAACTTCTTTAATTAATTAGTTGACTTCCAGCTGTCAATCTGTTTCCATCCTCAGTTCAAAGGTCATACAGCCTAGCACATTGTCTCTGTACTCTGCCTGCACTGCATAGTGCACTGAGCCTTTTACATTAAACTCGCAGATTTGGTGATGATGTAAGCATTGGCAGTACTGTTTCTCACATTCACTGAGGGATGAATCTTTTGATTTCCAGGGGGGGGGGGGGGGTGTTATACAGAAAGAGGGATGAAAGCAAGGATTTTTACTGTTTTGACAGCAGCTTTTTTCTAAGTGTAATGTAATTACCCTGAAATTTTAATGATTTGTCAAAATTAGGTGATATAAATAAATACAACCACTGCACAATAAGATTTCTAGCATTTCATAGTGCTTTTACACGCGCGTGTAACTGAAATATATATATATATATATATATATATATATATATATATATATATATATATATATATATATATATATATTATATATATATATATATATACATTTTATATATATATATATATATATATATATATATATATATATATATATATATATATATATATATATATATATATATATATATATATATATATATATATATCATTGGTTGTTTGTTTCTCTGTCCAGGTTTGGTGTGGAGGTTGCGTCCCAATGATGTTGACAATGAAATCCTTAACTACAGTCGGCATCTTTTCATGAATGTCCTTGAGGAAGAAACGGGAATCAGTACAGGGTGGATTACAAACGGCGGTCTCTTCATAGCATCCAATAAAGAGAGGTTGGATGAGTACAAACGCCTTCATACAGTAAGTATAGTTGTGTTTGTCCTATGTGTTTGCTGAGCAATTGATAAGTTTTCTGCCCCCTCCCCAATTTCTTGTGTATAGGCCCATCATGTCCATTGAAAGCAATAGGATTGTACCGAAACGTTTGGTGAAATGGGTGCAGATTGTAGCAAAACACTTATTGACAGAGTCAGCCAAGCCTAGCTTTCACCATGCCAGCCATGTCACCCTCACAAGCCTTGCTAGTCGTGGTCAACTTCTCTGTGAAAAGTGGTATTGAGCCAAAACCATACGTATTTCCACCCATTTGGCTTGGTCTGTTCCAACAGTTTATAAAAATCATGTTTACAGATCTGTGATTTCAAGGCCCTTAAAAATGTTCAATTTTTTTATATAATGCATCTAATCATAGACCCTCGAGTTTTTCTCGAGGGTCTATGATCTAATAGGGCATATTTGGCTTTGTTAGTTTTAACAAATCTGACCTGATGGTGAAATTTGAACTTGGTAGGAAAAGGAATATACCAGGGGTTTCCAAGCTATATCGATCATCATGTCTGTCATATCAGGACCTGAATTTGCTACCTGGACATACTGACTGTAAAGCTTGCGCAGATGAAGTCCACAATGTGTTAACTTCATATAAAACAACCAACTTCATGTTTATATAAAGTGCGATGATCGAGAGAAAACTAACCTGACCACAGATGTTTAAAAAAACGAAAGCACACTGTAATGATTGAGAGAAGAAAAACTCAACCACAATTTTGCAGTCAATATGGTGAAAGATTAAACTGATTTGAAATATGTTTTTCTTGCAATTGATCCAAGGTTGTGTGCACAAACATATTTGACTCATCAATTTCAAAAAAGAGAATGAGTGTATTTCGAAATTTTAAAAACTTATTCTCAACAAAAATGCTACTGGAGTGGAACATTTGTCGCAGCCCAACATATTATTACGACAAGTTTATAAATATTTGTTTGGCGATCATTATTAGTATCACAACAACATCACAACCAGCACAATGAAGTATGGTTGTAACGTTTTGGAACTTAATTTATCGTAACTGTTCTGTTGATGATTAATTCTCTATGTTCACGCACACATGAACTGATCAAGAATATGGTAAATGGGTTTTTTTTTGAAAACATGACTTGTGTAATTTAATCAGCACATAATCAGTTTGGAGGAGGGCAGTTTTTGATATCCAAGTGTCAAAGGGTAAACAACGATAGAGGAGTATGGTATAAGATGACCTTAGTGATGTAACATGTAAATGAGGAATAGTGGAGTGAGTGATTGGTCGACGCCGAGTGATTGGTCGACGCCGCTTTGTGTTCAGTAAAACAATCAGGGTCACAAAATTGGTTCATTGGTTCATTGAAAATTCAGGTCTGCATAACTGGTCACTGTTTTGGACAATGATGATTTCAAATGCTGATTCTATGTAATATTTTCGCAGAAAAATGTTTGACTATTCCTGTAGAGTTGTGTGTGTGCGCGTGAACATTCATATTATTCATCATCAACAGATGAACAAAAATTGGTACCTGGAAGCACAATATTACAATCTCTTTGAAAAGCCGCCTTGCAGCTTAAGGTTCTTTTGTGAACATTTTTATTGCATATTGTTCTCCAGGTGATTGTATAGGAACTCTGATACAATAGTTCAAAATTCTCCAACCAGGACAATAACATACTAGATTTTCTATGTACAGACACAATGTGTTTCAGAATACCAGGTATCCTACCCTACCCTGAATCATACATGTGCTATTTGTTTTCTTTAAGTGAAAAAAACGCAAGGTCCCCAACAATACAGTAACTTTTAATAATATTTTTATTGTTTTTGTCTTTGAAATAAGTACATTTTTTTTCCCTTTCCATACAGAGTATGCTATCAGCCTTGCAAACATAATGCATTGTTTGTAATAGGCATTGTTGTTGACAAATGAATTTTAGCCTGATATTCAGTTGTCAACAATACGATGGACAATATACTTACAGAAGTTGTGTTGACAACTTGAATAGTTTTGCATTTCAATATCACTTTGGGGGTAGAACAAGAAACAAGAACTAAAAATACTGTAAAATTCATCGTAAGTTATAGTTGACAGGGCTTTAAGGCATTATATTATGGAAGTTATTTTCAAATCAACCATTTGTCTCTGTCTGTTTTCTTCCAGCTTGGCAAACCATTTGGGATTGAATCGCATGTACTGTCACCGGCTGAAAGCCTTGACGTGTATCCACTGCTCAATACCAATGATTTGTACGGCACACTATACAGCCCTGGTGACGGGACTGTGGACCCCGCAGGACTGTGCATGGCCCTGACAAAGGCAGCAACATTGGCTGGTGCAAAGGTGCCTTAAACTTTGTGTTTGTGTGTCTATCTATGTGTCTATGTATCTGTTTCTCAGGGTGACTGTCTCTGCCAGTTTTGTAGTTAAGTTCGTTGGTAAGTTTACTAACTAGCTGATACAACCATAGTGCATGTCTCTATGTATCTTTGATTTTCTAAACTTACTTTTCAAGATGTGTGTTGTGGTTTCATCCTTGCCACTGTGTTCGTAAAGGTCCAACATAATTAGACACTCTATGATTCATTACAGTTCATTTTCCCTTAAGGTAGTATGTACCTCAAAAGTGAAAGACTTAAACTTTTGCCCTCTCTTTCCTCAATGAAACTTTCGACCATTCTCTTACCAAATCAAAAATAAAAATTAGGGGTCACTGTGCAGTTTGGTACCAGAGAGACAAATCACCTGAGATTTACTGATATGTAAAATTCAAAACGGCCACCATCCTGTGTTAACTCTATGAGGAAAAATAAATTTTTTTATTTTTGCAAAACTAAGACTGTGAAAGGTTTTCTTACACCAAGAGCTTAAAATCAACCCCCACAAGTGGTAGATCAGAAAAGAATTGGAAAAGTTTGAGAGTCTGAATATCTGTCCCTTAGGCGCGTATTATCTTAACCTGAACTTCCCAAAACTTTAAAATGAATGAAGTTATGAAAAAAATCAGAGTTGAATAGGCAGGTAAAATGAAATTTGGAATCTGTTAACAAAATATAAAGATATGCTTTACTACTGGAAAAACAAGTGTTGACTTCTTCAGCCTCCATGCCTGTCAGGGCGATGAGAAGATATTGTGTCTTTTCATTATCTTTGACATCTAATGCTGTGATTGATGTTTTGTTTTCAAGGTCATTAACAACTGTCCAGTGACTGGATTTGACATTCAAGAGGATGACTTTGGTGTGAAGAGAGTCAAGGCTGTGAAGACTGAGTCAGGTACCATTAGGACACCAATCGTAGTCAACTGTACAGGTGAGAATAACTGTCTTTAAGTGGCTTGACAGGTTTTGAAAGGCTGGCTGTCATAGGTCAACTCTGTGCTCCAATCAGATGAGAGAATCTGGTCACATGATTCATATCCATACAGGGTTGGGAGGGAGAGTTTCAAAGTGAACCAACTGTCAGGTTGCTATTTCACTCATGTACAAATAATGTATAAGATCGCACTTTGATACATTAAATTTTGAAAGCTTGTTGTGATATTTGTGCTACTTCATTTGTGTAAGAGATGTGTTGTTCTGATAGATAGAGCTGATTGGCCAATATCAGTCATGTGATCATGAAAGATTACCTAATCATTATGTCATAGCAATGAACATAATGCAGCTCATCTGTTAAAAAACATTGATGAGAGGTGACAGTTTAGTTTTGATTTTCATCCTTTCTACTTATCTGAAAGATTCTAAAATTTGCTCCTATCAACAAATTTCTGTCCACAGTTAGTTTGAGCCCAGAAAAACTGTAAAAATTTCCATACTTTTTTTTGCCAACTTGAATCTTGCTGAATACCAGATTCCTGTCTCTTTCACCTCCAAACTTGCATAAATTAAATTTTAAAACGGCCCGTGGTATGAAGTGTAACATTGATAATTAAAGAATGAAGAGCCATATTTGGATCACTTGTGGGGAGAAAACTTAAAACTTCATTTCAGTTAAATATTGGTGTCACACACAATGGAAAACCAGACGTTCATAAAATAAATCCCTCAGGAGTTTAGAAGGATCAACAAGAATTTCAGAATGCATCTTCTGTCCCTGGTTTGTCATAATACAGAGATTGAAGATTCATCATTGAGACATTAAAGTAGGAGTAATACAATTGGTGAAAATAAAAGATCTGACTTTTGTATTTTTGTCCATTATACAGGTGTATGGGCCCCACACATCGGTGCAATGGCTGGGGTCAAGGTTCCCCTGGTGGCCATGAAACATGCATATGTGGTGACAGAGAGAGTAGAAGGCGTTCAAAACTTGCCGAACATAAGAGACCATGATGCATCCATCTACTTGAAAGTTCAAGGTGATGGACTCTCTGTTGGCGGCTATGAACCAAATCCAATTTTCTGGGATGATGTAAGTTGAAAGTCGCCCTCATTAGACAATAATGAAGTTACTTTTGTTTTTATGGAAATTTCAAAGCTAATGGGGCTTATTTCTTTTTGCAGTGTAAATTGATACATTCTATGAGTGCATGTTATGAATTTTGGTACCTATGTGAATGCAGATCAACAAGAATTTTACCATTTGCCTTCGTGACTTTGGCACATTTCTTTGTTCGTTTGTGTATCTTTGGGAGTGACAAATTTAACAAAACTGTAGTACATCACACTTGATTCTGTTTGTACTTTTTCTGTGTGTACTGTCATTTGAAAAACACTAACTTTCCAATCTTGATTCTGTAAAACAAAATGTACAATATGCAATATTGATGTGCTGTAGTAACCAGAATAGTCTGAAAAGGAAAGCAGTGTTTAAGAGTGCTATAATCTTTCCGACCGAAATTTTAGTGCAACATTTTTACCAAATATTATGAATTTTCCTGTAATTCTTTTGAAAATTTTGGACCAAATAGATAGCACTAAACACAGACTCCAGTTTTGGGTCAAAATTTTGGGAAAAATCTGAAAAAAAACGTTTGGACCTGAAAAAATGTTGTCTGGGTTATATTTTATAAAGGTTAAAAAAATTGACTTTGGCACTCAAAGGGTTAATAGTTAGAACCAATTTGCACCTACCGGTAAGATGTACAGTTGATTACTTCTGACCCAAACAGGTTTACAATACAATCTTTGTTTTCTTCACAGGTCAAAACAGACTTTGCCTTCTCTCTATTTGACCTGGACTGGGATGTCTTCATGCAGCATGTTGAGGGCGCTATTAACAGGGTCCCTTGTCTTGAAACCACAGGGATCAAGTCCACTGTGTGTGGTCCAGGTAATGTTTAAAGGTATACAGTCACCTGTAATCTAAATATGCCCATATATGGTCAAAGGGACGTTCCTTGGTATTCAAAATACCCATGTGAGGGTGCTGTTTTTAAAAAGCGGCCACCTGCTTAAAATCTGTGATTGGTTAGATTTTTTCTTTCCATGGTAACTGTGGCAAAATTGTAACAGGTGACAGTATACCTCGAAGACCTTTGACAAAAATATGTCTTTGTCAGTTTGCCTGTGGACCAAAGACTAAATTTTGATGATCCATTGCAGCCGTACAGCATATATGTCTTCTGAATTGAAACATAATTTTTAAAATCCCTTTCCATTAATAGTAATGCTCACTATTTTGTTGATAAACCTCATTACAGCAATGCTCTAGCTCGCTCTTTGTTATTCATTTATGCAAAAAGTATGAATGAGTATTATTTAATTATGCAAATCTAAACATAATGATCATTAATTTATATCCATGGTCACTCATGCAGCTGACATGTTACAAGTAATAATTTCACATTTGATTTCTTCCAAAATCTTATGATAACTGACAATTATAATGCTTGTATGATTATTGAACATTCAGTAACTTTTACTGATCATTACATTGTGGGAACAAATAGTCCAATGGTTGTAGGTCTAGCACCAGTCAATTTGCCGTTGTTAGAAAGACTAGTGAATGCTAAATGCCATTGTCTGATAAAGAATTTACGCAGGACTGTCAAATAGCAAACTAGACTGCAGGACAGCAAACTAGACTGCAGGACTAGCAAATTAGACTGCAAGACAGGCAAACTAGACTGCAGGACTAGCAAACTAGACTGCAGGACTAGCAAACTAGAGACTGCAGGATCTAGCAAACTAGACTGCAGAACTAGCAAACTAGACTGAAAAACTAGCAAACTAGACTGCATGACTAGTAAACTAGACTGCAGGATTAGCAAACTAGACTGCAGGACTAGCAAACTAGAGACTGCAGGACTAGCAAAGTAGACCACAGGACTAGCAAACTAGATCACAGGACTAGCAAACTAGACAACAGGACTAGCAAACTAGACTGCAGGATTAGAGAACTAGACTGCAGGACTAGCAAACTAGAGACTGCAGGACTAGTAAACTAGACTGCAGGACTAGCAAACTAGACTGCAGGACTAGTAAACTAGACTGCAGGATTAGAGAACTAGACTGCAGGACTAGTAAACTAGACTGCAGGATTAGAGAACTAGACTGAAAAACTAGCAAACTAGACTGCATGACTAGTAAACTAGACTGCAGGATTAGCGAACTAGACTGCAGGACTAGCAAACTAGAGACTGCAGGACTAGCAAACTAGACTGCAGGACTAGTAAACTAGACTGCAGGATTAGTAAACTAGACTGCAGGACTAGCAAACTAGAGACTGCAGGACTAGCATAGTAGAGACTGCAGGACTAGTAAACTAGACTGCAGGACTAGCAAACTAGAGACTGCAGGACTAGCAAAGTAGATCACAGGACTAGCAAACTAGATCACAGGACTAGCAAACTAGACAACAGGACTAGCAAACTAAACTGCAGGACTAGCATACTAGATCACAGGACTAGCAAACTAGACAACAGGACTAGCAAACTAAACTGCAGGACTGATGATCTTCTGTTGATTACACTGATCTGGGGACCAAATGAATACTGAACACATTATCAGCCCTGTAATATTCTTTTGAATCATTAAAACATGAACAGGAGTATGCAGAGCAGAATGCCACTCAAACTATTCTGTGTGAATGGGAAGACCTTAAACTTCCTGAATCTGTATTTACATACCGAATCTTTGTCTGTGTCTGCGTGTCTTCAGAGTCGTTTACTCCAGACCATAAGCCTCTGATGGGTGAAGCTCCAGAGGTCAGGGGTTTCTACCTTGGCTGTGGGTACAACAGCAGTGGTATGATGCTGGGTGGTGGGTGTGGCAAGGAGTTAGCCCACTGGGTGGTGCATGGCAGACCAGAACTGGACATGTACGGCTATGACATCAGGTAAATGGTTTGGAAGTGATGTACCGGTATGGTGCTCTAATGTGCTGTGTTCTGCTGTTACATGATGTGTCAGACTGATGAATTATGAAAAGTAAATATCTGCCAATTTTGTGTTTGTTATTGAAAAAGACATGACTATGTATTTTTTGATACCATAATTCAACACTGCTGACTTAGTATGATTCCTTAATGTAGCGGTAAAGGCTATTTTTGCACCAATTCTTTTCTCAGAGTTAATGTAGAGTTTCAAGTTTTAGAATCAAGATGTTTAGTTCAAATTTTCAGGATAACTCCCTTAGTTAATACTTTCTCCAAAGAATATAAAAATTGTATAGTTGTAGCCACAATTTTGAAATATGACACAAATCAATATTAAAATTTAATTTTTCATATTTTTTTTACATGTTTGACTTTAATAATAATTAGATAGTATTAACATTACCAACTTAGTTATAAATATGTTGACACTATTAATTGTAAGATTTGTACGGCAGGATTTGTAGATAAATATGTTTTTTATGATTTTACATGGGTTTACATATCAAAAAATTATTAAAAAATTCTTTCAAATTTCAAAATGTGATTTTTCAAATGTGATTTTTCAAAAAGTACTTCAAATACAGGAAAATTGTGCCGTACAAATCTTATCTGTAACCTTGTTAATAGGCTGTAAAAATTCCATGTCCATATTTCATTTCAAAGGTTGGATTAAATTGGTATAAAATTATGTACGAAAACTGAGATTCTGTCAAAAATGTTGAAAACAAGCCATATTTGCACCCCTCTTTTGAAGTCACAGAGCAGTCTTTTTGGTTAATCTCACTTTTGACACCTCTTTGACACTCAAAGAATCTAAAAATGCATTTACAATAGCAGTCACGCATTCTGAATGCAAGCACTGCCTTGTCAAACTTTCCTGAAAAACAGTAAAAAATTACTTTCCCTTTTCAAACATTTTTTTAAAAGCTAGGGGACCTCTACCATAGTTAATACACTAAGGACTCCCCAACTTCCTCTTATTTGGTCAGTTTTTCAGAAGTTTCAACGGGCTATAACTCTGCAATGCCTATGACCCCCAAATGTCTAGTTTTTTTTATTCACAGTTGACTACTTTTATGTTTTAATAGCTTTATTGAAGTTTATAACTGACGCTCTAGCCTTTACCGCCACCTTAATGTCATTCTTTGATGTAAATTACACTAATTACACTAAGACTAGTGGTCTGCATGTCATAGTAAACACAAATAGTTCGTGTTCCACACATAATTATTTTATAAAAATATAGTGTGATAATAGTGATAAATAGTAAAATAATGTTAAAAAGCACTAAAAAAGTATTGACAAGCACACTGTTTCAATGTCTTAATCTCAAATTTTCTTTTTTTGTAGACGTTTTCCAACCAGCCTGACAGACAACCCCAAGTGGGTGACAGACAGGAGCCATGAGGCCTATGCTAAAAACTACAGCATGGTTTTCCCACATGATGAACCACTAGCTGGCAGAGATATGCGTACTGACCCATTTCACAAGGTACATTTCATGCACTTCCTCATTTGAATGTATATTTCATGGGCAAGACTGAAGATTAGTGGACACAAAGAAAAAATTTGTTTGAATTGTTAGTAACATAGGCAGTCCACTCATACTATCACTTTGTTCAGAACCCCCTAAGAAAATCCCCCTATAGTTTTCAACCAAAGGTGTGTCCACTTATCCTCAGTCATGCCGTTTCATGTATGTTTTGCTGAATTCTGAATCTTTCTCATATATTGCATACATGTCTGCTTGACTTTGGTGCCAATCATATCCTCCAAAACATGTTGGATAAAACCATCCAATAATCTCTGCAAATGTGTAAGTTAAGGAGATAGATATCCGTTTTTTTCCCGAATTTCTGAATTACTGCAAATTAAGTATCAGTTCAGCACATCACTGTAGTGACTGTGAGTTTAACTGTATGAATTCTTTCAAGACAGTTCTTTGCTTAACAGGAATCACCAATGATAGGGTATAAAATCCATATGAGTTGATGTATTTGAACAAAATTACACGTCTTTCTGTAGACATTGTAAGCTGATATGTTATAACACTTGTAAATGATTGCATTTCAGGTGTTGCAAGATGCCGGATGCATGTATCAAGAGAGACACGGCTGGGAGAGACCGGGATGGTTTACAGATAAAGCAGCCCCTGTGAGTATGAATCAGAAACCGACCTCAGATCAGTTGTCCCAAAATTGCAAACCTTGCACTGAATCTGATGCTAATGCTTGCTACTGCGATACTCATGGAAATATTTACCAGCTTGTAAAACATGTTTTCATCATGAAAGATGTTTCAGATTCTGATTTATTTTAAATACTGACCTTTCTGTCATTCTCAGGTACTTGATTATGACTTCTACGGATCCTATGATGTTCCCAGGCATACCAATTATGAATATGAAAACAGACTTTCTGATGAGTACACCTTTGAGTGGCCACCACACCACCACGTGGTAAGTGCAATTTCTACTGTGATTGGTCACAATTAGAACTTTGAGACAAAATGCAAAGTGGATTTCTGATTTATCTTATTTGTCCCTTTTGACATTCAACTAGGGTTGATGACATTGGTGTGTGACTCAGAGTGATGTATGAGAGTTTGAATAGAAATGTATTCAGTGTCAGTGATTTCTTAAGTTTATAACCATAGACTCTGGAGGGTCTATGTCATAACAGAGAAAATGTAAAGATAAGATAAAATGTCCCTTGTATTTTCCGGCATGCAGCTTACATAGAATTCAATATGGCATCAGAAATTTCCAGCATTCAAGGCCGTTAAGGGGTTAATTATTTTTGCAGTACTACAAGAATTAGAAAATGAAAATGAAATGAAAAAACATGCAAGTGTATAAAGAGTGAATGAGAGAAACAATTTATTGCCATGAAAACTGCGTACATGGGTTCACCACATGAATATGTACATAAGGTCTGAGACCTCTGGTTTCTTTGTGTGAAGGTAAATTTAGTGTTAATATGTCATTCAGATGGTCTGACAGGTGATTCAAGGATGGTAGACTTGCTATGATTAAATTGTAGATGCTGGAAAATCATTGAGTGTACTTTAATACAAGTCTTTTGACTGCCAAAGAACCAATTGAGTCGTTCACACCTGCTATCCGTACCTTCACCTATATCACAGACATCTACTGTCTATGCCTCTGCACAAGTTACTTTGTTAAATTTAAACTTTTCATCCTGTAACATTTTTTGGTATTTTCACTTTTCTGAAAACCAGATTGGGGAGGAAGTGAAGGCGTGTAGGGAGAGAGTGGCTGTGTTTAACATGTCGTATTTTGGAAAATTCCACCTGGTCGGTCCTGACGCACAGAAAGCTGTTGATTGGATTTTCACCAATGACTTGTCCAAACCTGCAGGTACATGTTTGGTTCACTTCTATCAAACTAAATTCCAAAGCAATATTTTTAGTTTTTTATCTTACATTAGGTGAAATCTGAAAATGACCGTTTTTCAACATGGTCTCATAATAGGTAATTTATAAATGTACTGCAGTAAATTTTCTGCAAAGTGTTGTGTAATCGTGTTTTTTCAGTTACAAAGTCTCCAGTTGTATCTCTGCTCTTTCACTGCTATAAGACATACATTCACACATACCACTGATATTGTTTAAAAACTTCTAACACTGTCGCTGTTTTTTGGCAAATTTCCAAGTTTTTTTTAGCTCCCATAGCCATATGTATACATGGCAATGGAAGCTATTCTTATAGGCTAGGGCACAATCCCTCCACCAAACGGTCGGGAAACGCTATTGTCAAAACGTGCGAACGAGGGGATTAGCTGGTAGGATGAGTGTTGCGCTGGCGTTCGCTGTTGATGATGTCACACCAGCTGTAGCGTCCCCTCAAAGAGTGGGTACGGTGGTGTCGTCTTCGACGAAGAAACTAGCCTGAATCGGCCGTAAAGTGTACAGCTATTTTGAAACGTCAGTATATTCTCGATAAGCAATATTTCTTGATAAGGAAAGTGGGTGATCTTTTTATTCCCAATCGATTTTCAGCGCTAAATCGGCGTTTGATTACGCTACCGCGTTTAGGTCATTTTCATTGAATTGCGTCTTTCATGTGTCAGGAGAACATGAATTTTTGTTCGCTCTACACTGCAAAATTATGACGGTCTGTTTCATTCTGATGTCTGTTCTTGTGATTAAAGTATACGTAAAATTATACGTAAAATTAAACTGACGAACCCATTTTTTGAATAAAGGTTTATAATGAGACGCAAACTGATAGATTATTGTGTAATGCTTTGCTCTGCAATTTAGAAAATGGCGTCCACTGACGATCTGTGTTCTCGTTGTGTGAAGAGTCGAAATATTCATGGTTTATCGTTTTGATGACTGGTCAAATAAGTTCGATTGGGACCTATTTATCTGATTGAAAGCAATTTCAACTTATTTTAGCGATTCAATAACTGCAAATCGAAGTATAAGGGAAGGATAGAAAAGCAGATGACCCAAACTCGGCCGAACGCCATTTTGTTTTTGCGACCCTCGCAGAGTCGATGTTCGATTCTTTGAAATCTTTTTGATCGCTGTGCCTTGCGTACTACATGGTATTTAACGTAGATTTTCTTGATTTGGTACTTGTATAACACCATTTAAAATACACTGACGACGCAATTTTTGTGATCAAACGTATCCATTGGCGGGAATTTTACGTGAAAAATATTGTTTTGATTCAACCCCATTGCGGTTTTTCTGGCGTGTCATGAAGCCCTATCGAGCCATGTGCTTGATGTGTCACACAGGTTTCCCGGTAGCTGTAAAACAATGCCGCTACGAATGCCGCTACGAATAGGAAATTTACATCAAAGAAAGGTCATTTTGTTTCGATGTCCTATGTCCTCGAAAATCGCTGGCTCCTTGCACTCGTTTTCACGGACGGGGCATGTGAACTTCGTTTTAACTTAAATTTCAAGTTATACATTCGGAACACTGTAGACTTCTTCACTCTGTTCCTCTGAAATGGTGTTGAAATTGATGCCTTGCCATCAAAAGAAATGAAATTATGGTCGTAATCATTACACTTGTATGTAGTGACTGTAAGTGAAGTCTAGTCAAACGCAACCAGCAAGTGTAAATACGGAAACAGCCTATGTGACGCATGCGGATTATCCTTTAGTACACTGCATAGCAGGTAAAAATGATGTCATCTTTATGCTAATGTTAAACAAAGTCGCTATAATCTCTTTACGCGAATAAACAGTGTAACGAAATCGCAACGCGCATCAGGACAATAGATAATTTGCGTTTCCCTACCGTTTTGTTGAGGGACTGTGGCTAGGGAAATGTCTGTATGTCTGTATGTCTGTATGTCTGTCCGTCAACATCAAAAACTCCAAAACCGCTGTACATTTCATCTTGATATTTGGTGTGTACATGGATGATGGGCTGTAGATGAGATTTTGTTCAAATGAAGTTGTCATTGCCAAAAATATGCAAATTAAGTGAAAAAATGTAAAAACAGTCAAAATTGAAAAACTCAATAACCACTGAGCAGATTACATGAAAAATTAGCATGTAAGTACTTTGGGCTGACCTGAAATGATTGTGCACATTTTGGGTCACTATCTTGGACTTGCTATTTTTCATGAATTTTTTGTAATTTTCTCCCATTTTTTGTCAAAAAATCTTCTTCTCTGAAACCACAAGTCCGATTGATTTGAAACTTGGTATGGAAGTGCATAGGAGTGACCTTTCCCAAATTTGGGCAAATCGTGGTGAAATTTGCATATTTTTAGTTTACACGTCCATAGACTCCCATGTATAAGGCAGATCTCCATAGACTCCCATGTATAAGGCCACGAAAAATAAAAATTTAGTTTCTCATCGTATTCATATTGCAAAAGGATGCAGTGACACAATTTTTAGTCCCCACGGATGAAGTCCAGTGGCTTATAGATTGGGTCATGTCCATCTGTTCAACATCCGTGAGTCCATCCGTTCACGCAGATATCTCGGATATTTTGACAAAATGCCATGTGACCTTGATGACCTTTGATCTCAAATATACATATTTGTCCATAACTCAGTAACCACAAGTGCTACCACCCTTCATATATGGTATGATGGGACACCTTATGACGCCACATATTGTACCTCATTAATTATGCACATATCTAATTTGAGCGAGCCAATAGAGCTAGAGGTCTGATTTTTGGTATATTGATAACTTAGCAAACAATTTTTTGACAAAATCTTTTTGACAAAATGTCACGTGACCTCAGTGACCTTTGACTTCAAATATACATATTTGTCCATAACTCAGTAACCACAAGTGCTACAGCCTTCATATATGGTATGATGGGACACCTTATGACGCCACATATTGTACCTCATTAATTATGCACATATCTAATTTTGAGCGAGCCAATAGAGCTAGAGGTCTGATTTTTGGCATATAGGGATAACTTAGCAATACATTTTTTTGACAAAATGTCACGTGACCTCGGTGACCTTTGACTTCAAATATACATATTTGTCCTAACTCAGTAACTACAAGTACTACACCCTTCATGTATGGTATGATGGGACACCTCATGACGCCACATATTGTACCTCATTTATTATGCACACATCTAATTTTGAGAGAGCCAATAGAGCTAGAGGTCTGATTTTGGCATATAGGGATAACTTAGCAATACAATTTTTTGACAAAATGTCACGTGACCTCGGTGACCTTTGACCTCAAATATACATATTTGTCCATAACTCAGTAACCACAAGTGCTACACCCTTCATATTGGTATGATTGGACACCTTATGACCCACATACTGTACCTCAATAATATGCACATATTCTGAGCAAGCCAATAGAGCTGGATGTCTGATTTTTGGTATATAGGGATAACTATAGGAGAGAAATTTTTTGACCAAATGTCATGTGACCTCGATGACCTTTTACCTAAAATATATATTTATGTCAATAAATAAGTAACCACAAGTGCTATGTCCTTTGTATTTAGTAGGATGGGAGACCTTATGACAACACACGCTTTACCTCATTAATTATGTACACATCTAATTCTGGGCAAGCGAATAGAGCTAGAGATCTGATTTTTTGGCATATAGGGATTAATTAGCAATATAATTTTTTTTTTTCAAAATGTCATGTGACCTCGATGACCTTTGACCTTGATTATACATATATATGCATATTTCAGTAACCACAAGTTCTATACCCTCCAATTTTGATAGGATATTAGACCTTAAGATGTCACATCTTGTACCTCATTTATAATGCGCACATGTATTTCTTGGCTGGCCAATACTGCTAGAGGTCTGATCTTTTTCCCGATTTAGAACCATAACTTAGACATGCCTCATGTGTTTCAAATTGGGAACTATGACATAGACCTATATGCCCATAGATTTCAACATATACACTCCAGTGGTACTTCTTAATGACCACATTTTCCTGCCCCATCAAGACTAATACTCCTATTACAAGTGGGGACTATGTCATTGTAAATGACTTGTTGAGTTAATGGTTGTATCACAGTATTCGATATATCTAATTCTGTATTTTTTCCATTTTATATTCTGAATAAATACATTAAACATATTTCACTGTCTCCAGTACATTACATTTAAGTATTTTCACTTCATGCACTTTATCCCTTTCACACATGTTCAAATATCTGACCAGAGAACAAACACTAAATAGTCCAGGATGGGAGCTACAGTGTCATTGACGCTATTTTTACTGTAAGGGACCATTTTTGTCATTCTCATAAAGATAATTTCAGAAAGTTTTGACAAAATTTTTGAAAATATGTTTACTATTGTGCCTTATAAGGGGATTGGGGATTTGTGTTAAAGCAGCTGTATCTTATTATGCTCAGCTCATTTGTTCTTCCCAGAATGTGAAAATTAATGTGAAAATTTATTCATCAAAATCCGTCTACAAAGCATACTGTCCGCTGTAAATCTCCAGGAAGGAAATATTAACTGTATCTGTCTCCCATTTGTAGGTTCTACTCTGTACACATGTATGTGTAACAAGATGGGTGGTGTGGAGAGTGACCTCACAGTCAGCAAGCTGGAACCAGGCGATGGAAGTTCAGTTCTAACTCCAAAGTCAGATGGTAGGTCGTCGCAACTCCATCACATGACAGTGAATAGACTTCTACAGTGAACGAAAGACTCAAAGCACAGTGAAATAACAAATTTAATCTTGGTTTTAGCATTGTCGTTGTACCCTGTCATACCTACAAACATACCCTGAATGAGGACAAATTTCACCTGATAAAGTTTTAAAGGAAGTAAGCACCAGTGACCTCAAAATTGAAAGTCTTAAACTTTTTTCCAAACTTTTGTCAGGGAAATTTTAAACCATTGACTTTCAAAATCAAGAATAAAAATCAGGGGTCACCATGGAAAATTTGGTCCTAGAGAAACAAATTTCTCAATATTTACTGACTTTGGAATTCGAAATGGCGGCCATCTCTGTGTTAACTGTGTGGTAAAAAATAAAATGTTCGATTTTCAGCAAAATAAGCTAGTAAAATGTTTATTTACTCTGTCAGGTTCAAAATTAGCTCCCACTAGGGTTAGACCAAAAACGCATTATGAAACTTTGAGAGTCTAAATAACTATCCCTGAGGCAGATTCAATTATTCTTTTATTTTTCTTACTGTAAAGTTTTGAAAAAGTTCTTAATAGTTCTTTAAGCATTTGAAAATCATCATCTGAGTCACAGTATAGGGGCAATAAAACTGAACAGAATTGTCCAGATGTATTTAATTCTTTCACCCTCATTCCCCAATGTCGCAGTCTAACCATTGGCATCAGAGTTTGATGGTGTCCGGGTTAAAACCTGAAAGGCTGTATCTTTTCATGTTATTTTCATGATTTTAGTTTCAAACTAAAGTCATGTCATGTTACTGTACTCACAGCAAGATGTGTGTCCACTTGTTAGTACACCTGTACCAGAAATGTGAGAATCAATGTGAATGTAGTAGTAATTATCCCAGGTGCACTGCAAAATATGGCCGCCGCTGTGAAGCATCATATAACAATGCAGACATTATAATCATACCTGGTCAAATGCTGTAAAACATGTCTTTTTAGCTAGCATCCTTTTTTAGCTAATTTAGCTAAGTGTTTAAGTTCGCTAATTTAGGATGCCTCTAATTTAAACTTTTCCCCATATTTACTATGGTCAAAATGTCTGTTCAGCTAAATTAAAAATCTGTTAATTGCAATCAGAATCCAAAATCACTGAAAAAGCATGCAGCTAATTCAAAGTGTTTTACAGTAACACCAAATCAATATGATGAAATCTTACCAGAAAGTCAGGCCTGAAAGGGTTTAAATAAGAACAACCAGTTAGATCTGATATTCAGTGATGAGAGGGTATTGTTTACATGGCAGTTTGAATTTACATAATGTTTTTCTACATCGATAGCTCAGTGCACAATTGACCAATTCTCACAGCACAGTAATTAAGAGGCAGTGAGAAAAATTTTTAACAAAATCCTTTGAAAGGAAACGGTGCATAACAAGGTACCACTGAGGCCTTATCGACAGAAAATGTCCATTCAACTGTCCTTTTCTTTCTCACACCCAGATGTGGCATTTTATATTGCGGCTGGAGGTGGCAACTCACAGCAGAGCTGGTCACATATTATGTCGACCATCCAAGACATGGGATTGAACTGTGAGATGATTGACAACTCTGAAGAAATGGGCATGCTCAGTGTGCAGGGCCCTTACAGGTAAAAGTCATGGAATGAGTTCAACTTACTTGTGTGCTTTGTTTTGTTTTTTCGGCCACTGACTTTATTACATGCTATTTGCCAACTGTAAACAGAGATAATTATGGTAAATACTTCAATAAGCAGCGTTTACTGTTCATCAAGTTGTGATATCAACAAAATGCAAAAGATGTTTTTGTCGGTATCAATGATTCAATGACAACTATAATTGTATAAGTCGGAGGCTCAGGTCATAATCTGCAGACTCAAAACAAGATAAATCTGAGGGCAGTTTGCCACCAGTGGCCAACTGCATGAACATGTAACAATGTTTTGTAACAAACCTACCAATCAGATTAAAATCACGTGCACCGATGGTGATGTTTGACCTTTGCCTGTTCCTTTGGTGTTCATGTTTGCTGTTGTCACAGTCTTAGAGAGGCAAAACCAACTGGAAAAGTCCAAGATTAGAGACAGCACCAACACCTCATCTGATTTTAATCAGACCCAAAGCTATGTTCGCAATCAGAGCCATTGCTTCATGACTGTATGCCCTGACATGCTTGTCTCATTTCAATCGGTTGCAGCCGTGAGGTCCTGCAGCAGCTGACCTCAACCGACCTCAGCAATGAAAACTTCCCCTTCTCCACACACCAGTTGGCGACGGTCGCTGGTCATCAGGTCAGGCTCATACGGCTAACGTTTGTCGGAGAGCTTGGCTGGGAGCTGCACATTCCTGCAGAGTCCTGTGTTCCGGTCTACCAGGCCATCATGGCGGCGGGAGCCAAATTTGGAATCGCCAACGCCGGCTACAGGGCTATTGATTCACTCAGCTCAGAAAAAGGTAAGGCGATAATATTACCTCATTTAAGAATGTATGAGCTATTTTTCTGTAATGGTCTCTTGTTCTACTTCTGAAATTATGGTAAAGTCGACAGTGTTGAATTTGTCAACCCAGTCTGTGTGCGTGTAATACCCATCGTTATTAGTCCCCACGGACACCGTCCGGGGGACTTATAGGTTTGGTCATGTCCGTGCGTGCGTCCGTGCATGCGTGTGTGCGTCCGTGCGTCCGTCCGTTCATGCAGATATCTCAGAGATGCCCAGGTCAATTTCTTTCAAACTTTGCACAAGGATAGTACCCTACCCCATACAGATGCACGTCGATTTGTTTCACAATGCGATACAAGCAGTGTTCTCCCCAGGATCAAGCCAAAGCGTAGCGGCTAATTTGCATAATCATTTGCATATCATTAATTTATATTTGCATATGGATATAAGCTTGCACATGCACCCAAGCATTCATGTACACTCACAACAAAATGCAATGGTAACACACAAGTATGCAATTTGAACATCATGGAAACTCTTTATTACATAAATAAATCATCACAGTATAGTACAATTGCAATTAAAATAGAAGATTCAAACAGTAACAACAAGCTCAGATTGAAAGCAAGAAATGGTTCGTCTGATTGGAGTTTCATTAATACATATATTGCTAATAAAATTGTCAAAAATTGCCAACAAAGAGGAAAATTCATAAGTTTAAGCTTTACACAATTCAAATGTAATTGAGTTTTATATCATTTTTGAACGACAAACACCGCGAATAATGTTTCATCACGGGGATCAATTTCAACCAGCCGCGCCCCGCATATATCACTGCCACTGAACATCGTCGTTCGATTCTTGATTTTAAAAATACCACCAAGATGATCACAATACATGAACTAAGTACGACTAGAATCACTCGAAAATCAGGTGTAAAATCTTTCAGAGAACGTGTCAGAGTGGAACCACACGCGACGCCAGGATCAATGTCAACACGTTATAAACACGTCGGCCAACATGGCCGCCGCCATATTGGAATTTATGCAATGTGAACTCGATCGCGATCGTGATCGTACTCGGACAAAAAAAAAGATCATCGTTGTAAAATCATAATCAACCTCACTAGTCAACTGCTTCTTTTGTTTCTTTTGCGGTCCATTTCGTTGATCAAAGCATGGGAATGTGATCAAAGGCCCCACTAGTGCTACACCGCCTAATTCTGTGAATACTTGTCCACGATGTATACCGACTATTAAAAGGTCTTTGTTGGTCGTAATAGTCGTTGTAGAATGAAAACTTGTGAACAACCCAGCCGATTCTTCTATTGTTTTAACGTTCCTCTCAACACTTACGGACAACTTATCGGACGCATACCGTACTTCACACCTTCCACTCTTTCACCAGGTTGAAAGTTGCAGTGAGCGCTAATGTGTAGACAATGCATGCAACAGCTGGTAGCTACGCAGAGCGCTAGCGTGTGAACTAAAGGATGGCGGGAATATTTTAAAGCGTAGCGGGGAGAATCAAAGCGTAGCGGGGAGAGGCGAAAGCGTAGCGGGACCGCTACGCTAAAATGGCCTGGGGAGAACACTGAAATTTGACCGTGTTAGAGGACTTTTTAGTTTTCACCTCCATAGACTCCCATGTATAAGGCAGTGTCCATAGACTCCCATGTATAAGGCAGTCCATAGACTCCCATGTATAAGGCAGTCCATAGACTCCCATGTATAAGGCAGTCCATAGACTCCCATGTATAAGGCAGTCCATAGACTCGATGTATAAGCCGAGAAAAATAAAAATTTAGTTTCTCATCGTATTCATATTGCAAAAAGGATGCAGTGACACAGTTTTCAATCCCAACGGATGAAGTCCAGGGGGCTAATAGATTGGGTCATGTCCGTCCATGAGTCCATCCGTGAGTCCATCCTTTCACGCAGATATCTCAGATATTTTGACAAAATGTCACGTGACCTCGGTGACCTTTGACCTCAAATGTACATATTTGTCCATAACTCAGGAACCACAAGTGGTACACCTTCATATATGGTATGATGGCACAGCTTATGACGCCACATATTGTACCTCATTAATTATGCACATATCTAATTTTGAGCAAGCCAATAGAGCTAGAGGTCTGATTTTTGGTATATAGGGATAACTTAGCAATACAATTTTTTTGACAAAATGTCACGTGACCTCGGTGACCTTTGACCTCAAATATACATATTTGTCCATAACTCAGTAACCACAAGTGCTACACCCTTCATGTATGGTATGATGGGACACTTTATGATGCCACATATTGTACATCATTAATTATGTGCATATCTAATTTTGAGCGAGCCAATAGAGCTAGAGGTCTGATTTTTGGTATATAGGGATAACTTAGCACTACAATTTTTTTGACAAAATGTCATATGACCTTGGTGACCTTTGACCTCAAATATACATATTTGTCCATAACTCAGTAACCACAAGTGCTACACCCTTCATATATGGTATGATGGGACACCTTATGACGCCACATATTGTACCTCATCAATTATGCACATATCTAATTTTGAGCGAGCCAATAGAGCTAGAGGTCTGATTTTTGGTATATAGGGATAACTTAGCAATACAATTTTTTTGACAAAATGTCATGTGACCTCGGTGTCCTTTGACCTCAAATATACATATTTGTCCATAACTCAGTAACCACAAGTGCTACACCCTTCATATATGGTATGATGGGACACCTTATGACGCCACATATTGTACCTCATTAATTATGTGCATATATAATTTTGAGCAAGTCAATAGAGCTAGAGGTCTGATTTTTTGTATATAGGGATAACTTAGCAATAAAATTATTGTGACAAAATGTCACATGACCTCGATGACCTTTGACCTCAAATATACATATTTGTCCATAACTCAGTAACCACAAGTGGTACACCCTTCATATATGGTATGATGGGAGACCTTATGATGCTTCATACTGTACCTCATTAATTATGCATATATCTAATTCTGAGCAAACCCATAGAGCTGGATGTCTGTCATACATATGCACATAGATTTGTTCTGTGATAGGATCCAATAAGGCCGCCATGTGGCCATTTTATTACGATTCTTTCATGTCCTGAACTACAGCTCAGACATGTATCAAGCAAATTTATTCAAAAGTATTTTTATCACAGACCTAATGAAGAGGCCTCTATCCTCTCTGAGGACCTGTAATCAAAGTACCCATTAACAAGTGGGGACTGTGTCATCAACGATGACTTGTTTTGACAACTTAAGGTAGCATGCACCTTGGGGACAGATATCCAGACTCTCAAGTTTTTACCTCCCATTTGCCATACATATATGGCAATGGGAGGTTATATGGTTGAAAAAAGTCTGTATGTGAGATGTCTGTCTGTATGTATGTATGTATGTATGTATGTATGTATGTATGTATGTATGGATGTCTGTCCGTCCAACGCAAAAACTCAAAAACCGCTGCACGTATTGAGCTGATTTTTGGTGTAGTGATGCCATATATGATGTAGATGTGCCGTTGTTAAAATGAACTTTTTAGTCCCATAGATATGCTAATGAGGTAGAAAAAAAAGCGAAAATGGTCAAAAATCAATAACTCAGGAACTACTCATCTGATCATTGTCATATTTTGGTTTTAGGTACCTTGGGCCCAACTCATTTAAAGATATAGATTTGATGTCAATATTTGATGCTTTCTATTTTTAATGAATTTTTCTTTCTTTTTTTGCCATTTTAGTAAAAAATCTTTTCCTCTTAAACCAATGGTTGGATCGCTTTAAAATTTGGTGTGCAGGTACCTTGTGAAAACTCAAAATAGAATTCATCAAAATTATGGCACAATTAGCATATTTGTATTTTTGGGCAATTTTTGCCATTTTTGGTTAAAAAAATCTTCTTTGAAACTGTGTATGCCATTACTTTCTAATTGGGTGTGCAGGTTCCTAGGAGTGACCTGAAGATGACTCGGTGAACTCAAGATGAAATTTGCAAATTTTTTGGTACTTTTTGTCATGCTTTCAAATTTGGTACATAGGTGAGAATGTAGTAGGTCATTCATTCAAAGTCAAGTACTGCCTGTGTGAATGAGCAGATTATGATTGTGCTGTTGCAGGCTGAGGTGCTATTTATAGGAATGATGCAATGTTAGACGGTAATTGATATTTAACTGAATTTGACTTACATTGTACTGTATAAACCCTATCAATTCACTCACAAAAAAAGAATTGATATGATTTTAAATAATTGAATTAATAAGGATATCAACAAAGCCAAAATAATTTTAGTGTAGAATTATTAGAATGTTCAACTTTTTTGACAGTTCATGGTGTGAAATGCTTACCATCTTGGAGGATTAAAACATGCAAAGGCAACTTTCCTGAATCCCAACTTTGACATATTCTGAACCGTCATATATTGTGCTCTGTATGTTATCTAAAAGAAATTTGCTCATAATAGTTTGTCATGATAGGGTGGTCAAATAAATAGAGATAGCAAAAGTTCCAATTTCCATTTATGGTTGACTTGGTAAGGATAAAATAAAATTACTTTTTTGAGGAAAAAAATAGAGTGATCAATTAAAAGAGTGGTCAAAGTGATAGGGTTTTTATGGTAAAGCTGGACTGTAAGATTCCTCATGTGCTATTTATAGCAATTATGCAATCTGTGTAAACAGTGCAATGAAAGTGTTACATGATTCCTTATAATGCTTTTGATGACCTTGAACTTCTTAAGTTGCAAACATTTGTCTCCTCTGTGTGCTTTCTCTGAGTACCTACAGGCTCAACTTATTCAACAGAACTTGCTTGCAATGTTAATTTGAAAGTTAAAATGTGCTCGGTTAATAGGTTGAAAATACTGATAAAGATAACCAGCTGAAGATTCTTTATAACCTGACAGATATGCTGTTTTTTTATGACGTAAATGTTGATAAGCAAGTCTTGTTACTTTAATTAGAATGTAATTAACTCTCATTTATATTATTATAAGCAGTAGTATCAAGTTGATCAAGCTAATATTGACAAGTTGGTCGGCTGTTGGAAGTTAAAAGCTGTAAAAATAAATGTATGCATGAATGCATGTCTATCTGTTTGTCTGTCTGTCTGTCTGTCCATAGACCCGTGTTTTTTGGAGGGTCTATGGTCTGCCTGTATGTATGTATGTATGTTAGTTATTACTGGTATGTGCGGATGTATGTCTATCAACATTAAAAACTCCTAAATCGCAGCACCTACCATCTTAGTATTTGATGGACAGGTGGCATCGAGGGGTGGAGATGTGAATTTGTTGAAATAAACATGTCAAAGTCAAAAATATGCAAATGAAGGGGAAAAAAAGAAACATCCTGCAAATTGCTAAAACTTTGTAATCACTGGCCAGATTTGGTTGAAACTTGGTATGCAGGCTCTTTATGGTGACTTAAGTTACATTTCTTCAAATTGTGGTGAAATTTTGAAAGTTGTATTTTTTGGGCGATTTTCCCATTTTTGTCAAAAAATCTTTTCTGAAAGCACTCATCCCATTGCCTTGAAAACTTGTATGTATGATCCTAGGGTTGACCTTTGTCAGATTTGTTCAAATTGGTGTGAAATTTTCATATTTGTATTTAGGGGCAATTTTTCCCATTTTTTGTCAAAAAATCATTTTGTACCAAAGTATTTGTTGGATTGCCGTAAAACATGATAGTCTTGATCCTAGGGTTGTTTTCTGTCAGACGTGTAAAAGTCATTATGAGATGGAGCATTTCATATTGCTGGGGTATCAGATTAATTTGGACTTGCAATGGAATTTTCTCAGTCAACCTGTAAGAATGGAATGTCGTGTGTGTACTAGTAGTTAGTATCGCTGCAAAATGGGAGGACGGTGTCATTGACACTATTTTTACATTTCTCTTTCGATCCACCTTTTATTGGGCTCATTTAAAATCTCTTGGAGTAGGAAACATTTTAACCATCTTAGTTTCTCGAAAATCAAAAGATTTTATTTTTCTCCATTAGTTTACACAGGGATGGCAGCCATTTTGAATTTTAAATATCGGTAAATCTTGGCTAATTTGTTTCTCTAGTCCAAAATTTACATGGTGACCCCTGATTTTTATTCTTGATTTTGAAAGATAATGGGTGAAAGATTCCTCGAGGAAAGTTTGAGCAAAAGTTTAGGTTTTTCACTTTTGAGGCGCATACTAGTACTACCTTAATTTCAGTCTGGACTAGAGAATTTATTCATCAACAATAACATTGTAATAGCGCTGTTCACGGTTACAGGTTTGTTACTAAATATAGCTGTACGCGCACGACATCGGACACGCAGCTTGAAATGCGGACAAATTTTATCAATGTTGCATGCGTGGCTGTTTTTGCAGCTTGTACTCTGAGTCGTGAATATGTTTTTTAGTATTCACTGTTACACTAGCAGTCGCCCACTGAGATGTATTTTCGTCGTTCTTGCATGCGTAATTTTCAAAAGCGTAATCTAAAAATGCGGACAAATATTTATTTTTGCATATTAATGAGAGAACAGTGACGTAAAACTGTGAACGGCCCTATACATGTATGTACACAATGCATTATGTCTGCAAGGCTGATACTCTCTAATGTACTTCACAGAGATTAAAACTAAAAAAACAAAAAATTGTTTTATTGAACAAAAATATTGAAAATATCATAAAAAAGTCACAGCCAGTATCCACATAAAATGTATGTTATGTAAGAGATGAAGTTGCAAAGGTTATTGTGGTGCAAAAGTTGTCACGTTTTTCAATGTACTTCACAGAGATGAAAATAAAAAACACGACCTTGCCTTATTGAACAAAAATATTGAAAATATCATAAAAAAGTCACAGCCAGTATCCACATAAAATGTATGTTATGTAAGAGATGAAGTTGCAAAGGTTATTGTGGTGCAAAAGTTGTCACGTTTTTCATATTAAGAACATCCCAAAACCTGAATCTAATGTGCATTCTGGGATGAGTCAATCCTGTATTCTAATGTCTTGGCTACCAGTTTTGGCAAGGATCAGAAAGCTCTCTATTACTCCAATCTGATAGACTATTGACTACAGTAGACTTGTATGCAGAACTTGTATGATGAATAATAATCACACAGAAATGGCAAACTAGACTGCAGGACCACTTGACTTGAAGTAGAATGTGCCTTAAGGGCAGATATTCAGATCCTCCAAATTTTTTACAATATGATCACATTTGGTTTTACCAATGTGAGTTTATCGTATAGGCTGAAGTCGATGGCGTCTGTATGTATGTGTGTATGTATGTATGTATGTACAGTATGTCCGTCAACATCAAAAACACGCAAACCGCTGCACGTTTCAGCTTGGTATTTGGTGTGTGGATGCATCCTGGGCTATAGATGGGATTTTGTTCAAATGAAGTCTGCATTGCCAAAATTATGCAAATGAGCTTACAAAATGTGAAAATGGTTAAGAATTAATAACTCAAGAACCGCTTTTTTTATTGCTTTGAAAATTTGTGTGCAAGTACCTTAGGTGAACCTTATACAGTTTTATGAATATTGTGCAGATATCCTTAATTTTGTATTTTTGCTGAATTTTTTGTGATTTTTCTCATTTTCAGTAAAAATTCTTCTTCTCTGAAACCGCCAGCCCAATCACTCTCAAATTTGGGTTGTCTCTTTGCAAGGGTGTTACTTTTCTAATTTGTTGAAATTATGACAAAATTGGGAAAATTACTATTTTTGTGCAATTTTTCATTTTTGGTCAAAAAATCTTAGACAGTATTTCCTTTTTAAAACCACTGGACAGACAGCTTTCATATTTGGTACACAGACGTACAGAGATGACAATAGTTAGATATGTGGAAATTGTCCTGAAATATAAAAAATTGTATTTTTAAGACAATATTGTCATTTTTGGTCAAGAAAACTTTATCTCAAAATTACTTGTTTGATAGCTTTGTAATTTGGTATAAAGTCCCTTGTTTGATAGCTTTGTAATTTGGTATAAAGTCCCGAAAGATGTTATTAGATAAATTTTCTGCTCAAAGTGTTGGGAAACCCCAAAATTTGTATATTTTAGGTACTTTTCTCAGTTTGTGACCTTAAATGACCTACACCAACCCAGGATATGTTGTGAGACAATTTTGAAGGCTGTGAACATAATTTTGTCATATTTGGTACCAATTTGTAGGAAAATTTGATGCAGAAAACAAAGCTGAGGTGATTTTTTTCATTTTGGACCAATTTTTGCAACTTTTCTATGTAAGACATACAAGAACTGATGAGAAATTTGGATCCAGGATAATTCCAGATGTTGTAATCACCGCCCACAGTGGAAGGCATTTCACTATCTGTAACTAACTTAAGTGCTGTTTACATTAGAATGATAACACTCATGGCATTAATTAAAAATCTCCAAGGTTGTAAATGTACTTCCTGTCATTTGGTCTTATGTAATACCAAGGGGTGGAACATTTGATATTCAGGAGGGGGTAGGGTCTAGAAGATCGATGATGCAGCATTACTTTTTTACCAGATCCCTTGTGCATTTTTGCCCACTCCCACCTTTTCTTTTTTTATCAAGCCTTCTCTGTTTTTTGTTGTTGACATTTGCTTATGTATTTAGGATCTGCTTCTCCCATTGCTATAGAAGTTGATATGCATGTTCCTAAAGATGACCTCCAGTACCTAAGTTGGAGACCTTATTTGCTTTTGTCATTCTTGTTTTTCTGGTTTAAATATTTCTTGAATGGACCAATTCAAACCAAATGTGAGCACATAGTGTCCTTGACGGTATTTTTTACAATAGTTTTCCAGTATATTGTTTGTATGGATTTATTCTAAAGCTTGTGAAGTAAATAAAGTTTTAAAAGTCTTATTTTTGTGAAAATCGAAAAATATAATTTTCCTGATGAACTTTATGTATGGATTGTGGCCATTTTGAATTTCAAATACTGGTAAATTTTAGGGAAATTGTTTCTCTGTCTCCAACATTTCCATGGTGATTACCCTTCATTTCTTATGCTCAGATTGAAAGAGAATAGTTGAAAATATCCCTGAGAAGAGTTGGAGCGAAAGTTTAACTCAGTCAGTTTCAAGCGAATACAGACTGAAGTACAGTGTGATGTGTTGTATCTGACGTTGCTTTTGTTGACACAATGCTTTGTTTGACAGGCTATCGTCACTGGCATGCCGACGTGAGAATGGACGACACGCCACTTGAAGCCAACCTGGCCTTCACTTGCAAACTGAAGAAGGACACGCCCTTCCTTGGAAGGGAAGCTCTTGAGAGACAGAAGAAAGATGGCCTGAAGAAAAAATTGGCTTGTTTGACTGTCGATGGGTAAATCTTCATAAAATTACTATTATTACAGAACAATATTGCTTGATCTCATTTACTTAAGATTATTCTGTCTGTACTTTTCCTTCTGCTTGCTTGCACACTAAAAAGTGTTTTTCTGCCTTTAAGATGTTTGATAAAAGAATGACAAGAAAACTTTGTACTGGTGTCATCTTCCAATATTCTCAATATTATTTTAATCTGTAAAAAAAATAGATTATTTACAAAAGATACCAATATTCTTTTACCAAAGGCGTAGATAAATATTGGCAATTATTATACATCTATCGTCGAGGACGACAGAATTTTGTGCGTGACTAAAAAAGCTGTACGGAACTCCTGTTCCATGACATTTACCATTACTAGGCACCCCCATCCCTAGCAGCTGCATCTACACATTCACTGTTGAACGTTTCAAGGGACCCATCGGACAAGTGCAAGAACATATCTCACACTCTGTACATGTAGTGTGCACAGGGAATCCAGAAGCATGTCCAAGATAGTGTTTCACACTTGCTGTAGATTGGGAAAAAAATGGTTGACATTGCACAAGAATAGTAAATTCTCAGCCCATTTAACCTGTTCGCCTCCGATTCCCTGAAAAGAGGTCCGCAATCACCATTGATAACGATGGGCTTGGGCCGAACCATGGTGATCATAGGTTTAATGTCTCAGTCACAAATGTAAGATGTATGATGATAAGGTTATCACTAAAATACCGCAAAGTATGTGCCCAGACAACAGAACAACCATCTTTCTATTTGCTGTGATATTTTACATTATAAAAATTCTTTTCCCTGCGACAGGTACACCCCTTTGCATGGACTCGAAGCAATCTGGAGAAATGGACATGCGGTTGGATTTCTACGAACGGCACAGTTCGCCTTCGCACTCGGCAAGACCATCGCCTACGGCTACGTCCACCATCCCGAAGGAGGCGTCGTCAACAACGCCTATCTCAAAGAGGGCGAGTATCACATTGAGAGCATGGGAGAACTGTTTCCGGCTACTTTCCATGTCAGATCGCCGTTCGATCCTAAGAATATGAGAATTCAAGGAGTTTATGATGACGCTGTCTCTGTGGTTATACCTGAGCCTCAGGAAGCCAGGGTGTTGCCATAGAAAGTAGAGTGATTTTTGACAGAACTCATCCTAAAATTGAGATGATGTTTTTTCTCACGCCTCCAAATTTTGACTTTTAATTTTTCTCAGTATCTAAATAATATTTTGTGATACTCATAATAAGAATGGTAATGTTTTTGTTCAAATGTCAGCGAATACGGAACAAAGTGCTCATGAATTCTCTCAGTCTGTGACTTTTTTTATCGTGTTCACATGTGTGTAAATCCTTCATTTATGTGTTGACACATAAGGAATTTGCATATGAATAGAGCAGGGTTTCAACCGTACTATAAGGCACTATGAATGCAATGGTAACAAAGGATATACATTGCCACCTTGTGTTTGATACATATTCATGAACACTGCAGCTTTATTGGATCGCATTGCAATACATGTTTGCATTGTACCAGATGAAGCTCAGATACTTTGAGCGATACTTTCAGCATTTCCTCCACAAAAATGAGTTTAATTTGGGACAAAGCAATTAACTTGGCACCTCCAGACGCTTATAAAATCATAAAAAATATTTTCCAAGGACAATGTCTCACAAATCATGATAAACAGTTAAATTGAATGTGAAACGAATTAAGGAAACTGAATCAGAGGATTACAAATAAGAATTATAAATTGAAAGTTTTTTATTATGCACTTGTAATTAGGTTTTGAAAGCACATGTAACAGTGTTGCTCCAAGCCCATCGTTGTGGTTCACAGGTTGCGATTTGGTAATTCCAACTTAAAAATTATTCTTAAAAATGCAATAATTAAACACTACAATTCCACATGTATTTGAAAACCAATACTAATATTTGTATAGATTATTCCAGGGTAATAATATCTATGTTGGATATTATATCTCAGAGTTTTTAAAACTTTATAATTCTGTAAGTGTAGAGATTCTCTTTATGAAAGATTTTGATGCAAAATTAAATCCACAGCATGGATTTTTGATGAATAAACAGTCTTTTATAGAATTACATTAGGAAGGTAAGAATCATAATAAATCATTTATTTTGACAATATTGTTTTATTTACATACTACTGCATATAAGCCTTCCAGTTTACTCCTTGCACAGACAAAAGCTTCTGTAGTGGTCACCTTTTTTAGAGGTCACTGCTTTGCAGTGGTCATTTTTGGCCATTCCTGTGTGATTGCACGTTTAACAAACTCTCTACAGAGCAGACAACTCTCCTAAGTGGTCAGTGGAAAACTGTAAAAGCTCAAATTTGGTTGATGTATCCGAGTACAGTGGTACATATTTTTGATTTAGTGAAGAGAAACATTGATATTCAAAGGAGCTGGTGAGTTTTAATGTGATTCTACATGAATGATGATGTGTTGTGGCATTTACCATAAGCCACTCAGTGCTCAGTCTAGGCACAAACCACCACTGTGTAACCATAGTCACATTCCCTAGTCCCATGACTATATAATGGTATACCTCTGCGTGCGTGTTGCTAACATGTCACTGACTATGCTGCAGCAATAGCTAGCCGGGTGACAACACATAGACCTGCACACAGAACTAGTGATGATCCAACCATCCTCATTTTCACTTGCAAAATATCAACTGACAGCACATTTCGCCTTAATAGCCCAAGCACTACCTATTTAATGATACTGTCCAACCATCATGTGTAAAACAATTGATAACAAGGAGTTCTGGCCAAGTCATTGTGGTGACGTCAACAATCTGGCTACAGATGACAGCTGGCATTCTGGGTATTTCTTGTTAATGATCTCTGCGAGTTTCTGTGAGAAAATGTCCCACATGAAAACCTTAATTCACTAATCAGTCTACCATAAACTCTAAATTGACACGCCATTACCGCAAGAAAATGTTATCAACTACATGAACATTTCAAAGTTCAGAAATGTCGTACGTCAGAGGCACCAGTCACTTGTGGTTTGATACACGGTGATGGGCCCTGCAAGCATCAGAGAGATCTTGCTGACAGGGGCCTTCGCCGTGTACAGAACCCCAGGTGACTGTGGTCAGAGGGGCACTGTATCTCTCAGTGTGTCAAATCTTTGGGTATTCCTCTGTCCTTGTGATGTTCAGTGTTACTTGCATATTTTGCATATTCTTCATTTCAAAATCACTTCAATAATCAGGTACACCAGAATGCCGACAGTGATAATGATATATGAGCACAGTGCGTAGAATCGGACTTGCGCCATCTGAAAGAGAGAAAACGGCAAATAAAATACTTGGTTGATGAACTGTCACTTAAAAAATGAAGATGTACTGGATGTAATGAATCAGAAGTGTGTCAAATGATGGCACTGTGAAAAAAATTGGTCATCTATACCTATAAGATAGCCAATCACTGGCTTTCACTTGGACGGCCAAGCAAAATTAACAATACCACAATACTTTGCAGTAGCTACTCCATAAGTGTGCATGGCGTACGCACGCTGACACACATATGCAAATTTGCAGTGACAGACTCTAATGTACAAATGGCATGGAATCACGAGGCAAAATGAAAGACAGTGGACGGCACTGGCCAGTCCTGCATGCCCCTTCACTTCCAGAGAGTACTATTGACAAAGCAGTTTATTCTGGGATTAAAGTGTGAATATACATGTGAATTGTGTTCCTCCCACGTACATCTAGGGAAAATGTACCCAAATGAAGCCCACTACTGTGAATGCAATACCATCGATACCAGGGAAGAACGTGAAATTGTAATGATGTCAACATGTTAAAAGTAAAGGTTGGAATAGAGGATGTGTTGCCAGGAGTGTTTCTCCCTTTGAACGCCAAAGTCAGTTTCTATCGCATTTATATAATATACCCATGTCAGTTTGTTTTATTTTTGCCAAAATTTTGATAAAAAACTGTAGCCAATGAAACGTGATGTTCATTTGGCTCAAAATTGTCAAAAGATACAGAAAAATCATCAAAATTGGTAAAATGTCAGACTAAAATTTTGGTGGGAAAATAATTACAGCACTCAAAGGGTTAAGTTTTGAAGAATAAACAGAAGCTGCACATTTCTTTGCCAATTTTTAAGTGGATCGCCTGTATGCTGACCTATTATTAAGCACATTGCCGGTAAAATAAGTGATGGTAGAGGAATGCACACCACACAGGGACGTTGTCACGAATCCGTCCTGTGGATCATGAACAACGCCCCCACCGACCAACCCTCCCTTCTCCAAAAGCCCATACCCATCTGTGTTCTTTATTTCCCCATTTGCCTCCAGCCACTTACTGGTTGCCTTGGTGTTATACCATCGAATTCGTCATCACCATTTGTATCGTCACCAGGCGAGGGTCGTTGCGTCCCAGCAGACTCGGAGACAGGCTCTAACTTTTCTTGCTGTACCGGTTGCATTGCGCACGATCCTCCTCCTGTCGCAAGTTGCAAAAATATGGTGAATCTCTTCAGTTTTACGTTATCCGCTATAAACGTTGAATGGAATTGGCTCATCATTTGCGAAAACAGAAAAACTCAATCTTATCAGCATGAATCAGTTACAATTTGACGCCTTCCAGATGGATTATTACTGTCGCTTGACCTAGAAGTTCTGATACTTTTACCATCTTCTAAAATGATAGTTATAACTCCATGTTGTCTTTTTCTAGACAGTTTACACGTAATAGACGGCAAAAAAGACGAAAGTAGTCAAGGATTTTTTAAACAATGTCGTTCTAGCCCAATGCTGACTTTCCTGCGAGAAACAAGCGTATGCACTACGTGAATGTATAGTAAGCCCGCTTGTGTGTTTCGATCTATTTAAGGCGGGAATATGACTCAATTCAGTCGTACCCTTAGTACTAAAAGCAAACAGAGCAAAGAGGGAATTATGTAACGCGTGTAATATTTATTCAAGTATCAATGCTAATAAAAATCACCCACTTTCAGTTCCGGTGTCATCCTGCAAATCTGGAAAGTGAAAAAAATAAATAGTTCAGAACGAGAACGGAACTATTTCATATTGTCGTTTTTGTAAAATAACAAAGCTAGTTACCTTGCCCGCCGCAATCACAGCAGGTATCACTATCATCTTTTGAAAGAAAGTTGCTGCTTGTACAGTTATTCAAAAACGGCTATATTTAGTTTCCCCAAACTGCTTCTTACTATGGGCCCACTCAATGTAGTGATCTTTGTATTGGACATTGATAAGCACAACGTGGCAAGATTATTCCTCGAGAAAAGCCTGAAAAGATGACTCATAATGACGAATCTTGCCACCGAAAATCTACCCCCACCATTAAGAGAGGAGGGTGTGGCTCATCGAATAAACGCTAGCTGCATTCTGATCTGAGCTGTTATATACATGAAGATAGCGTGGCGTTTCTTTGTGCTGCTTCTTTGGGACATTGTGCTCCAAACTGATACTTACTCACGTATGATTTGAGTAGGCTGTACAGTCTGTAAGACATATAAGCATCTGTAGAAACGGTAGGAAATTGACATGCACGTTAGAATATGATTGTCTCAGTATTAATGACAACTCAAAGATGTACGGAAGAGCATATTGCTGGTACTTGCAAACCAAAAGTCTGGAGATAATAAAGTACAGTTGTTTCTATTCAACTAATCCCTTGTTCCAATAAGTCTACATTTAATCGGAGTAGTTACTTCATCCTTAATCTGTGCACAATCATCAACACGATTGAAACTAATTTGGGATAATTAGATTTTCATATTTTTCAAATTTCTCAAAAGTGTTAGGTGCCCTATAGCTGAATGTTGCAATATTGCAAATTACTCATAAAACAAGTATGTAACTTTTAAGAAAAGCAGATGAGCTTACATTTGCAGATTAAACCGACATCACTTCATCATCCAATTA